>NC_060139.1:15495561-15804623 GCF_021461385.2 Schistocerca piceifrons | reverse complement strand
TTCAAAATAATGATAACTGACAATGAAATTCAACATCTATTTTAATATTTAGACGATGCAAAGGGTAGTGGTCGGAAGGGGGGGGGGAGGAGCTAAGGAAGAAACATGTTATTTCTTGCAATTGTTGTACCCTTGCAATTGTTGTAGCCTTATGATGACTGCTGTTTTAGGACGCAATTTAAATTGACAAGTTTGTATTTGGTTACCATTTTATTTAAACGTTAAACACAGAAACACAGAGTGTCGATGAATATTACTTATTTCGCTTTTCACTAAAATATCAATGTCTAGTACTACTTTTCGCGTAATGCTAATTCGAAGACAAGCTCTTAAGTTGAAGTCTGCTTCTAAATACCCACTGCGTAAGACACTGTGGCACACCGAAAGATGCCAAAGACAATTTCTGATTTCTATCACCATCAAACGGAACCAACTTTACTCCGAATTTTGTATAAACTCCAACTGGGAAACAAAAATTGCAAGATTTCCACGAAAACTGAAGCAAACAATTGGCAGCCTGTCGCTGGAAGTCAATTACCTTGCCTGTTGACTGTGTAAATATAAATTTAGGGGGAAACACTGAAGTCGCGTTCAGTAAAATTAACACTCTTCAAGGAAAGAAGCATCGCCTTTCAATCAGACATCTCTATCACTGCACCTCCTCAAGAAGAGTGTGACAGATTTTTTATTTAGAAACTTCAATAAATAGGCTACCCTGATTTTGAAACTACAAGAAGTCTCATATAGGCAGGAAGTGAAAACGTTATGGTGCTTGTAATTGTAATGGGCGTGTAACTTGTAGAAACATTCATTTTATGACAAAAAATTAAAATCCATTTTACCATAAGTTTGTCCCTACTTTCTTATCATTAATGTTAACCAATACGAACGAAATTTTTACAAGAAGTGGTCTTGACGTGTTTGCATACTTCTATGCATTAATATTATCAAAAATATAATTTGTTTATTTTAGCAATACACTTATGTTTCCATAATTAAAGAAAATTCAAGGCTAAAATTGAATGTAATCAGTCCCCATAAAATACTAATACTTCTCATAAAATAAATACAAATAACCGTTGAACTATGTCTTGTGAATGTACCTTCAAAATTTGTCATGCGAAAATTGTGGTGTGAGTACCAAAAGTTGGTTTTCAAGAATACCATTCAAATCATATAAAAAATTCAAAACTCGAAAACCAGTTAAGTTATTGAGTTCAGAACTTGAGTATTGCTACACCTCTACATAATAGACACGATTTTAAAATTTGGTTGCGATCCGCAGCAAAGATTTCGTATTTGGTGTCCGCCCGTACAGATTTTGATTCTAAGAACCTCTAAAGGCGAATGCTGCACATATTCCCCAGAAAAGGCCTGGGCTTTGAGAGGGTCTTTTCAGTCAAGGAATGTTTTACAGGTTGCAAGATACTTTTAGCCGACTTTGTGTCGTTTACAGGTAACAGCAAAGGAGGGAGTCCCTTTCAATCACCCATAAAATTTCTTTATAACGATTACGTTACACTACTTTTCAATGTTTACAAATTTGTCAATGATTCTAAAGTTCTTCATCATTGTAACTTCTCTGCGTAGGTCAAACAAGTCAGAAATGATTTGAAGTTACCATTAGCTGGAGTTTCTCTAAAGTCTTTGCAATCATTTCGTCAGTCTTCATTGCTGACCTTTTTCTTATTTTACCAGCAAACTTTAAAACTTGCCGGTCAGACTGGTAGCCATGGTACCCTGCATATTCTCTAAGATTTTTTACTAACGAATAAACATTCGGTTGAACTCTTGATGTTTTTGTACTTATTCTTTGGTTCCGTCCTTCTGAGATGTTATTGGTGCAATGGCGCCTTCCTCCGCAGTTTCACATCTCTCTTGGCATGTGTCCGTTATCGAGCCACTGTTCCAAAAAAACAGTCATAAAAGTCCTGAAGCTTTTGGTTTTCAGGACTCCTCTCCTGAATACAAAGCCAACCATAGACCAATATTTCGAGGGAATATGTACTACAGCAGAACACATTTTTATGTGACGCCGCATTTCCTCTGAACCGTGAATTTACTTTCAAAGCCTTTTCTTAAAAATTTACTTTATTTACTAAGGATTCATCCTGAACATTAACACATTTCATCACATGTGAGCGTGGAAGTAGTTGCCAGTGGGTAACTGATGAAAACGAATTAAATTTCTTTCAACAAATGGAAATTTTATTCCTAAAAGCCCTTCTTTTTTTTTTAGACAGATTTAAAATTATAATCAGAAAGCACCTTCTAAATATCAAGTTACAATTTATTCAGAGGCAGAGAGAACAAATTTTGACAGTATGAACTTTCGGGCTGAGAACCTTGCTGCTTCCTTTTGACACGGCCGTAGTCACGACCGTTCACAACAACCTCTGAAAGACTACACAGGTGCAAGTCTGCAACACACCAGATTACTTTAAACTAAAAATTTTAACAACTCACACAAGCACATAAACTATGCACCCCGTAGGAGGGATGGAAATGGTACAAAACACTAACATTTAAAAAAATTAACTTGCCACCGAAGGTGGGACTTGATTTTTTAAAAAAAAGAAACTCTTACGGTGAAAGGGTGGCAACTTTATATACTAAAATGACCATTTAAACAAAAACCCATGAAATGCACTCTTACATAAAATATACAAACATGCTTTACATTACACATATACCGCCTATCAAGATGATAGGCAAGATAAAAATATATCTCAGGAATTCGGCCGTTACAGTTGAAGCAATAAATTCGTTAACAACGAATCCGACAAGCATGACAGAGGCAGCTATTAACGTACGGCAGACCGATAGATAGACACTAAATGCCTAACCACTGCGGACAAGAGACAGACGAGCAAGCTGGGGACGAGAGATTAACCAAGAAAACAAGTAGAATTTAACAAGTAAATGAGACAACATATCACGAATCACTTAACTTCTAATAAACTGCGATATCTGGCGAAGACCTGGCGCAGTACCCCCAAATCGCTCTCCCGAACCGTCCGCTGGCAGCCGCTTCAACGGACGCAAGAAGGCGCGCCAATCTCCCGTCTCACGGCGTCGCAGCTCGCACCGGCCAGACCGATGTCGTGGGTTGACTCCTGTTGCTCTCACGTCGACCGCGAAGCCACTGCACCTCGCTATACGGCGCTGCCCACTGGACTCACGTGGCGACCTCGCATGCGCCGACGCTCAAGGCGGACAAGTCATCTTGTGTCTCAGTGCGCGACCGACCAACCTATCGATCCAACTGCTTATAACCATTGCCTGAACAAACTCGAGCAGACTGGCGGCCTAACACATACTAGCACTCCGCACGACAGACAGACACTGACTGCAGCACACTGACCCGGCTGACTAACTGACCAGACTCGACCCTTTAGCGAGCTCCTAGCGTGCACGTGAACAGGCAACCTTTCCCCTTTCCCACCACAGGAAGACACCAAAGCTGCGATTGCCACAGCGGCGCCACCGCCAGAAACGGAGGGCGACTGCTTCACACTACGCGCTGCGGCGCGCTCTTCAAAACAGCAAATTTTACCACTGCTCATCCTCGTTTTCCTTATAGGCTGGAACGAGGCCGCATCACTGAACTTGTTTTCACAAATATGGATTAGAATCATAACTGCAACCAGTAATCTCTGTTCCACGAAACAAACTGTTTGCTGCTTGGACGACAGCAATTTCGAAGTTCATCATCAAAGATGCAGGTTTCTATCCACGCACTTTAGTTCTAATAGCTTTAAAAAAAGTTCACATATTTCTCGCTTTATATTTTGCGGCAAAGCCTAAACAACTGAAATGGTGTTTGTTTCATCCCAAGAACTATTAAAGTCGTCATGCGATACAAACAACTGTTCAGACTGCTTGCTCGAACTCTTGAAGAAGAAAGATTCGTAGTTTGATAAACACGGTTTTTGCGTTTTCGCTGGCAAACACCAGTATTAGGTCATTCGATCTCCTGTTACTTGCAAGTAAAAAGCTGCTACCATCATTCATAAGTAAATTATTTGCTTGGAACAATATTCCTCCAGAATAGGTGGAGCTTTGTAGTTCCCATACATTTTCGCCTATTGCGCTGTAACGACTGTTTCGCACTTCTGCGTGATGGTTGTAAGGTGGCTATAATTTCACACCTTACAAGCACTCATCCACATACTTTGCCGTGAACTAAAACCACAATTAGAAATCATTTGATAAGTTGTACATCACATGTATGAATATTTAAACGAGACTGACATTGTCACGTATGCCATGTAAATTATTGTTAACGCTTATTGCATGATAGGCGATGGGGTGTCTTTATTATCATACTAGTAGAGGTTGGCCCCCCCATGAACCATGGACCTTGCCGTTGGTGGGGAGGCTTGCGTGCCTCAGCGATACAGATGGCCGTACCGTAGGTGCAACCACAACGGAGGGGTATCTGTTGAGAGGCCAGACAAACATGTGGTTCCTGAAGAGGGGCAGCAGCCTTTTCAGTAGTTGCAGGGGCAACAGTCTGGATGATTGACTGATCTGGCCTTGTAACATTAACCAAAACGGCCTTGCTGTGCTGGTACTGCGAACGGCTGAAAGCAAGGGGAAACTACAGCCGTAATTTTTCCCGAGGGCATGCAGCTTTACTGTATGATTAAATGATGATAGCGTCCTCTTGGGTAAAATATTCCGGAGGTAAAATAGTCCCCCATTCGGATCTCCGGACGGGGACTACTCAAGAGGACGTCGTTATCAGGAGAAAGAAAACTGGCGTTCTACGGATCGGAGCGTGGAATGTCAGATCCCTTAATCGGGCAGGTAGGTTAGAAAATTTAAAAAGGGAAATGGATAGGTTAAATTTAGATATAGTGGGAATTAGTGAAGTTCGGTGGCAGGAGGAATAAGACTTTTGGTCAGGTGATTACAGGGTTATAAATACAAAATCAAATAGGGGTAATGCAGGAGTAGTTTTAATAATGAATAAAAAATAGGAGTGCGGGTTAGCTACTACAAACAGCATAGTGAACGCATTATTGTGGCCAAGATAGACACAAAGCCCATGCCTACTGCAGTAGTACAAGTTTATATGCCAACTAGCTCTGCAGATGATGAAGAAATTGATGAAATATATGACGAGATAAAAGAAATTATTGAGGTAGTGAAGGGAGACGAAAATTTGATAGTCATGGGTGACTGGAATTCGTCAGTAGGAGAAGGGAGAGAAGGAAACATAGTAGGTGAATATGGATTGGGGGGAAGGAATGAAAGAGGAAGCCGCCTTGTAGAATTTTGCACAGAGCATAACTTAATCATAGCTAACACTTGGTTCAAGAATCATAAAAGAAGGTTGTATACCTGGAAGAATCCTGGAGATACTAAAAGGTATCAGATAGATTATATAATGGTAAGACAGATATTTAGGAACCAGGTTTTAAATTGTAAGACATTTCCTGGGGCAGATGTGGATTCTGACCACAATCTATTGGTTATGAACTGCAGATTGAAACTGAAGAAACTGCAAAAAGGTGGGAATTTAAGGAGATGGGACCTGGATAAACTAAAAGAACCAGAGGTTGTCCAGAGTTTCAGGGAGAGCATAAGGGAACAATTGACAGGAATGGGGGAAAGAAATACAGTGGGTAGCTCTGAGGGATGAAGTAGTGAAGGCAGCAGAGGATCAAGTAGGTAAAAAGACGAGGGCTAATAGAAATCCTTGGGTAACAGAAGAAATATTGAATTTAATTGATGAAAGGAGAAAATATAAAAATGCAGTAAATGAAGCAGGCAAAAAGGAATACAAACGTCTCAAAAATGAGATCGACAGGAAGTGCAAAATGGCTAAGCAGGGATGGCTAGAGGACAAATGTAAGGATGTAGAGGCTTATCTCACTAGGGGTAAGATAGATACTGCCTACAGGAAAATTAAAGAGACCTTTGGACAGAAGAGAACCACTTGTATGAATATCAAGAGCTCAGATGGCAACCCAGTTCTAAGCAAAGAAGGGAAGGCAGGAAGGTGGAAGGAGTATATAGAGGGTTTATACAAGGACAATGTACTTGATTACAATATTATGGAAATGGAAGAGGATGTAGATGAAGATGAAGTGGGAGATAAGATACTGCGTGAAGAGTTTGACAGAGCACTGAAAGACCTGAGTCGAAACAAGGCTCCGGGAGTAGACAACATTCCATTAGAACTACTGATGGCCTTGGGAGAGCCAGTCCTGACAAAACTCTACCATCTGGTGAGCAAGATGTATGAGACAGGCGAAATACCCACAGACTTCAAGAAGAATATAATAATTCCAATCCCAAAGAGAGCAGGTGTTGACAGATGTGAAAATTACCGAACTATCAGTTTAATAAGTCACAGCTGCAAAATACTAACACGAATTCTTTACAGACGAATGGAAATACTAGTAGAAGCGGACCTCGGGAAAGATCAGTTTGGATTCCGTAGAAATGTTGGAACACGTGAGGGAATACTAACCTTACGACTTATCTCAGAAGAAACATTAAGGAAAGGCAAACCTACGTTTCTAGCATTTGTAGACTTAGAGAAAGCTTTTGACAACGTTAACTGGAATACTCTCTTTCAAATTCTGAAGGTGGCAGAGGTAAAATACAGGGAGCGAAAGGCTATTTACAATTTGTACAGAAACCAGATGGCAGTTATAAGAGTCGAGGGGCATGAAAGGGAAGCAGTGGTTGGGAAAGGAGTGAGACAGGGTTGTAGCCTCTCCCCGATGTTATTCAATCTGTATATTGAGCAAGCAGTAAAGGAAACAAAAGAAAAATTCGGAGTAGGTATTAAAATTCATGGAGAAGAAGTAAAAACTTTGTGGTTCGCCGATGACATTGTAATTCTGTCAGAGACAGCAAAGGACTTGGAAGAGCAGTTGAACGGAATGGACAGTGTCTTGAAAAGAGGATATAAGATGAACATCAACAAAAGCAAAACGAGGATAATGGAATGTAGCCAAATTAAGTCGGGTGATGCTGAGGGGATTAGATTAGGAAATGAGACACTTAAAGTAGTAAAGGAGTTTTGCTATTTAGGGAGTAAAATAACTGATGATGGTCGAAGTAGAGAGGATATAAAATGTAGACTGGCAATGGCAAGGAAATCGTTTCTGAAGAAGAGAAATTCGTTAACATCGAGTATAGATTTAAGTGTCAGGAAGTCGTTTCTGAAAGTATTTGTATGGAGTGTAGCCATGTATGGAAGTGAAACATGGACGATAACCAGTTTGGACAAGAAGAGAATAAAAGCTTTCGAAATGTGGTGCTACAGAAGAATGCTGAAGATAAGGTGGGTAGATCACGTAACTAAAGAGGAAGTATTGAATAGGATTGGGGAGAAGAGAAGTTTGTGGCACAACTTGATTAGAAGAAGGGATCGGTTGGTAGGACATGTTTTGAGGCATAAAGGGATCACAAATTTAGCATTGGAGGGCAGCGTGGAGGGTAAAAATCGTAGAGGGAGACCAAGAGATGAATACACTAAGCAGATTCAGAAGGATGTAGGTTGCAGTAGGTACTAGGAGATGAAGAAGGTTGCACAGGATAGAGTAGCATGGAGAGCTGCATCAAACCAGTCTCAGGACTGAAGACCACAACAACAACAACAACAGTAGAGGTTGGAGCGCCAGTGGAAATGAAACGGCAGGCGGAACTCAAGCCCTGGGTGGAAGGCCCACACAGGTGTGTTGGTCCCGCTTAAACACAGGAAGTAGCAAGACGGACGTTGTGACAACTGAGTGCTGGGGCACAATAGAGTCACGACCAGCCAGTATTGTATCCGGACAGGAAGGATTATACTTCGGAAATTTCGAAAATCTTGGACGCAGCTGAGAGGAACGAGGAAGCGTCACCTTGGAAACCACGCAGGCTGGGTTATTTCCAAGGATTTTACTCAGAAGCGTACTATTGTACGAGTATAGGTTTTTCCTCGCAAACTTCCCGCGCTGGACGACAAAAGACTAAAATATGGATAGTCAGCGTTCGGAAGAATCCGTAGAGAGGGAGAATAGTCCGTGGTTTCGGGAATAAGTTTCGTTTTCGGAATTACGAGGGTGGGGAGCCGAGCCTCGCTGTGGAGCCAGTGGTGGAGAGACGAGGTCTTCCGTTGTGAGCGCCCGTGTGTGACGGTCGCACAGTGCCAGCACTGTTGGTACAGACGGATTTGCTGTCCTTGCTCTCAGGAGAGTTTATAGTTAGAACAGTTAGGTACTGTACTGTTGCGAACCAATACGATTGTAGACTTCACTCCGGGTTGGAAGTCGTCATTGAGTACGCAGCGTTCAGTAATTGAGAGCACTTCTTCTGCCTATACTTATGTTGAGACGTTATCTGAACTCCGTCCTTGTGGTTGGGAGTTCGCGTTTCTCGTCTGCAGAACACAGAGAGGAGAAGACAGCATTATAGTGTAGAGTCAGAATATCGCCTTCTGCCGTCCTAGTGTTTGAAAGATTTTATTTGTGGCCGGAGTTGTTCCGTCGCCACAGACGAGTGCGAGAACCATCACTTCGACGCACCGGTCGCAGTACATACGGTGAAATCGCAAACAGCTTCGGCTTATTAGGACTATAAAAGCTAAACAGCTGTGATCACGCAAGTTTATTTCCACTGAGGTTCCACACCACCGTAGATAATCTTTGAAGGTAGTGTCTTCTTGCGTTTGGTTCGTAGAGGATATCATCATTTCGCGTTATTGGTATTAGACCGTGCAGCTATAAGAAGGAGAAGAGTTGGGCAATTGACAGTAATTTTACTTAGGAAATGTAAACTTTGTAATATAAAGGGTTTTTAAATCTACAATAAATATATAAGCAGGAACAACGTTTATCATTTAGTAGGACAAGTCTCCTTCATCATTTATTTATGTTTAGAATGTAATTTATAGAATTAAGAGATCCTAAGATCTGTTTCAGAAGGTAGTCAGACAAGGCCAAATCTTCATTATAGCGTTTATTATTTCCCGTTGCGCACATTCATTTTTACAGACGCCTGGAGTAGCATCTTGGCCCATATATTTTTGCCTAATGCGATGTAACGATTGTTTCGCACTTCTGCGTAATACGTCGTAGCCTCGGTTGAAGAGCTCCGATACTTCTTCAAAGTAAACTGATGAAACTGTACCCGTGTTTCTTTTTTTTTTCTTTCTTTTTGCTCGGTGAACTCGATTATCTCAGCACTAAAACGCGGAACACTAATTGCCTGTCATAGGTCAACTGCGCAAGTGAACTCTGGGAGAAAGCCACGCACACTACGAACTGATTCGGGGACAAACAACTTTGTGCAGAAATGGGCTGGGGCCTTCCCCAGAATACGTCGCAAGTAGTGGCGGACAGGCCAGTGTACCCTACTTCTGGAACACCCTGGTCACTACCTGCAGTGCAAATGTCATCACATACCCTTTCCGTACAAAGGTCACTCCGTGCAAAGTGCCACAAACTGTTTGAGTGGATACCTGGTATGTACGCGGCGTGTTCTCATAAAAACATCAGTGTGAAGAACATGCATTTATTGCCTGAACCGCAGCAGTATGTGGCGGCTCCTAGAGACTGTCCGACAGCCCAAGGCACAGCAATCAGAGGCGCTCAGAATCACGTCGAGGAACCCACGGCGAATGAGACAGCTCACAGTGGCAGCAGCAGAAGTAATGTCTGTCCTCACGAGCAGAGACAGGGAGCAACGAGTTCGTCTGTACAGGCGATGACGGTTGCACAGTTGCACAGTCCCAGGCCCGAACCGCAGACGCCAGGACAGGAGGCCACCGGCTGCTGAAGTAGGCCCCATTGTTGGCAGCCGATTGGTGGACGTTCGGTCCTCAGCATCCGACTTGGCACCAGCAACGAGGACGCAGCGAGCAACGAGAGAGTGCGGAGAGGATGACTGGTAGGGCCATGTAGACTCGTATACTGGTAGACCGGCGTAGTTCCTCCCTCGGGACTGCTAGCTGGCAAACTGCAATACTATTCACTAAAAATGTCCTCCTTGTTATGCTACGTCATCGGTTTCGATCACATAATCCCAAACAGGACTGTGGCTCGGGTGTGAAGTAATCAGGCCACCAATGCTGCAGCGCATCTGCGTCGCTGCTGCATCGGTGATACCTCAACCCTGGCCTCTCGGCTGCGCCTCGCTTTGTAGCAGCAGCAGTTTCTGCTGCATTAGCACGCATTCCGTGGTGTATCAGCGTCCGATCTGCTCCGATCTGACCCCCCCCCTTCCATGACACTGCTGTGTTAACCGTTGCAGATGTCTCAGTTTTATTCAAATGTGCACAGTCAATTATGTTGCTGAACAAATAATGCAAGGAACTGAGTACGCTGACCGCTCAACATATTGATTAACCACCAGTGTGCTGTGGATGTGCTTCGGAGATGTCATGGGGTTGTTTTTCGTACCATGAGTTGGGGTCCGCCCAAGAACGTTAATGTGAAAATGAAGTGAGATGTGTGTTTTTACATCCCCGATGACCAAATGTCGTCCTTCCCTCTACATTTTCCGTGGTGAATATGTTGAGATCATTCCTTTAGCTAAGATGACAAAATCTGCATTCGCAGGGCTGCACTCATATGTTCGTGATCTCAAAAATACACAGGCTTCCTGTCGCAGCTCAATTGCTCCCTCAGCGTTATCCGATTTTAATTCCATACAAAATGTGTAGGACTCTTCTAAAGGGCAGGTGGAATGTAGCAGATGTCATCTCCGCGATTTGAAACATCTATGTGTAACACCGAAAATGCAGGATGCATGTCACCTGCTACCGATATATATATTTTTTTTAATTCTACATAATTTTCGTAATTTAAATGTCTTCTTTTAATAAGTAAGGACATTGTTTCACTGTACGTGTAGATTTAGGTAGAAGTCTGTTGATGTTTCATTGTATTTATCTGTGTCTTACTGTGAAACTTATAAGCTCTGGGAAACTTATAAGCTCTGGTAAAAAGCCAAAGGAATTGTTATTTGCGTCGACTAGCAACTATAATAGCAGTGCTTGGGCGCCGTAAAATCTTTGGGTAGGGAGTTGTTGCGCTGAGCGCGCGGAGAGAGGGAGACGGGTTCCAGCGCTTGTAGTGTGCGGAAGTGTGGTGTTAACGCTCTCGCAGTAGACAGTACCATTTCGGCGGCATCATGTACGCGCGCCGGCCAGATGACTAGTAGCAGGAGGAAGGAAAGTGGACGGGCGGAAGAGGCTGTATTAATTACGATTGCCTGTTCCTTTAATTAGCCGTGGCCCCACAAGATGCTACCGTCTTCAACAACAGCAGCAGTTCCAACAACACAGTTTCGGCTACGGCTCCGAGTTTCGTCGTATGCACAGCACTGAAGTAAGACTGTTCATTGGTAGAAACTATTAGCGGCTAACCCAGCAGCACAACAGAATGTGATCTGATTGATAAAATTTATTTAAGTAATAATCAGTTAAACGTAGGGCGATGGTGTCCTCACTGCCGCCAGACATTGTTACCAAGCAGGGCCTTTGCTCCTTTTCTTTCCTAATATGCTAACTGAGTGTCATAAAAAACAAATTGAATAGTCACAGCCAGTTTATTAATGAATAATTTCTCTTTTAAGAATTTTAGCCTCAGTCTACTTTCAATTAACTGTTGTACAACAGAGGCTTCAGTATATGAGTAAAGTAAAGCAATTTCATTTTTCAAGTCTGAGAATCAATCACTGGAAAAAATCAAAATCTAAAGCAGTGCAGAAGTTTTATTTATTTTGCATATAGCTTGGAGCACATGGCTCTTTGGTTTGGTATGCATTCTAGTATTTAATTCTGTTCAAGTCAGTAAAAAAAGGCTCAGTTGTTCAGACAATAATATGAAATCCAATTTGCAAAATAAATTACGGCAAAGTAAAATGCGCTTGCTTTTTTTTCTAAATTCTTTTGATTACCTTATGTTGAGGTCACTGAAAGTCTTTGTTCATGTAACAAAGTTCAATACTAATATACAGTTTAATTACATATTTTCTAATCATTATTCGATTGCCTTTTTCAAAATTTAATGACAAACAGAGCGTAAGAGTGACTTCTCAGTTTTCTTTATCATTACATACTCACATAAAATTAGTGTCAGAAAACGTGACAACCTTCAGTTGCCACATCAGTGTTTAATAATACATGTTTTTCTTTCCCATCATCTTGTACAGGATTTTGGATGTAAATTGCCCTAGTGGGCTGGCGACCGTTAATTATTTCCTTTTCGTTCATTAGTGTAACTTTTGGATTCATGATCAGTGGTACCCCCTTTCTGTCCAGTGTTTTTCGTTAGTGAATGAACAAAATAACTTTCATTATCCAAGTTATAGCCCTGTTCGGTTTAATTACTTTTTATTTTTAGTACACTTTCCATCACAAGGGTCGGCTGTACACTTTCCTCCTACTTATCGGTATCACTTCTTCGGGAAAGACAGCTTCATCCAATTAGAAAAAATCCGTTAGGCATACACGCGATCCACGGTGATATTTTATATCGCAAGCAGGATAGGCCGATTAGTAAGAGGGAGGTTGCATATGGACCAAGACTGAAGTTGTTATCAAGCGTGGAGGGGGTATTGCACAGTACTGGTGGGATGTCTCCTGAGACTGAGTAATTTGCTCGTTTTAGTATTATATGTATGTTGCTCACATAATCACACTGTGCGCCTATCCTCCGAGGTAACGCATTTAGTGTGACTTCACCCCTGTCAGTCGCTAGCCCTTCTCTCTAAAACCTAATAGTCACAATTCTTCTCGTGTCATATCCTTCAAATCTGTTGCATCCTCAAACGCACTTTAATTAACCTCGAATTTTACTTAGTTTCATTACTGCCTATTTCTATTGTCTCTCTTACGTTAAATCAATAGGAGTTCTGACGATTTCTTCCCCGCCATTTTGCATCTGAGTGCCATCAGTGACTCGATGGCGATGGACGTTTATAGCTTAAAGGGCCTACAGACATTCAGTTTCGCTGAGCAGTGTATCGCAACTGACGTCATGTCACAGGGATAAGGTGCACGATTACCGATGACGCTGCGCAGTTCAGACAAGCTGTTCGACTACGTGAGAGTCTCGTCTTTTACGACGATTAACTGGGATGGTACCCCCGCTAATTGTTCAGTTCGTATACACCTGTCAACGTCAGGTGCTTGAACTTCAAGCTGCCATCATCACCCCCGTGAAAAATCTGAAAGGAAGGGCGATTTGCTTCTATTCAAGCCTACCAGATGCAGAAGAAAAATTGAGATTTCTGGAACCTGCCGTAACTCTTGATAGTATGGTAAAGAGTAAGAGACGAATTAAATAAGCAACCACACAAGAAACTGTGGCTCACATTTTTCTGTCATCCACTGTCACTTGATTGTGTGAAACCCTGCTCGCGCTATCCGTCCACGACACTCAGAGGGCCATAGACACGGGTTCACACGTAGATGCCGTGTTTCTTGACTTCGCAAGGCGTTCGATACTGTTCCCCACAGTCGTTTAATGAACAAAGTAAGAGCATATGGACTATCAGGCCAATTGCGTCATTGGATTGAAGAGTTCCTAGATAACTGAACGCAGCATGTCATTCTCAATGGAGAGAAGTCTTCCGAAGTAAGAGTGATTTCAGGTGTGCCGCAGGGGAGTGTCGTAATACCGTTGCTATTCACAATATACATAAATGACCTTGTGGATAACATCGGAAGTTCACTGAGGCTTTTTGCGGATGATGCTGTGGTATACCGAGAGGTTGTAACAATGGAAAATTGTACTGAAATGCAGGAGGATTTGCAACGAATTGACGCATGGTGCAGGGAATGGCAATTGAATCTCAATGTAAACAAGTGTAATGTGCTGCGAATACATAGAAATAAGATCCTTCATCATTTAGCTACAATATAGCAGGTCAGCAAGAGGAAGCAGTTAATTCCATAAATTATCTGGGAGTACGCATTAGGAGTGATATAAAATTGAATGATCATATAAAGTTGATCGTCGGTAAAGCAGATGCCAGACTGAGATTCATTGGAAGAATCCTAAGGAAATGCAATCCGAAAACAAAGGAAGTAGGTTACAGTACACTTGTTCGCCCACTGCTAGAATACTGCTCACCAGTGTGGGATCCGTACCAGATAGGATTGATAGAAAAGATATAGAAGATCCAACGGAGAGCAGCGCGCTTCGTTACAGGATCATTTAGTAATCGCGAAAGCGTTACGGAGATGATAGACAAACTCCAGTGGAAGACTTTGCAGGAGAGACGGGCTTTTGTTGAAGTTTCGTGAACATACCTTCACCGAGGAGTCAAGCAGTATATTGCTTACGGCAAGAAAAAAGGAATAAAAGTGTTAATACTCCCATCCTTCTTTACCTCCTGTGCATTACTGCAGATGACGTGTCACTGAGCGCATTTGTACTGTGCATGCAGTACACGTGAGATGCCTAGTGGTTTCCACTGCCCTGTGTGGAATACATAGGTTCTTGTACACTTCACTAACCTGCTGTCTTCATGATGATGATGTCCCCAGCGCAGGAAACAGCACGCAGGTCGTGGATTCTTTTTCTTGAGGCTGAAATTAACCTCGGAAGGAACTGCTGCTACGAATAAACTATAACTCATTTGGGATGCCACTCCCGTTTTTATTGATATAGACAGGAGAAACTATTCTTGATCACAACGTATTGAACATATCTTTCCACAGTCATTATATCTGGCTAAAATAACATGAAATACATCCTGCCACAGACAACATGTATGTCTACTGGAACCGTCGGAACTGGACAATAAAATTACATGAATCAAATACTACTATTACAGACAACATGTCTGTACCTAGCGACGGTCGGAACTGTAGTAAATAAAATTGCATGAAACAAATACTGCTACAATAGACAACATGTCTGTCTACTGGAACGGTCAAAACTGGAGAGCCGGACTTCCCGAGACACTTCGCGCGCCAAGCCAGCAAGGCGTGACCCGAACGCCACCGAAGTGCATCGGCAGTAATATCGTCAGTCTTTTGTTTTAATAATACTTTGATTTTAATAATTTTGAAATGACTGATTGATAGCTGGCTGTTGAGAGATATTTATTTAAAAAATGAAGTAATTTGGATGACAGGTTTAATTAATAATAGCCGGCCGCGGTGGTCTAGCGGTTCTAGGCGCTGCAATCTGGAACCGCGAGACCGCCACGGTCGCAGGTTCGAATCCTGCCTCGGGCGTGGATATGTGTGATGTCCTTAGGTTAGGTAGGTTTAACTAGTTCTAAGTTCTAGGGGACTAATGACCTCAGAAGTTGAGTCCCATAGTGCTCAGAGCCATTTGAACCATTTAATTAATAATAGCAACTAAAGTTTAACATTTAGGCGCCCTACCGCCGAACACAGCAGCCAATCACAGAGCAGCAGCATCATGCAGGCGGTCTTTCTCACGGGAATGGTACCGAATCTAACATCTGTCACCGGTACCTCATCCCACATTGCGTCATCTCTATGCTTCTTGCATCTCCACTGCCCTGGGAATAGCTTCCTGGAGCCTAATATGATGGCTGAATAAGCCAGAAATATTACATGCTCCCTCCTAGGTATATCTCGCGAAGAGACCATGAGTATAAAATCAGAGAGATTAGAGCCCACACAGAGACATACCGACAATCTTTATTCCCACGAACTCTACGAGACTGAAATAGAAGGGAGAACCGATAGAGGTACTCAAAGTACCCTCCGCCACACAGCGTCAGGTGGCTTGCGGAATATGGATGTAGATGTAGACGTAGATTGTCACTAACCGTTGTGTACATAGTTCCGCGTAGTCAGCGCGTACACAACTTTCCCACTAGAGCGCACCCCGCTAAGCACAACAGCGCAGGCGCAGCGCTCATCCGTCTCCGCACTACGAGATGGCGCTGCCATAGAGACGGACCAAATTCTGCTTCCGCCGATCCGCGTATTAATATGTAACACAGCCAATGAGATTTCTGCTAACGTAGAACCTTTTCTCCTCGCGGGGGGGTTGGGTTGTTTGGGGAAGGAGACCTGACAGCGAGGTCATTGCTCTTATCGGATTAGGGAAGGGCGGGGAAGGAAGTTGGCCGTGCCCTTTCAAAGGAACCAACCCGGCATTTGCCTGGAGCGCTTTAGGGAAATCACGGAAAACCTAAATCAGGTTGGCTGGAGGCGGAATTGAACCGTCGTCCTCCCGACTGCGAGTCCAGTGTGCTAGCCACTGCGCCACCTCGCTCGGTTCTCCTCGCGGATCACACTCGCGCAGTGATACCTAAACGCTCGAGGTATTATAACGAGTGTACAGACCTCTGATTAATCAGTCTGTATTGGTCTGCATCATGTTTCAGTCTGCGCCTAATAAGATTATCATATTCCTGTACATAGCCATGAAGAGAAATGTGAGACTAATATTAACATACCAAGTCCAAAGGAACTTCAGATTGTCAATTGTAAATAGCATCCAGAATCAAGCTAAGTAAGGTTTATGATTATTATTACTTTAATAAATGTGTGTGAAAATTAATCAAGTTCTGTTTAAAGTTGGTCACCATCAATCTGCTACTCTAAGCGTGCAAGTGGCAATTCCATCGTCTGACCTAACGGCAGAAGATAAACACGCCACGATAACACCACGAGACATATTGCTGACACTCGCCTACTTCGTTAGAGCGACAAGTCAAATAATCTGATGGTGTGTGTACCGAGGGTCTTACAGTACGCACACCACACTAACACTTTACAGAACTGAGAGAACTGAGAACCGAATGTCGCGTACCCACCTTTAATTCAGATAACGAGCCACATTCGACTGAAATGGAGGCCTGTAGGCCGCTTTAAGTTTACTTCTGCCCTTCGCTCCGCGCGGCCCAACTTCTCGCTCCCCCCTGCCACGGCAGCCAGCTGGAGCCCCGGCCGCGGCCTCCGTCCTAGGCCACTGTGCAGAGGCGCGAGGGCGCCGCGCGCGTGCGCGCTCGCCGCGACGCCGCCGTTGCCATGGCGACGGCCGACGCCGGCGCGGCGCGCGCACCCCGGCGGCCCCTGCGGGCCAGTCGTGCCGCGGCGCTCTTCGACGCCGGGCGTCGTCCGTGTAGCGCGCACCTCCCCGCCCCGCAGTTCTCGCGAGTGTCGGTCGGTCGCGGAGGAACCCGGCGTGTAGTTCGGTGGTCGCCGACCGTGTGCTGTCAGCCGGATCGTCATTCGCCCACCTCTTGCCACACAGGTAACAGCTTCCTCCTCTTACCACTGATGAGCGACGCAATAAAAATTTCGCAATTTTGCTGATTAAGTTCACAGTTTTGAGTACATTATGGGAGTAGCAGTGATCAATGAGTTACAAATATTTACTATTAAAAGCAGTCTTGATCACGATTTATTTATTAAGGTGACCGGTTTCGACCACTACTGTAGTCATCTTCAGACCATTGAGTAGGAACCTCTTTCTGCTGGAGAATCACTACTCAGCAGAAAGAGGTTCCTACTCAATGGTCTGAAGATGACCACAGTAGTGGTCGAAACCAGTCACCTTAATAAATAAATCGTGATCACGACCGTTTTTAAAAGAAAATATAAGTTCAGAGTGTTTAGATACGTGAAACAAGATATCTCATTTGTAACGGAAATAAAGTATACGACACAGATTACAATGAGTGAAAACCTAAATTTACATCGCTTTCGCTCTAGTCACTACCAGCTGAAGGCACACATAGCGGAGTCTTCATTGCTCACTTTCGTCAGACGAAGAGAAGTATTTCGAAAATCTCCAGTTTTTGTTCTCACCCAAAGAGATCTGACAACCTACACCAAACAACCTGGCTATGCAGCAGTGTAGGATAATGTGTTCTGAACGGCTGCGTTAGTTGAATCTCAGGCAGCCTTCGGTATTTGGCAACACCGTCTCCTCTAACTTCTCCAAGTGTGACTATGAAGTAGTGACCCCTATATCTATGTAGCAATGAAATACGCTTTTTTCTTTTACGTTTTTCTTTTGTATTTTTTTTTCTTCAGTTATAGTACAGCGGATACCACAGACAATTAAAGTATTTCGGCCACTAATAGTTTCGAAGAAAGGTGACGTTGTATTGTTACCAACAAAATCCGAATTCCCTGATACCTGCAGGTATATAGGTCATCCCTCTATGGATACACAGTACGTGTCGATGTCACAACAAAATGTACTGGGTAGTCAACGACATGAAAGTGAAATGGAGGACCGTCTGTCTTCATCCAAACCACAACCACGAATGCTTTACTCGCAAACTAACACCAGAAGTTTATTATTCAGTTATTTTCCATTATTACTTTTATGATTTTATGTTTGTGGGTGTGTTATTTTGTCCTTACTAATAACACTGCAAACACTGTCACTGTTCAAATGTCACCTTATTGGAACGATTGAGCAGATTGCTATATATGGCGTCCAAGTCGCAGACCTCAAACCATTGTCCTGCTCTTATCATTTGCCTTTTCCCCTTTTTTCTAAGCCGTTGTACGGGATTAACCAGTTTTGTAAAGCTGCTGATCTAAATTACCCCCATACAGTAGCAAGACAATTTACGTGCATGTAGTTATAATATACTACTAGCCTGCGTTGATTCTAACACTTATCATGGAAGAAAGAAGAAAGATTAGATATCATCAGGTTACCTTCCATTCGGAAAGTGGGTGCACGCAGCGACTGTTATGTGGCTTATAAATTAGAGTGCACCAATCAGTCGTTCTTTTTCTGATTTTATTACACAAATCCAGATTTCGGCTAGTGGCTAGCCGTTCACAATGCACTGTTTTCTAATTTCGGTGCAAGTAAGTCCCTGATGTTCGGGCGTCAGTCACATTATCTTTGAATACTACTACAACAAGGACTTACATAAAAAAGGACGACTGATTGATGCACTCTATAATTTCTAAGATTGATTATTGTGTGACTATCTTTATGCAAGGAGCATTAAGGGCGTTCAGCTGAATTTCATTAATATACTATTAATGGATAATCCATTCAGCTGTTTTATAGGTGATATTTAATTCATGCGACCTATTTCTTTAATAGACAAACGAAATATTGAAGTACACGAAGTGATCCGAAACGTAACCACATCGAAAATCGGTAGTGCTACTGCAAGCATAAAGCATCCTAGTTCTTATGTGCACCCAGTATGAAGGCCAAACATACCGTAATCAGAGTTTTATGACTGTTCATAGAAAACAAAGCTCGGAGAGGCTAAGGTTGAGATAAGAAATAGGCCACGTCGTTTTCAAAGGTACCATCCCGACATCCGGCATAGTCGATTTAGGGAGACCACGGAAGACGTAAATCAGATTGGCAGGATATGGATTTGAACCACGCCTCGACCCGATGAAGAGCTCAGTGTCTTAACCATTGTGTTCCCTTATCAGTGTCTTGGAGCGGGATACACTGTAACTAAAGTTCTGAACAGACAGATCTCAGTTCTTTCTCTCTCATTAAATTTAGTGTTGTTTTTCCCATTGCAGTGTCTCCCATTCGCCTAGATGGAGGCCTTGCTTGCAGAATTCTGCTGAATGTCGTTCGGTTTGAGACTGCAGTGGAAAAGAAAACCATTCTGAAAGAGTTGCCAAAGAAAACAGGTGTTTTTAATTTCATGTTAAGTATCTGTAACGAAAATCGAGCTTTAAAGAAAGAACGGCGAGAAAGCGGTGTCTTCCCTCGTATAAGAATTGCAGGCGAGCCACGATAATGCATACGAAACTAAATTTATCTTCCCAGAGCTACAGTAATAAATATTACAAAGCAGACGCAAGCAAATATCCTTCAGTTAACAATCTGTAGAAACAACTGTTGCTAATATTATTGTGATTCTGGAGGAAGTGGACACAGGAGATGAGCATTAAAAAAAATTGAAAGAAATTTTTTATGAGAACCGCTATGAATAATTATACTGTAAGGCATGTTTTGTTTAGAAGTTTGACTTCCATTGAAGCCAGCTTCGGGACATGAGACACATATAAGTCTCACAGTGCAGATTTATACAAATGAAGACAAATTAAAATTGTTTATCATTTAAAATCGGTTAACGTTTATTTTCTGATCAGAAAAAGTACGAGATCGGCCCTCAGGTTAATGCCGTGTTCCTAGGCTTCCAGAAGGCGTTCGGCACATTTCTGCATTGCAGTTTAGTCAACAAAATACGAGACTACCGAGTCTAGGACCAGGTTTGCGAGTGGGCTCGGGACTTTCTAGCTGACAGAACTCAACACGGGACGAATCGACAGATTTGGCAGTATCCTGAGACGGTACTTTCAAGGTCATTACTGTTTACAACATATAACTGATCAAGTAAGTAACATCAGAAGCGCTATGAGACTGTTTGCAGACAATGCTGTTGTCTATATAGAGCCTTCAACGAAAGGACACTCTAGCGAAATGCAAGACGACGTGCAGAATATCGACAATTGAGCAGCAACTGGTAGTTGATCACGAAAGTAAATAAATGTACCGTATACTAAAGAAACAGAGACAACTCCATAGCAGTTACAAAATAAAGCATAGGGCTACAGATAGAGAGATGCTAAATGAAATGCTTTTGGCAGTCAGGAGAGCAATGGGTGAAGCCTGCAGTGATTACCGCAGAAAAAAATTGTAGAAATACTCTGGTCATATGTAAAGGCTGTTAAGTGACACCAAGTTAGCGTCCAGTCATAGATCGACAAGGCAGGAACTGGAATCGAGAGTAGATAAGCAAAAGGAGAAATGTTTAACTCTGTTTTCAAATGTTCGTTTACAGAGGAAAACCCAAGTAGGCTACTGCTCAGTTTTAATTCTCATGCCACCGAAGAATGAGTGAAATAAATAGTAGTAATAGTGGCACTGAGAGACAGCTCAAATGTGTCCGATGCAATCCCTGTCACACTGTACACCCCGTTTGCGGCTGAGTTAGCCCCTCTGTTAACTGTAATTTATCGCAGATCCAGCAAACGAAAAACCGTGTGCAGTAGCTGGAGGAAAGTACAGGACACACATTTCTACAAGAAGAGTAGCAGAAATTATCCTTGAACTCAGACATTATAAGGTCTTTAATGCTTTGATTAGATAACATTCAGCACCAGTTCAGTGATTGAAGAAAAACATTTTGATCGTCAACTGCTTTTATTTGAAACTCAATATCTGGCGGTTTCGGTCTTGGACCATCTTCACATTATATCTACAAATATTGCAAAATGGTAGATATATTGTGCGTGAAAATATATAAAATGCAAAATTCTTCATACGTACATAAGCATAACTATCAGCAACTTGCTTTAAACGTTCAGAAATGTAAAATGATGCACTTACCGAAGTAAACGACATAGTATCCCTATCAGGTCGGATTAAGAGAGGACATAGAAGCAATTCAGAGGCGGGCTGCTACATTTGTTACTGGTAGGTTTGATCATCACGCGAGTTTTTCGGAAATGCTTCAGGAACTCGGGTGGGAGTCTCTAGAGGAAAGGAGGCGTTCTTTTCGTGAATCGCTACTGAGGAAATTTAGAGAACCGGCATTTGAGGCTGACTGCAGTACAATTTTACTGCCGCCAACTTACATTTTGCGGAAAGACCACAAAGATAAGATAAGAGAGATTAGGGCTCGTACAGAGGCATATGGGCAATCATTTTTCCCTCGTTCTCTTTGGGGTGGAATAGGGAGAGAAGATGCTAGTTGTGCTACGAGGTCCCCTCCGCTATGCACCGTATGGTGCATTGTGGAGTATATATGTACATGTAGATGAATATAATATCAGTGAGTCACAGCTGGAATCTGAAAACTCATACAAATACCTGGATGTAACACTTAGGAACACGAAACACGAAATGCGAAGGTCACATACGCTTTGTCGCGAGTAAAGCAGAGAGCAGGCTTCGGTTTATTGATAGAATAATCGGGAAACGCTACCAGTTTACAAAGGAGATTGCTTACAAGTCACTCGTGTGACCCATTCTAGAATATTGCTCCAGTGTGTGGGATCCGTACCAAACAGGACTAGCAGCGGATACCGAACGAATACAGAAAAAGGCGCCACGAATGCTCACAGGTTTCTTTGACCCTCGGGAGAGTGTCACAGAGGTGTTCAAAGAACTAAACTAGCAGACTCTTGAAGATAGACGGTAACTACCCCGGGAAAGTCTACTAACAAAATTTCAGGAACCGGCTTTATATTATATATACTAAAACCCTGTACGTATCGCTTGCTGACGGATCGTGTGAACAAAATTAGTTTAATTACAGCAAGCACAGAGGCATTTAAACAGTCGCTCTTCCCACGATCCGTACGTGAATGGTACGAGAGAAAGTCTTAATAACCGGTACACTGCAACGTATATCCTCTACCATACACTCCACAGTCGTTCGCAGAGCATAGATGTAGATGCAGATTGTGCATAAATATGCAAAGGGATCCGTTTCCGTTCGGTGACGCTTTTTGCATAAATCACTGGAGAAAGAAACAACTGTAAAATACCTAAGAGTAGCCGTCTGGAACGACCTGAAGTGGAATGATGACATAAAATTTGTAGGAAAAGAAAATACCATGAAGAAATTCAAGAACCTTAAGGAAATGTAATTCACTGACCAAAGAAGTAGTGGCATAAAAACATTTTTAATACTGATTATAAAGTATTGCTCATCAGTTTGGAACATTTCCCGAAAAAGAAGACATGGAGAAAATGTAACAAACAGTGCGTCGTTTTCGTCACGAGAGCGTTTTATAAGCGTGAGAGATTTACGGTGTTGTTGAACAAACTCTAGTAATAGAAGCTACAACAGAAGCGCCCTGCGCGACAGAAATGTTTACTGTTGAAATTCCAGGGACGTACATTTCGAGTAGTCAGGACGCATTTTACCGCCTTCCACATACGTCTCGCGAAACAAACACGATGAGAAGTTCAGAGAAATACGCTGGTTTCTTCCCACGCCCCATTCGCGAGTTGAGCTGGGAAAGGCATAAACGGTATAAATAGCCGAAGCATTTCCTGCTACATACCACGATGTCCCTTGCAATCTACGGATGCAGATATACTATTGCAAACATGCATTTCGAGTAGAAGTTTTCAAAACGCTCTTACAAGGGGCAAGCACCTACTCGACATAACCCATTCCGTCCAATGTGATCAGAAATGACACTGACAGAAGTGAGAGCTTCAGATGGACAAGAGTTTTTTAAAAAAAGCACTTTTGGCACGTGGCGGGTGAGAGATGAGGCATTTAGCTACGTTAGTGATTTTTTTCCAGAGAGCGGTTAGCGCCTTGGAAGGGGACAGAACGGTAATCGGCGGGTCGTGCCCTTGACCCCTTGTCGGAAAGTTTTTTTTTATTTTTCAATTTTTACGTTACACAAATAGTCACTATCCACTTCTCCATATTCACCAAATTCGTCAAGATCTTCGTACCAAATCAGCTCTTCGTCTCAAACAGATAAATACTTCTATAACACTTCCAATTTAAATGTGGTTTCCGGTTTTTAAGTCAGAACTTTGTAACGTCGTCGGATCGTTTTAGGCCAAAAGATGTGAGCTACAATCCAGCGCCGTTTTCAGTCATTGCTGTGGGTATCCTTCATCCCCTTTCTTCTTTTACCAATGCTCCTGACACGTCAGTATTTTCACTTGTAATGTCACACATTTTCCGTCGACACGATGTTCTTCACAATATTCTGACTGTGTTCTCACAACATTCTCAAACAGTTCTCGTTACCAGTTCGAGAGCTAGGAATGGAATGAGTTCCGTAGCTGTAGAAAACGTTATCTAGAACAACCGATGGGCCGATTCTACCTGCACAGGGAAACCATCGTTTGCGTGCAGCGCTCGAAGGTTAACATGAAACTAACTGAATACGGTGTCCTGTACGTTTTAATTATAATCTCTTCTTTGAAAATTATTTACGGGGTCATGGAGGACGCTGTAAGTAACAATCCTTTCTTCGAAATTTGTTTACCATCCCAAATTTTTCTATACTTTTCCTTTCCATTCATTTCAAGAGAATGTTAATAAATATAAGTGGCTTAGCATTATTTTGGTTTATTTGCAGTTTAAATAGCGTGAGAGGTGAAATTTAAAAGAAGAATTCCACAGAGGGACTCTACCCACAACCGTCGAACTACCGCACTCTTTCATTCCTTGTCAAGGTATGCATATACCATAACTTTGAGTGAAATTAGTTACGATGAATAGTTGCGAATCCCTATTGACCTCATAAATGAAGAACGAGGACGACTCAAGCAAAACGTAAAATCTATTCTCTTTTCCTTTGGCGACATTTCCGCTTTCAGTTTCTTTTATTGACACATATCGGATGGTATACATTCCTTTCGTTTCCTATTTTCTTGGTTGAAACACGGTGGATGCTGGTGCTTAATTTTTTCACGCTGTCAGAAGGAATCCAATAAATAATTTAGTTTGTTCTATGCATGCCAGCTAAGCATGAAAAATGCTACCCAGCGTAACACCCTTAGCTGATTTCATCTAATCGTATCAGGTGATGATATACACGCTGGCTGTGACAATAACGCGCAGTTTTATCCGCACCATTAGAAGCAGCATACTCCAGGTTTAGTAGCACCCTCTACACTATTTAAAATGAAATAAAATCATAATCAAACGACTGTATGAGACGTGCCCGGTTTGTTAAATTACATTTTACAGCTTCGAAGCTCGTCACTAATAATTTTCGTTCTAGATTTGTTTCTTGCAGTAGGGTATCACAACGACAAATAATTTGAAGGAAAACTGCATTTCTTACTTGAAATCTTCATTCTCAAGCGCACCTAGCATTTTGTACGAAGTACGTTTCCAGTTTTCAGTAAACACTGAACCGCTGTATTCCTCACACTTTTTTTATGAAACGTAAGCACCAACTTGGCCGTCTAGCGAATGCCTCCAAGAAGAGGTTTACTTCCTTTAAACCCCCAGAAATTCCCAGCAGGTTTTATTCTTCACACTTCAAAAACTGCGGCAAGTTCCCTTGCTTTTCTCTTCAAGCGAACCCTTATTTAATTATCGCAGAACTGTTCGCTGTATAATTAAACGGTCTTGCAGAAAAAGAGTCCTTCCTGTAGCAGTTACATTTCTTGAAACCAAAGTTCCCCAAGTACAAGCCATTTAACGTCGTTATGCGTTTGCGACATTTCTGCGAGTTCCACGAGAGAAACTTCGTAACGTCGCGTGAGTTTAGCGGTTTTCCGCAGCGAGTTAGGTAGCCGAAGTTGTGTCGTTTACTGAGCAGTGGAAATTACTCACGGCTTGGACTTTCCGTCCGAGATGTTGCTAATTGCGCTCGATTTGTGCTGCAAAAAGTCGTTTTGAAACTCAGAGTACGGTCGGGAAATCTCTTGCGTTGTATGACACTCGGCAGCGTGAAGCGCTATAGAGGGTGAATCAGGAGGAAAGGTATATGCTTTGAGGGATGACAGTGATTCTTCGTAAAAGACGTCGTGGAAAAACAGCCTGTTCTTAGCAGTTTCCGAGAATGCTAATGAAAACAGTGGGGAACAGGACAAATGCTGTTGATAATAAAAGAAAAATTGTGAGACAATTATTTGTTTAATGGTGTATATTGTTGTGTCTAGACAAGACAGCCTAGACACAATGAGAGGAAGCCGAAAGGCACGCGCTTAAACTCACGCAGGCTGGCGTGACGTCTGAAACAGGATACGTAATGAATGCTATAAAGAAAAGTACGTAGCTTCTGGAATACTTAACTTTAATCCATAATTGTATAACATCGCTCTTGATGATACATACTTCATATAATAAATATCAATTGAATACGGCGCCTTGCTAGGTCGTAGCAATTGACTTAGCTGAAGGCTATGCTAACTATCTTCTCGGCAAATGAGAGAGTCTTCGTCAGTGTAGCATCGCTAGCAAAGTCGGCTGTACAACTGGAGCGAGTGCCAGTAAGTCTCTCTAGACCTGCCGTGAGGTGGCGCTCGGTCTGCTATCACTGACAGTGGCGACACGCGGGTCCGACGTATACTACCGGACCGCGGCCGATTTAAAGGCTACCACCTAGCAAGTGTGGTGTCTGGCGGTGACACCACATATATTTTCTCACAAAAGGTATCCAAAAAGTCCGCCGTCAACCGCAGAACATTTTGCAACTCTTTCAAACATCTGCGGTGTTGTCGATCTGAGTTCATTCGTACGGTCCTTTACTTGAGCACACCAATGGAAAATGAGAGCAGTAATTTCCTTGTAGTAAGGAATATCTTCGCTGCTGTTCCCGTCGAAAGCTCCGTAATTGAGGTAACATCAGCCCAACTGGTGTAAAAATCTATTACCGTGAAGACATGTCGGAACACTACTACCAGAAGCCGCGGGAACACTAAGTTAATGAGTATGTGAAAGAAAAGTGTGGCTTCAAAAAAATGATATATAGTCAGTTAAAAACACAAATACGCAGTGTAACCTCGCTCTGGTTGTTTTCGCATGTGAGTGCTGGTGAGAAGGGCTGACGTCCGTATGTCGGATACGGTTAAGAAAATGAGTGAGGCAAATGAAAACTTTTAATATATTTTTAAATATTGTTTATTGTGCAGAAATGGTACAAAGCTGTATCACTTTTCAACATAATCTCCTCCACGCTCAATATAAGTCCTCTAGCGCATACAAAGTGCATAAATTCCTTTAGAAAAGAATTCTTTTGGTAGTCAGCGCAACCACTCATGCACTGCGTGGCGTACCTCTTCAACAGCACGGAACTTCTTTTCTCCCACTGAGTCTTTGAGTGGTCCAAACAAACGGAAATCACTTGGGCCAAGGTCTGGTGAGTGTGGTGGATGAGGAAGACACTCAGAATGCAGGTCTGTGATTGTTGCAACTGTTGTACGGGCAGTGTGGGGCCCTGCATTGTCATGTTGCAAAAGGACATCTGCTGACAGCAATCCACGTCGCTTTGATTTGATTGCAGGCCGCATGTGATTTTTTAGGAGATCTGTGTATGATTCACTGGTGACAGTGGTCCTCCTAGGCATGTAATGCTCCAAAATGAAGCCATTTTCGTCCCAGAAGAGAGTCAGCATAACCAGCCCTGCTGCTGGTTCTGTTCGAAACTTCTTTGGTTTTGGTGATGAGGAATGGCGCCATTCCTTGCTCACTCTATTCGTTTCCGGTTGGTGGAAGTGAACCCAGGTTTCGTCCCCAGTAACGATTCTTGCGAGAAAGCCATCACCTTCTCGTTCAAAGCGCCGAAGAAGTTCTTCACAAGCACCAACACGTCGTTCTCTCATTTCAGGAGTCAGCTGCCATGGCACCCACCTTGCAGACACTTTGTGAAACTAGAGCACATCATGCACAATATGGTGTGCTGACCCATGAATAATCTGTAAACATGCTGCAATGTCATTCAGTGTCACTCGCCGGTTTTTCTTCACTATGACTTCAACTGCTGCAGTGCTCTGTGGAGTCACAACTCGTTGTGCCTGACCTGGACGAGGAGCATCTTCCACTGAAGTCAACCATTTGCGAACTTCCTACTCCATTCGTAGACTTGCTGCTGTGACAAACATGCATCACCGTACTGAACCTTCATTCGTCGATCAATTTCAATAGGTTTCACACCTTCACTACCCAAAAACCGAATAACAGAACGCTGTTCTTCCCTGGTGCAAGTCACAAGTGGGGCGGCCATCTTTATACTGATACTGCGACGGTATGTGTGCATCTGCACTATGCTGCCACCTACAGGTCATTCTGCACGCTGTTTGTAGCACGCTTACCAGCTTAAAGGGTAACGGCGCGAAATTTCAATTTGTTATTATAAATTTAAGGTTTTATATTTGACTCAGCCTCGTATGTTCATTTGAGGGTTTTTGTTTGGAATCACCAATACTATCAGCACTCAGTGCATGTGCCGTTCTTCCAGGTTCTTTCTGCACCATGTTGAGGTGAAGGTAGCGATCTTGCTGCTTACTCGTGAAATGTAATGCGTTACAAAACTAAAGAAACGAATAGGGAAGTAACCAGGTACAGGTACTATGGAGGATTGTCGTGCTTAATATTTATGAACACGGCACGTAATTTATTTGTGATACGCTGCAGTTTCTGGCGTCCACAGTGGTGACAGCTATGTTACGAACCGTTGAGTAGAGTGAAATACTCGAGTACAATACGTAACAGCCTATAATGATTACAACTTTAACACCGTATTAGAGTAAAAGCAGAAAAAAATAAAGCTAAACTTTGTAGAAGAAACCATTTTATCATCGTCACCATAGTAACATTAGGACTAAGCAGTTACTCTTACTACTGGTTTGGTGCATGGTATCGTGGCGTTTTTCCATTACTTTAATAAACACAACAGCTACGCATAACAGAGACTCGAGTCGTCAATAATATATTCCCCTTGACAATATGCCAACGTTGGGATAACTTTTCGATTCCGCGACTGTAGAAATAATGTGGTTTTGAGGCGAAGAACTCGTTGAGCCATGTTCGGAGCGCGTTGTCATCTGGCAAGGAAGTTCCTTGAACGTTGTTCGATAGAGAGCGTAGAGAGCGGAAAAGAGGAAAATCTGTCGGCGCAAGACAAGTGAATAAGGTAGTTGCTTAATGACTTCACATTCTAACTTCTGTACAGTGTCTTTTGACAATCTAACAGATTGCAGGCTTATGTTGTCTTCGAGTACCATCACGCCATGCAGTCTTTCTGGTCGTTGTTCTTTGAGCCCAAGACATCTAAGTATTTGACAATAAATGCCAGCAGTGATGTTTATACGTCGGGAAGCAATTCATAGTACGAGAACACTATACCTCCGCTGTTCGACCAGATGCATCCTGTTGTCTTTTGTAGGTGCGCGCTGGTCTTTATAGAGGCAGTTGTTGCCTTGTTTGGGATCAACCATTCCTTTCTTTTTCTTATGTTAGCATGAAGACACCATTTCTCGTCACCAGTAACGACTCTGGATAGTAATTATCGAGAGGTAGGAATCATCACGACAAAATTGATGACGAACAAGCAGATATGCACATATTTTATGATTTTGGCTCAGAGCATGCTGTAGCCATACACACAATTTTTGAACCTTCACCGTTGCAGGCAAATGTCGCACTATGGTGCAATGATCACACTTGATCTTGTAGCGTACGCTGATGTGGATCATATTAATGATTTTAATCGATCTTCATGAAATCCCGAAAGTGTTCCTGAACCTGGAGAGTCACTAACGTCAAAATGACCCTCCTTAAAACGATAGGACCATTTTCTCGCCATCCCTGTGTCCAGTGGCTTTATCCCCGTACAGGGATCAAATGTCGAATGTTTCTGTCCGTCTCCGCTGCTATCACCCTTCTACTGAACTTAAAGAGAAGAATAATTCGGAAATAATCCGATTTCTCCGTTTGATACTATTCCATTTTCTAGAGTCCACAGCCACGCTCGCTATCTCCGAATGAGAAAATGATAACATGTAAACTCAGATAGCAACAGTGAACTACAAATAAAAATATGACAATCATTAATAAACCCATAGTAGTCGGAATACCAACATTCAAAACAAAAACGCTTCCAACTTATGCACCAACCTAATACAACGTGCGTAGTTTCATAAAATCGGAAAGGAAGTCACTGGTGCCCATTTGACGGAAACCTCCTGCCATTCAGGGATTTAGGATAATGAAGGAAAACCCAAATCTCCGTGGTCGGACGGAGATTTGAAGCGTCGTCCTTCCGGACTCGGATCCAGTACTCTACAATTCTGCCACCTCCAGCTGTATGATTTCAGCAGTATACAACGGCATAATATCGAACTGGAGAAGATACCTGCGGTAAATCACTGGTTAGGCAGAACGCTGTTAACTTTCAGTTATAGGTTAAGGTATTGTGTACTTATCGTATTCACTGCCTCGTTTTCAATGTTTCATCTGCGGGCACACAATGAGGCAGCAGTTGTTTTAGAAATTTTTTTCGAAGTTCGTCTGCACACCCGCAAAGGACCAAGCTGATCCAAGTAAAAAATGTATTTCGTTTTTCTCGTCAATCTGATGTCGAAGAACAGTAAAACGGTCTGCAAAATGGAAAGAAGGAGAAACCCTACGTTTTTAAACATTTATAATGTTTAGAACATGGCTGTGCTCAGCAACCGTAATTAATTACCACGTTACAAACTTCCAGCCAACCGACTGAAAACAGAATTTAAAACTCTTTAACTAGTTTTCAACGCCAACCACATGTAAGGTAACAGTTTCTTCTGAAGAAGGCTCCCCTAGTTGGCGTTGAAAACTAGTTAAAGAATTTTAAATTCTGTTTGCAACCGGTTGCTGGAAGTTTGTAACATTGTAAACATTTATAACTATTGCGTATAGACTATTTCTTACTCCCACCGACTTCCAATAGGCTAAGGACCACTAAACACCACGACGAGAACGTTAATCACGACCCCAAGGCACACAAAGGGCAGGAGTTAATGTACCGAAAAGAAGGTGGAAAGACAAATGAATGCACGTCAGGTGAACGGTACTGGAGGGAGACAAACAAATTAATGTGCTCGCGTGGAAGGGTTAAAAGTTTGCTCCCCATTTCTCGCTGTAAGACAAATGCCCTCCATCGCCACACCTCTCTGTCCAATGGAGGCTTCGTTCTTCAAAACCGTCAGCCACAGCCATATTAGTAATATTTATTTTCAGCAAGCCATAAATCCCCTTAGCATGCGTTGTCGAATACATATAGAAAATAAAATTAAGGACCTCTAAGATGATGATTAGTTTGACTTCAGGGAAGGTAATTATACCAAAGCAGTTCTCAAATTGCTTCTGATAATGAAAGGAAGACTCAAGACAAAGCAACTCACTCACTAGATTAGTCGACCGTTCAAATTTTTTCAACGTAAAACGGTACAAGATATTTGAATTTCTCAGGAAAATCGGTATAAGCTATACGGAAAAAACAATAAGTTGTAAGAATCGAAAATCAGCACAAGCTGCACAGAAAAAAACAATAAGCTATAAGAATGGATGGCCAAGAGCGAAGAGCTAGCATAAGAGTGTACGACAGGGAAGCAGCATCTCTTTCCCAGTGCGCAAACCCTACATCTAAGAAGCAATGATTGAAATAAAAGGAAGGTTCAGGAGTGTGATTAAAATTCAAGGTGAAAGGATGCCAATGATACAATTCGAGTCCTGCATTCCTATCCTAAATGAAAATAAGGAAGAATTCTTAAAGAACTTGTTGCGCCGGGTGAAAACTCTAAGTACATCAGGATATGGATTGAAGACTTTAAATAATTAACTGCAGCAGCTTAAAATTATCAGGCGAAGTAGGCGTAGTGAAGGTACTCTGCCACTTTGGATGCATAACTATGCACATCAGACGAAGCAAGGTGGATGTAAGAAGAAGACTAACATAAGCAAAGAGGGCATTCCTCTTTGAAAGAAGTCTGTTAATATAAAAAGTCCGCCTTTATTTGTAGCAGAAATATCTGAGAATGTACGTCTGGAACGCAGCATTGTATGGAACTAAATAATCGGCTGCAGGAAATCCGCAAGACAAGAGAACGTATTACTATAAAAGGACGTTTAAAATAAGGCTGAAGTAATGTAAGAAAAGGATAAGGTTCTGTCCAGAGCCGGCGAAGAGAGCAACATATGGAAAACACCGAGAAGAGGAAGGGACAGGATAACAGGCTGTGCATAAAGACGCCATGGAAAAGATTCCATGATAACTTAGCGAGCTGAGGAGGGTACAAACTTTAGGGAAAGAAAGAAATTCGAAAATGTGCAATAAGTGAATGACGTCTTTCAGTGTAAGTGTTAGAGATGTGGCGGTTGGCACAAAAGAAGAAACTGCGGTAGGGTGCATGATGTCATACAAAGGACTGATGAATAATAACAACAATAACGATAAAAATGACAGGAATAATATTAATAACATAGCGAAAAACAACGCTAAGAGTGTTCCCTGCTGTTTCCCCCAGAGAAAACCAGCGTAATTTCCTTAACAGTTTATTATTGTATGGCATAACAGAAGAAAATAATTTTTGTTTGGAAACCAACATTATTATACTAACGAAAATCTTGATAAATGGAATGTCACATCTGTACTCAAACTGACGTTGGATAATCTGCTTCACAAACGTCGTTACTGGAATAAATGTACTAATGCGCAACGTATCTTTGCTGGATTTTACCCACATTTGTTCACTTACATTTAAAATGAAAGAAATTTGATAGTCATGCATTTCCCCATTTAAAATCCTTAATTAGCATTAAACAGTCATTAATTTTAAGAAGCTCATTATTCTTCTTTCGTTTTACAGAGTCCTCAAGGAGCCTGCTTACAAATTTAACGAAAATTTTTGGAACTATGTATTGCGTTAAATACGCTGTATCGTTTCTTGTTGCCTGATTTTACACATTTATTTCACTATCCACTTGAAAATGCGACTCCTCTATTACCAGGCCCCTCTCTCTGTTGTCTTCATCTTAATCGTATGGGTTCTGTGGTGATTACCACGGTCTTTCTAACGCTGACTGGGTGGCAACAACTTCCACTGCTAAACCGGTCGTGAAAGACTTTTTACACATATTTCAGCTCGGGTTATTTTAAACACAGCAGTACATTACAGTTATCTCCGAAGAGACTCAAAAAAGGCCTTTATCAAGGCCATCACTAGTGACAACTTCCTGCAATATTGAAGGCTTATCTGTAAATAAAGAAATTTTATTATCTGACATGTGCAAACGAAACAACTGTGATGTTTTAGTGTTACAAGAAACACACAGAGCACCAACTAGCCATAGACCAAAAATACAGGGCATGAAATTAGTTCTTGAGAGACCACACGAAAGGTACGGAAGTGCTATATTTGTGAAACCGAACTTAGACGTACGCTCCTGTGCTCTGACCTGCGAAGAAAATATAGAAATTTTAACTATGTACTGTATGTAACATCCGTGTACAAACCACCCGGTGGGAGGTTCAAATTTACGGAGCCTGGAAATTTCCATTCAAAAAACATGAAAGTTGTACTAGGAGATTTTAACTGTCACGGTCTCGCATGGGGTTATAAAGAGACAAATGACGATGGCGAAATGCTGGAGACCTGGGCAGACCAGATTAAACTGAAATTGATACATGACCCTAAGTTGCCTGCATCATTTAACAGCGGAAGATGGAAACGAGGATATAATCCAGATAATATCTTTGTCTCCGAAAAGCTATCCCTGCAAACTGTAAAGCAAATCGAGGACCCAATTCCAAGCTCGCAACACAGAGCAATAACTTGCTGCATTACTGCAGTAATCAAATCAGATGTAATGCCCTTCAAGAGACGCTTCAATTTCAAAAAAGCTCATTGGGAACTTTTCACAGAGGACCTTGATAAGGAGATCTTGGAAATTAAACCAGAGATACAATCATATGAAACTTCTATAGACCTTGTCAAGAAAATCTCTCGACGGCGCGTACCTAGAGGGTGCCGCACCCAGTATATCGCTGGACTAAATGGTAGCAGCAAGGAAGCTCTGAAAAAATATGAAGAACTGTACAATAAGGACCCCTTCTCAGAGGAAACGATCCAGGCAGGTGAGGTACTGATGTCTGGTATCTCCGAAGCGAGAAAGGAAAAGTGGTGTAACCTCCTACAAGAGACGGACATGAAGCACAGCAGTAGGAAGGCATGGAAACTCCTCAAAAGTCTCAACAACGACCCAACAGAACCACAACCAAATTACAGTGAAGGTACACCTGATCAGATAGCTCACCAACTACTCATGAACGGAAAAACTGAAAGGAAGATCAGGAACGCCAAAATTAAAAGAAAATTGAACGAGGAGATTAGCTTCCTAGCTCACCCGTTCTCCATTCAGGAGCTACAAGATGCCATCAATGATTTGAAAAACAATAAGGCCGCTGGCCTCGACGATCTGAGATCTGAGCAAATTAAACATTTCGGACCGGGAGTACAAGCATGGATCCTAGAGCTAATGAATAACTGTATTACAACAATGCAAATTCCTAAACTGTGGAGGAAAGCTCGGGTTATTGCGTGACTAAAACCAGGGAAAGACCCAGCTGAAGCTAAAAATTTCCGGCCTGTCTCACTGCTTTGTCATTTATTTAAAGTGATGGAGCGAATGATCCTCAAACGCATAGCTGATTATGTGGACAAAGCCCTCATTAACGAACAAGCTGGATTCCGACCAGGAAAATCATGCTGTGGGCAAATCCTTAATCTCACACAGTACATCGAAGACGGCTATCAGAGGGGAGAGGTAACTGGGGTCGCATTACTGGATCTCAGTGCCGCGTATGACACAGTTAACCATACGTTGCTTACCCAGAAAGTGTATAATGTCACTAAGGACTACACCCTTTCTATGTTCACGCAATGTATGCTACAGAACAGACGCTACTATGTAACCTTACAATCTAAAAACAGCCGATGGAGGACACAGAAAAATGGACTTGCACAGGGCAGTGTCTTGGCTCCAGTATTATTTAACATCTATACCAATGATCTTCCCATCAGCCACCAGACACGAATGTTCATATATGCTGATGATGCAGCAGTGGCCACACAGGATAAAACCTTTGAACAAGTGGAGGAGAATCTCACAGGAGCCTTAACAGAACTTGCTACCTATTACGACGGCAATAATCTCAAACCAAACCCCAGTAAATCTCAAGTATCCGCCTTCCATCTTAGGAGCAAACAAGCCAAACGGAAACTCCGAGTCATGTGGCAAGGGGAAGAGCTAAAACATACAAACAGCCCAAAATACCTGGTAGTAACGTTGGACAGAGCACTTACTTTTAAGCAGCACTGTCACAACACTAAAAAAAAGGTCTGTGCCAGGAACAACATACTGCGGAAGCTAACAGGTTCATCGTGGGGAGCTCAACCACATGTTTTGCGCACCACAGGTCTGGTGCTGAGTATCTCAGCTGCGGAATATGCGGCGCCAGTTTGGAGGAACACTGCCCACGCTAAGCAAGTTGACGTCGCCGTAAACGAAACTGTACGTATTGCCACGGGATGCCTCAAACCAACTCCCACAGACATCATTTACCCCATCATAGGCATAGCACCACCCACTATCCGCAGACAAGTAGCCGCCGAGATCGAAAGATCAAAACAAAAGAATGATCCTCGACACCCGATGTATATGCACCGAAAACAACGTGTCCGGCTGAAATCCCGCAGGAGTTTCATTGAAACTACTGAAGAGCTCGCCACCAATCCCGTCGCAAGGCGGCTATCTCTCTGGGAAGAAATGGTGCCACACTCCACAATGGAACTACTTGAGGAGGGATCTGCAGGATTTCAACTACCTTTTACAACTTGGAGGTCATTAAACCGGCTGCGCACTGGAGTAACTGGGTGCAAATCAAACCTATTTAAATGGGGTTACAGTGATAGCGATAGGTGTGAATGCGGAGCAATACAGGACTTGGACCACCTACTGATCTGCCCAGACATGTCTATAACATGCACTAAAGATGATATTTTGAAAGTCAATGACAAAGCAATCTACGTTGCTAATTACTGCGAAGGGAAGATGTAATTGGTGCATCCGGACACGGAAGAAGAAAATTACAGTTATCATCATTAGTATTAATTCTAGGTAGAAGGCTATAGAATAATTTTGGATCCACTTCTCTCAATCCAGCTCATGTAGTTATGTCTTTACTCAGTTAATTAATATCAACCGGTCTTTTTCCGACAACCCTTAGATCAACTAAGTTATGATTTAAATGATGAAAATCTGCACCAATTAGTTATTTTTTTCAGGTTCAGCACAATGCGTTTCGAGGATTTATTCTCAATTTCAAGTACATTTGTTTACGTAAATATTTTCTATGACGTTTGCATGTGTGATTTTCTGCCTCTCTTGCATTGCAGCTGTCTTTTTGAGGTTATACGGCAATCGAAAAATAGGACAACTGACTCCTGGAATGAATTTCTGTGCTAAGATGATATTTTTGTTTGCATACATACAATTATTGTGGCTCTTGCATTGCACAGAATATCACACACAGTCAGATCATCACCTACACTGATTGTTTTTGTACTGAAACGTGCTACATAGTTATTAAGACACTTAAGTTTTACGAAGTGTTTGTGCATAGTAAGAGGTGTTGCATTTTCTGTGGATTACATTTTAAACACGAAGTTGTCAAATTTATTTAATCATTACGTCAATCTCTCTCTCTCTCTCTCTCTCTCTCTCATATATGAGAAAATATACAAATTTATGAAAGCTGTTACAGTTATTGTATGCAGTAGTAACGTTTGAAAAACAACAGTGATTTGCTTAACTGACAATACGTCCTTGCATCCCCTGTCACCGTTCTGCACTGCACTGAATGCTGCATTCACATTCTCAGTGAATTCCTTTAGCTCTGACTTATTTCTGTTAAAAGAGTTGCTTATTAACTGCACTTATTTCACTAACTTTATTGCTACTGGAGGGGTTCATTTTTTACAAAAATAAATGTACTTAATGATAATGCCATTGTCACTTGCCTAAGTTTCGTTATGTTGCAGTGGCAACGGCGTCTTTTCTTTGGAATCACTTTCCGTGTTTTTTTAACCTGTATTTTTCGAGTTCTGCTGGGCCTTCCGTTCGTCTTTTTCCATCTTGTCTAGCTTCGACAGGCTCCTCTGGAATTCAAATTTGGTTTCCCCTTCTTTTTGGACCTGTATTACCTTTACACACCTGATTGGCCTTCGCTACTGTCGACTTGCTGTGCGGAATAACTAGATATCCTTCCTATTCTCTCTTCTTTTGTTCTCTCACCCGATTTCTGATCTTGACCACCGAAAAGGCATTTACCTCACATGGCACTAAAAGATTTATCTGGCGTTCCCGTTATACGCTTACGAGACTTAGGCAATAATGAATAGTGATCTGGCTCCATTGTAAAGTCGTAAGAAGTGAGGAGGAGTACGAGCCCTTACCTTCGTTACTTACGGCAGGTGAATGGAATGGAGAGGATTGTTATCACACTAGGAATATTCCAGATTTCAAACACACAGTGGCTATGCACTTCAACAATTTTGTTCACATACATTCCTTAACGGATTACGTGTCTTTGAGTGACTTGACTTTTATGCCCTAATCCTTCAAAAGACAGCTGCATTATACTAAACTGTTGCAATTACTCTAACAATATTAGCACACAGCCGCCAGAGATGAGTACTGTTCCATTACTCTTTCTGCTTTCTTACGGAGGGCCATACATTTCATTCCACTTTCTTAATTACTCATCTTTGTCAGAAACGAGTAGTATGCCACTACTCGTTCTAACTCTTTACGGAAATACATATACAGTGTTAGCTCACTAACGGAGACAAGCGCAGATTGCCCTTGTTTTTCTATTATCTTAAACAGGCGGACAAAATTTCTGTTGTACTATACACTGATCAGCGAGGAGGTTGCGACCACCTACGTAACACCGATGTGTCCACCGTTGCCACTGATAACAGCGGCGACGCGTCGTGGCATAGGAGCAGTGAGGTCTTGGTAGGTCAATGGAGGGAAGCGGCACCACATCTGCAGACAAAGGTCATCTACGAGTAATACCGAGGAGAGGGCGATTAGCTCCGACGCCACGTTCAATCACATCCCAGATGTGTTCGATCGGGTTCAGATCTGGCGAGTTCGGGGCCAACGCGTCATTCGTAACTCGCCACTGTGTTCCTCGAGTCACTCCATCACACTCCTGGTCTGGGGACATGGCGCATTATATTGCTGAAAAATGTCACTGCCGTCAGGAAAAACACTCGTCATGAAGGGATGTACGTGGTCCGCAATCAGTGAACTATACTCCTTGGCCGTCATGGTGCCTTGCACGAGCTCTTCTGGACCCATGGATGCCCACATAAATGTTCCCCAGAGCGTAATAATGGAGCCGCCACCAGCTTCTCTCAATCCAGCAGCACAGGTGTCAAGGAGCTGTTTCCCTGGAAGACGGTGGATTCGCGCCCTCCCGTCGTCATAATGAAGTTATTGGCATTGATCGGACCTTGAAACTCTCTGCCGATGCACCAACATCCAGTGCCGATGATCATTGGTAGCTGCCGATGTCGTGGTGTTAACATTGGCACATGCATGAATCGTCGACTATGGAGGCCCGTCGTTAAGTGTGTTCGGTGTACTGTGTGTTCAGACACACTTGTGCTCTGCCCAGCATTCAAGTCTGACGTTAGTCCCGCCACAGTTCGCCGCCTGTCCTGTTTTACCAGTCTGGCCAGCCCAAGACGTCCGGCATCTGTAATGAGGGGTATATGTTAGACACTCTGTGACCAAAATGGTACTGAAACAGAGGATTACAGATTAAGGCCGAAATACTAAATGCCTTTTTCCAAAGCTGTTTCACAGAGGAAGACTGCACTTAGTTCCTTCTCTAGATTTTCGCACAGGTGACAAAATGGTAGATATCGAAGTAGATGACACAGGGGTATAGAAACAATTAAAATCACTCAAAAGAGGAAAGGCCGCTATACCTGATGGGATACCAGTCCGATTTTACACAGAGTACGCGAAGGAACTTGCCGCCCTCCCCCCCCCCCCCCCCCCCCCGCCACCCTTCTTGCAGCGGTGTACCGTAAGTCTCTAGAAGAGCGTAGCGTTCCAAAAGATAGGAAAAGGGCACAGGTCATCCCCGTTTTCAAGAAGGGACGTCGAACAGATATGCAGGACTATAGACCTATATCTCTAACGTCGATCAGTTGTAGAATTTTGGAACACGTATTATGTTCGAGTATAATAACTTTTGTGGAGACTAAAAATCTACTCCGTAGGAGTTCGAAAAAGACGATCGTGTGAAACCCAGCTCGCGCTATTCGTCCACGAGACTCAAAGGGCTATAGACACGGGTTCCCAGGTAGATGCCGTGTTTCTTGACTTCCGCAAGGCGTTTGATACAGTTCCCCACAGTCATTTAATGAACAAAGTAAGAGCATATGGACTATCTGACCAATTGTGTGATTGGATTGAAGAGTTCCTACATAACAGAAGGCAGCATGTCATTCTCAATGGAGAGAAGTCATCCGAAGTAAGAGTGATTTCAGGTGTGCCGCAGGGGAGTGTCGTAGGACCGTTGCTATTCACAATATACATAAATAGCCTTGTGGATGACATCGGAAGTTCACTGAGGCTTTTTGCGGATGATGCTGTAGTATATCGAGAGGTTGCAACAATGGAAAATTGTACTGAAGTGCAGAAGGATCTGCAACGGATTGACGCATGGTGCAGGGAATGACAATTGATTCTCGATGTAGACAAGTGTAATGTGCTACGAATACACAGAAAGAAAGATGCTTTATCATTTAGCTACAATATAGCAGGTCAGCAAGTGGAAGCAGTTAGTTCCATAAATTATCTGGGAGTACGCACTAGGAGTGATTTGAAATGGAATGACCATATAAAATCAATCGTCAGTAAAGCAGATGCCAGACTGAGATTCATTGGAAGAAACCTAAGGAAATACAGTTCGAAAACAAAGGAAGTAGGTTACAGTACACGTGTTCGCCCACTGCTTGAATACTGCTCACCGGTGTGGGATCCGTGCCAGATAGGGTTGATAAAGATCCAATAGAGAGCAGCACGCTTCGTTGCAGTATTATTTAGCAATCGCGAAAGCGTTACGGAGATGATAGATAAACTCCAGTGGAAGACTCTGCAAGAGAGACGCTCAGTAGCTCGGTACGGGCTTTTGTTGAAGTTTCGAGAACATACCTTCACCGAGAAGTCAAGCAGTCTGTTGCTCCCTCCTACGTATATCTCGCTTAGAGACCATGAGGACAAAATCAGAGAGATCATAGCCCACACAGAGGAATACCGATAATCTTTCTTTCCACGAATAATACGAGACTGAAATAGAAGGGAGAACCGATAGAGGTACTCAGGTTACCCTCCGCCACACATCGTCAGGTGGCTTGCGGAGTATGGATGCAGATGTAGATGTAGATGCCCGACCTCACAATGACTGGACGTGGTTTCAGCTGAGTTTCACGACGTGTGGAAGATACTCAACACAGCTCTGCTCGAACGCTCGACAAGTCGTTCGGTTTCCGAGATACTCGTGCCGAGTCCCCGGACCTTCACAATCTGCCCTCGGTCAGATTGATCGGCGTTTTCCCAGCTCTACTCACGGACAGTATGCTCCCTGATTCTACATTCACCATGCGTGTGTCTGACGTGCAGTCATTCTTTGCCAGGTGACGCTGCTATACCTCGATGGTAGGTCGGTGCTCTTAATGTTCTAGCTGATCAGTGCGTCTAAGTCGGTTGTTTCCCGTAATGGGAACCATTCTTCCCCATAGACTGATTCATTGGTGTACTCAGTGCCGTGACGTCGAGGATTTGCTGGTGGACTCAGAGGCGTCTAGATACTGGAGATGATAAATAAGTTCCGTTTACGAGTTTTAAACAAGTCAGTGAGTCCTCCGTCACCAACTCCGAACGCTCCGTCCCCGCGCCCCGGTAGACTAGACTCGAACTGGACGCGACTCGCTTTGAAAGGAGAGCGAATACACGAGATTACAACCGCCGACTTGCGGTATTCCCGCTACATACACAATCGTCTTTAAAGACACTCCGCCAGTTAACTGTAAATTACTGTTCATTTATTTCACAAAATCATTATTTCCGCTTTATTGCCATTCTCGAGTGACAGTTGAGATATCGTAAACTGTCTCACAGCCTGGATAAGAGAAGATACCATTGGGCATGACGATTATTATATACCAGTATACTGACTGCTCGGTTAGCAATGACTATTGTTCAGTTTATATTTAAATGTACCAGATGATAAAAAAGTCAGTATAAATTTGAAAACTGAATAAATCACGGAATAGTGCAGATAGAGAGGTACAAATTGACACACATGCTTGGAATGACATGGGGTTTTATTAGAACCGAAAAAATACAAAAGTTCAAAAAATGTCCTACATATGGCGCTTCATCTGATCAGAATAGCAATAATTAGCATAACAAAGTAAGACAAAGCAAAGATGGTGTTCTTTACAGGAAATGCTCAATATGTCCACCATCATTCCTCAACAATACCTGTAGTCGAGGAATAATGTTGTGAACAGCACTGTAAAGCATGTCCGGAGTTATGGCTCAAATGGCTCTGAGCACTATGGGACGTAACATCTGAGGTCATCAGTCCCCTAGAACTTAGAACTAATTAAACCTAACTAACCTAAGGACATCACAAACATCCACGCCCGAGGCAGGATTAGAACCTGCGACCGTAGCGCCTAGAGCCGCACGGCCACTCCGGCCGGCTGCGGAGTTATGGTGAGGCATTGGCGTCGGATGTTGTCTTTCAGCATCCCTAGATATGTCGGTCGATCACGATACACTTGCGACTTCAGGTAACCCCAAAGCCAATAATCGCACGGACTGAGGTCTGGGGACCTGGGAGGCCAAGCATGACGAAAGTGGCGGTTGAGCACACGATCATCACCAAACGACGCGCGCAAGAGATCTTTCACGCGTCTAGCAACATGGGGTGGAGCGCCATCCAGCATTTCGGTTCTAATAAAACCCCATGTCATTCCAAGCATGTGTGTCAATTTTACCTCTCTATCTACATTATTCCGTGGTTCATTAAGTTTTCAAATTTATACTGACTTTTTGATCACCCGGTATATAGATAAAACTTTTTCGTAGACTGCTGTAAATTTGTTTTAATACTTTATATCTATTCAGAGAATGTCTAACACTTACATCTACATCTACATCTACATTTATACTCCGCAAGCCACCCAACGGTGTGTGGCGGAGGGCACCTTACGTGCCACTGTCATTACCTCCCTTTCCCGTTCCAGTCGCGTATGGTTCGCGGGAAGAACGACTGTCTGAAAGCCTCCGTGCGCGCTCTAATCTCTCTAATTTTACATTCGTGATCTCCTCGGGAGGTATAAGTAGGGGGAAGCAATATATTCGATACCTCATCCAGAAACGCACCCTCTCGAAACCTGGCGAGCAAGCTACACCGCGATGCAGAGCGCCTCTCTTGCAGAGTCCGCCACTTGAGTTTATTAAACATCTCCGTAACACTATCACGGTTACCAAATAACCCTGTGACGAAACGCGCCGCTCTTCTTTGGATCTTCTCTATCTCCTCCGTCAGACCGATCTGGTACGGATCCCACACTGATGAGCAATACTCAAGTATAGGTCGAATGAGTGTTTTGTAAGCCACCTCCTTTGTTGATGGACTACATTTTCTAAGCACTCTCCCAATGAATCTCAACCTGATACCCGCCTTACCAACAATTGATTTTATATGATCATTCCACTTCAAATCGTTCCGCACGCATACTCCCAGATATTTTACAGAAGTAACTGCTATCAGTGTTTGTTCCGCTATCATATAATCATACAATAAAGGATCCTTCTTTCTATGTATTCGCAATACATTACATTTGTCTATGTTAAGGGTCAGTTGCCACTCCCTGCACCGAGTGCCTATCCGCTGCAGATCTTCCTGCATTTCGCTACAATTTTCTAATGCTGCAACTTCTCTGTATACTACAGCATCATCCGCGAAAAGCCGCATGGAACTTCCGACACTATCTACTAGGTCATTTATATATATTGTGAAAAGCAATGGTCCCATAACACTCCCCTGTGGCACGCCAGAGGTTACTTTAACGTCTGTAGACGTCTCTCCATTGATAACAACATGCTGTGTTCTGTTTGCTAAAAACTCTTCAATCCAGCCACACAGCTGGTCTGATATTCCGTAGGCTCTTACTTTGTTTATCAGGCGACAGTGCGGAACTGTATCGAACGCCTTCCAGAAGTCAAGAAAAATAGCATCTACCTGGGAGCCTGTATCTAATATTTTCTGGGTCTCATGAACAAATAAAGCGAGTTGGGTCTCACACGATCGCTGTTTCCGGAATCCATGTTGATTCCTACATAGTAGATTCTGGGATTCCAAAAACGACATGATACTCGAGCAAAAAGCATGTTCTAAAATTCTACAACAGATCGACGTCAGAGATATAGGTCTATAGTTTTGCACATCTGCTCGACGACCCTTCGTGAAGACTGGGACTATCTGTGCTCTTTTCCAATCATTTGGAACCCTCCGTTCCTCTAGAGACTTGCGGTACACGGCTGTTAGAAGGTGGGCAAGTTCTTTCGCGTACTCTGTGTAGAATCGAATTGGTATCCCGTCAGGTCCAGTGGACTTTCCTCTATTGAGTGATTCCAGTTGCTTTTCTGTTCCTTGGACACTTATTTCGATGTCAGCCATTTTTTCGTTTGTGCGAGGATTTAGAGAAGGAACTGCAGTGCGGTTTTCCTCTGTGAAACAGCTTTGGAAAAAGGTGCTTAGTATTTCAGCTTTACGTTGACATATACGCACTTTTGGAGCGTTACCGAGTCTGTAACGACAGTATCAGAATGCATGACATGATAATGACGTGCAATCTCTAAATGTTGATTAATTATTAAAATAAATTACAGAAACGAATGAAAAGTCATACTATTGGCTGTCAGCCGATAAACACAAATTGTCATCACCAAATGAATACAGAGATAGCGCGCTTTTTTTATTGTAGGGATATAACAGTGACGTTTATCTATGTCCAGGTTTCGCTTGACGCAGCACGTGCTTTCTCACGCGAAGGTGCATCAAACAAGAATACAACCATGTTGTTTGTTTTAGACGTAATTTTTATGTTTTTGTTTGAAACGTGGACTGTATCATGGAACTTATCCCAGATATGACTCCTCCAATGGAACACATTGCAGTTGTGTACTTTGCATTAGTTAATTTTCGTCTTACACCGTCCACACTCTCACAAAACACAGCTTCGTTAAAGGACATCTGATTCCAACGATCGGTCATTTTACCTTATCAGTACTACTTTACAACTACAAGATCGCTTATTAATCTTCCGTACTAACAGTAAGTCACGACTACTCTTACACTCCTGCATCCTTCGGACAGAGAGCACGGCTTGACGAGTCCTTAGCGAGCACATCGCCGCAGTTCTCATACCATAATCGCGAAACTGCGGCAGGAACAAAGGAAGGCCGTTAGCACTGATATAAGAGCGACGCCTTGATTGGTTAAATACCTGCAAAATTAGACCCCGTACTCTCCGTGTTTCTGACCTGTACTAGGTTACGCCCTCTGATTCACTAAGCACCTGTGCTGCGACAGCTACATGCTTCTGCTCATGCTTTTGACGACTCTCTTATAGCAGTAGTACGCCGACAGCTATTAGTTCCATGTTCGTAGGCTGCCTCGTCATGTAACTTCTACATTCACTTACTGCTTCCCTAATTTCTGGAAGCATCCTATCTACGCTGGGGTGATTTTATAATACTTGTTAGCTTGCCAGTATTTCCGAGTTTCATTTGCCTGTATTTTCTGTTACCCAGAGGCATTATATCGCACCGCAGTAATCTTTTTGCAGGGCACTAGGCATTCCACTTTCACCTTTGCGTATTGACAACACGATGGCCACTCTCCCAAATCACTCTCTGCCGGTCCCATACAATATTCGTCGCATTGGAACCTACCCTCATATACCGTCTCTTACATTTAACAATTATGGAATCTGGTAGTCATGACAAGTCCTCATGTGGAGTAGTCGTAGCTACCAACCGCAAGTAACATGGGCAAACCGCGAAAATGACCAGTTTTCCAAATAAGTCATCTGTTGGACAAGACACACAAGTATCAACATAGTCATACACAATACTTTCTATGAATAAAATAATAGATCATTCCAGCCAAGTTCTTCTATTCAACCAGAATCTCTTGCGTCGTCCGTATTGCTTTGTAAAAGTTGGAGTTTTTAACTACCGTGACATTTCTGTCACGTACAGCTATGTGATACTGATTCATTTTTGCCACCACTTCATGTTTAATTTTATTGCTAGGAGAAAAGTTTTGCTTTTCTCTCACTGAGAAAGTGTTCTCCCAGTGTTATTTCAGTGTCCTCTTTGTCGGTATGAAGCGGCCAGTTAATCTCATTAAAAAGGACGAAAGTCCCTTGATAACTGGACAGTTTTTGTGGATGTAAGCCTACTGCTCATTTCATTTTATTTTTCGCCGGAGTAGGCGCCTTTCCTAGCCATCAGCCCTGCTGCCACAGCTATCCTCCAAATCGTTCTCACTTTGATCGCGTTGTCCTTGTCCATATTGGTCAAGCCCAGCGATCAGTTGTATCCAGAATTCAGAGAAAAGAACAAGCACTGCACTAGCTCGTCTTATACAATTAAGAACTTTTTTTTTTTTTTTACAAGCATTGCACTTACGTTACTCGACTCCGATTGCGAACAGTGATCCAACTTCCAGTACTATTTGAGATGGGCTTGAGCTTTCTGAACTATGTTTTTCTCCCTTGTAGAACAGTATTCCCCCTCCCGAGACTCGAACTCGGGATCTTTGCCTTCGCGGGCAAGTGTTCTACCAACTGAGCTACCCAACCACGACTCACGCCCCGTCCTCATAGCTTCACTTCTGCCAGTACCTCGTCTCCACCTTCCAAACTTTACAGAAGCTCTCCTGCGAACCTTGCAGAAGTAGCACTCCTGAAAGAAAGGATATTGCGGAGACATGGCTTAGCCACAGCCTAGGGGATGTTTTCAGAATGAGATTTTCACTCTGCAGCGGAGTGTGCGGTGATATGAAACTTCCTGGCAGATTAAAACTGTGTGCCGGGCCGAGACTCGAACTCGGGACCCTTGCCTTACGCGGGCAAGTGCTCTACCAACTAATTCCCACTACATTTAACTTTAACCTATCCATTTCCCTTTTTAAATTTTCTAACCTACCTGCCCGATTAAGGAATCTGACATTCCACGCTCCGATCCGTAGAACGCCCGTTTTCTTTCTCCTGATAACGATGCCCTCTTGAGTAGTCCCCGCACGGAGATCCGAATGGGGGACTATTTTACCTCCGGAATATTTTACCCAAGAGGACGCCATCATCATTTAACCATACAGTAAAGCTGCATGCCCTCGGGAAAAATTACGGCTATAGTTTCCCCTTGCTTTCAGCCGTTCGCAGTGCTACAACAGCAAGGCCGTTTTGGTTAGTGTCACAGGGCCAAATCAGTCAATCATCCAGACTGTTGCCCCTGCTACTACTGAAAAGGCTGCTGCCCCTCTTCAGGAACCACACGTTTGTCTGGCCTCTTAACAGATACCCCTCCGTTGTGGTTGCACCTACGTTACGGCTATCTGTATCGCTGAGGCACGCAAGCCTCCCCACCAACGGCAAGGTCCATAGTTCATGGGGCAGACACTTTCGATAATGTTTTAATTTTAAGTTTCAAGATTAATTTTTTGTGTAATTTCGCGTTCTATAGTCTTTTTCATTTATTTTATTAATTCTGAGTTATATTAATGCGTTACATTAATTAGTTGCACCGATTAATGTTTAGGTGAGTGAGTTTGCGAATATTAAAACATGCGATGTAAATGGCCGTATTTTTTATTGCATTGATGTAGAAGCTTTAATTTCTGTATACGACTAAGGGGCTATAGACCTTAGTATATGACACAAATTTCAGCTTGAGACGTCCCTACTCGTTCCTAAGAAACATGGATCTTAACAGACAGATAAGAAGTGACAAAAAACTAATTATTTTTCGTGTGATATAAATTAATAATTTCAGTATTTTTTGCTTTATTTGTACTGTGAAATATTGCTTCTTGTCAAATCTAATGATTCTAGGTCAACGGGAAGTACTCTACAGGTTTTGATGAGTGAAATTTCGAGAGTCAAAATATATAACGTAAATGATCGTATCTTTTGATAACATTGATTTCTATTTACACTATCAAGAGACCGTAGGCCTTAGTATGTGACAAATTTCGACTTGATACGTGTACCCGTTCCTGAGGAAACAGAGTGTTAACAATCGTACAGACAGACAGAAAGACAGACAGACATTGGAATCGTGTGTTGTTTGCCAGCAGCCTCAGAGAGCAAAAAACCAGCAGACCATTTAGGTACGACGTGAACCGGAAGAAAGATTGATCTGTAGCTGTTTTCGCTTCTAACGACGTCTCCACTTTAACAACTACCTGTTGAGTTCTGTTTTCTAGGAAGTCTTCACTCCAATACTTGTTTCTACCGATTCCCAGAGATCACATACTTTGTTTGCTGCGAGACGGTAGTGAACTACTTTTCAGAAGTCACGGTTTCTACACCATTCTGAATTTCGTGAAAGAATGTGCGAAGCAGAAATGCACTGTGCTCATTACAACACTCTCGTGACTCGAACCGCAAAATGCCATCACGTCCCCGCCACAAAGTATTTTGAGCAAATTTTAATTTTAATAATTAACAGAGTTGCACCGTTTATTTTATTAAAATCAAAATTAATATTTACACAGTTGCTGACAGATCCGCGAAATGTGAAAGATATTCATTTTGAGAAATTTTACTGCCGTTCTGTATACTTGACCGAAATAACGTGAGCTTTTTTATTTTTTATTTATTTTTATTTTTAATTACGTGCTACACTCCCTCTAATCAGCGGCATACGGCATACCGTTGCTGTGTTATAGTAGTAAAGTTCTTGCAGAAGAGAAATCTGTTTGATGTGTGTCATGTTACTCTGAGGACCCCCTTGAGTTAGCCATCTAGTATCGTCAAGGTAACAGAACAGGTAGAAAACGTTACCTCTCTTGAATATAAAGTAAGTCATTAAGGAAATCAAGATGTTAAGAGAAAAAAATTCCGAAAATTCCGATTTTAGTGAAGCATTGTAAACGAGGAAGGAAAGTAAAGCTAAATTTTATAAAAGTATGGGGGTTTCTGTGCATTTCTATACGGCAGTGAAGACGGAATCATTATCCAACGACAGATAAATAAAATTTAGATAACTAAAACTAGATTTCTAAGAGCTGTGAAAGGATCTACAAAATCACATTAAATTAGGAGAAAGTACAAGTGTGAGTATGATTCGCAGTCTGTACGTACCGCACAAAGTTAATTGTGTATACAGACGACAATTACAATTTCGTATAAGTCGGCGTGTACTTCGGCGACTTCATGCCTCTATCCTATCCCAATTATCGATCCGGAGAAAGGGGACCCATAGTCTGACTTGGAATATTAGATCGTTAAGAGATGAAGTCCGTGGCCCGACCGAGATTCCTATCGGTTTCCCGACGCGCGATTTACCGCTACACCACCAGGCTCAATATATGTGTAAATAGGTTTTCTACGGTATAGGTTTTGAAACGTTCCCTTAGAAAAATTATCAATGACTGTGCTGGTAAACTTCTACGTTATTTTATTTTCAAACAGCTGAGCAAAACCCAATGTAACCAAGCAGTTTTCTCTTTACTTATTCTGATCATCACTAAACTGACACACAATATTTTTAGCGCAACGCCATCTGGCTTTCAACAATCCCTACAGAAGAATGGCCCTGACTAACAATAACCTGTAGCTTTCATGAATCACCGTTACTCGAACTACTGTAATACAGCGAGTGCCAATACTGCCAGCTAAATAAAAGATTCTAACTACTGAAGGCAATAACTAGTTAGGAAATGAAAGATTTTGATAGAGAACAAACAATGTATTTACCTTAATAGTGTTCAAAAGTCATCATATATACATCTATCAGTTTTTGACATCCATCTTTACAAATTTCCTTTTTCTGGCGGACACACGTCCAGATGATTCGCTCATAATAACTTCTCAAAACTCTGGCATCCCTCTCTCTCCACATCCACCATTGCTGGTGGCTCACCCTTAACTGCCCAACGCTACTCGCTGCTCACATACAACTGCCTAACACTACGCAAGCGAATATTCCAACAATGAGTCCAACCAGCCACAGACTGCACACAGCACAGTCAGCGATTTTCATAAAGAGCGCTACGTGGGGTTACCAACATAAAAACCTGAACAGCCTACTTAAAGTTTTAATGAATGCGTTTGTCAATATTAAAATACTGTACATAAACGGCGGTATCTTTGGACGCATTGACTTAGAAGATTACATTTTGTACACCTCCAAGCGACCGTAGACTACAGCAGCTCGCGTAAATTTGAAGTTGATACGTCTATCCGTTCCTGAGAAAATGAACATCTTCACAGACGAACAACAAATCGGAAAACCAATATTTTATGTGTTATAATAATAAATTAATAATTTTCGTATTTTTTTCCTTTGCGCATACCGTGAAACCTTGTTTCTTGTCAAATTTCGTGATTCTAGGTCAACCGGAAGTGCCCCACCGATTTTGTTGAGTGAGTTTGCGCATGTTGAAAAATGTGACATAAATGGCCTAACTTATGATTACACCGATATAGGAACTTAGGCCTTTTTTCGCTGCCAAGGGACCGTATACCCTTGTGTGTGACTTAAATTTCAACATGATACCTCCGTCTGTTCCTGAGAAAAAGGGGTCTTAACAGACAGACACACGGACAAAGGAGACATCTTATAAGGATTTCGTTTTTGCCGATTGAGTTACGGAACCCGTAACTACTATATCAGCACTCGTGATTTGATTTCATGTCAGGAAAAAGTTAAAATTTGAACCAATAAAAAATATAGATGAATACAGAAGTAAGTGGAAAGAGGAGGTACCAAACTCCGAGGAGCGTAGGGGACGATGCGGGAGACCCGCACCGCCGTTCTAGGCAAGGTCCTAGTGGGGGTGGTTTGCAATTGCCTTCCTCAAATGGAACGACTGTGCCACGAAATGTGTACTACACTGTAAAACAAGTCTTGAGATTCGAGAAGGGATGAAAAACATGCCTAATCCCTGCAAGTAAAGATATACGAACTCATTCACTATTTTTCCATGTGTTGTGCTGTTTCTTTATTTTATATTCTCCTGAAACACTACATTCAGCAAGTCGCTCAGGTGGTCTTGAAAATCTACCTAGCCCAAGATTTATTCCAGTTGTGACACAGTTAATTAAAAGCGGTTTCCTGGTGGAGAATGATGGAACACTTCCCGAGTGATATGAAATCTACCTTCATAATCACAGCCAAACAAGCAGGGTATGAAAATAACGATACATCTTGTTCTCCATCCTACATTTACAGAGTGTACCACTGTCGTGGTTGAATAAAGGAGCAGGTGCCTGTCGCCAGAAATAGGTACTTTAAGACCACGACTTTTCATATGAGGACGCCGCTAAACATCATCATTCCAAAACTGGACTTTATGCAAAGGCTTGCCGACTGATGTTCCTCCCGAGTACCATTCCAGATTCGAAAAGGAAAGAGACGTATTTAGTTGTTTGCTAACTATCCTCTGGCACCCACCGCAAGTTGCTTTGTGGAGTCCTATATGGGACAGGGTTTCCACTTGTCATCCAGTTAACTGATTAATCTCTGCAGTGACTTTACTAAATGACTTCGTGGGCGTACTGGAATGTTCCCCCACGGTACGAGAACGGCCGATCGTCTTTCCTTCCCGTCCTTTCTTGGAGAGATCACTTCAGTCGCCGAGCAGCCAGCGCGTCACTCTTCCACTCGGAACATCCAAATGTGGTCCATGATACCACTAACGAAATCACGTCGATGGGAAAAACAGAATGCAGTGAACTTGGCCTCATGAGAAAACCCCTAGGAATTATGTCAAGCAGAAATGAAGTTACCCTTATTTCGATTCCAATTTCAACATCTCCACGTGACCGACATCACTACAGATGGTGTCCAAACTCCGTTGGGTAATGATAAAGTCTGAATGTTCCACGCCCTTATTGCAGGGAGGCTGCATGGATAGCTGTTCACACATTGGGGCACCCTCGAACGAAAGCGCTACGCCAGCTCTGCCGAAACAGAACTATCGGTTAGGGGTACGAAGTAGTGGGAAGGCAGGGGCAGAGTTTCGGTATTTTTACAGCCTGTCCTCTTACATCCATTATGCACCTTCCCGCACAGGGGAGGCTTTTTATCTGAAAGTCGACGGATAAATACGACACTGCAGTGCCCTTATTGTTCAGAAATACGACGCCGTGTTCCTTCAGAAATGCATGCATGCACTGCAGTATCGTATCACAATTCCTCGTGCTACCATATATTCAATTAACAGACATTACAATAGCAAAATATCGCGTCACTTCTCATTTATAATCAGCAATAACTAACAGAACAGATAAAATTATTCACAAAAAATACATTGTTTTGACTGATTCATATTTCATTGCCTGTACAATAGTGACATCTCGTGGCCGGAGCTGTAACTTCTAGCAACTAGCTTAGAAGATACTAGCCATGAGAGTGCCATGACTTAGCTCTGCATGAAGCTACTTTTTGGGAGCGTTGTATCGCACTTAGGGTGCTTCATTATTTCTTGATTTTCGTGCTTCCTCACTCAAACCTACTAGGCATTTATCCTTTCGTTTTCAGAAGAATTTTAAGACCTTGTTTGTTGAAATTGAAGACGAGGAACCCTTGCCCCAGTGGCCGACAAGTTGCGTCATATCGGAATGTATTTTTTACTATTACTTATGCGCGTTCTTGATTGCTGTCGTAGTTCAGATCTCAGCAGCGTAATGTGCACTTATATGAAACTTCCTGACAGATTAAAATTGTGTGCCGGACCAAAACTCGACCTCGGGACCTTTGTCTTTCACGGACAAGGCCTGTACCGACTGAGGACAGTTTGTCTGTATTAGCACACCCTGTTATTCTGCTGAAATTCTTTTGCAGGTACCCCGAGGATAATGGGGAAGACTGAGCAAAGAAAGAAGAGTCCATCTAAAATGATTAAAACTATTGATGCGCTTCATGTAATGATGATGGGCTGGAAGAAGCGAGCAAATGGTTTAGCATTCCAAGAACAACACTTATGAGGCTGTCCAACATGAAGTTCGGTACACCAGAGGAACCAATAAGAACAAAATATAAATAGGCAGACCTACAATTCCGGGTAAAGATCTTGAAGAAAAGAAGGTTTAATATTATCTTCATATGGATTTGTATGGAGTGTAGCCATGTATGGAAGTGAAACATGAACAATAAATAGTTTGGACAAGAAGAGAATAGAAGCTTTCGAAATGTGGTGCTACAGAGGAATGTTGAAGATTAGGTGGGTAGATCACGTAACTGATGAGGAGGTATTGAATAGGATTGGGGAGAAGAGACGTTTGTGGCACTACTTGACTAGAACAAGGGATCGGTTGGTAGGACATGTTCTGAGGCATCAAGGGATCACAAATTTAGTATTTGAGGGCAGTGTGGAGGGTAAAAATCGTAGAGGGAGACCAAGAGATGAATGGACTAAGCTGATTCAGAAGGATGTAGGTTGCAGTAGGTACTGGGAGATGAAGGAGCTTGCACAGGATAGATTAGCATGGAGAGCTGCATCATACCAGTCTCAGGATTGAAGACCACGACAACAACAACAACAATGGATGCTTCTTTCTTTGGGCTTACTCATAATGACTAGTGAAAAATTCCCGTACAAATGGACAAAGAAATTGCACTGAACACGCTCTCAAACAGGAATTTCTGGTGAAAAGTGGGTTACACTTTTTCTTAACCTCACAGAACAACACTGTCAGAAAGACTGCCTACACGAACATCCTACAGCAGGTCTCTTGGATTCAGCAAAGGAGTCATAGAGAAATACTGCAACATTCTGAAAGGTATTATATTATTGAGACTGAACAATGTTTCTCTAATATAACACATTTTTCCAGTTTGGTTCAGTGGTATTTCGTTTATTTTTAGAAGAGGTCCGGTTTTGGAAACTAATTACCAAATTCGCTAAGTCTTAAGTATCAGAAACTTTTATCGTAGTAACTTTTAATATTCTGTAACACCAAAAGGTAAATGGTGTGTAACATTTATAAAATATGATTTTTTTTACATCTCCTATTTCAAAAAATTAAAAACAAAACAGGTTCCCGGTTTTGGGCACTTTTCTTTACCGCCATGACAGCTATGTAATGCGTAACAACCCATGCAATATTTGTAACTAATGTACGTGTTTCAGTTCTTTTCACAGCGTTTTCTTTCCCTCACGCGCCAGAAAAATGTTTCAAGAACTGCCGCATCATTCAGATATTTCTGCTTGTCTTATTTACTGTCTCGCAAGTCCATGTGATGTTCATAAGCGCGTCTCCACGAAAACTTGAGTACGGGTAAATCCGAGTCCCCGATAGCTTGGACAGTGTTTATAGTTCTAGAACTCTTTGATGTATAGATATTACTGTGCGGCTTCGGAGATCAAAGTGGTGTGAACTGGTGTGCCAACGAAAATCTGTACACCGGCCAGCTAGAGCTCATTCTCGTTTCCGGAGGGTGTGAGTACATGACTGAATTACATAGGTCTTAACACGACATGTGGCAGAAATAGCATCCGTCTATTCTAGGGCTTCTCCCGTTTATAAAATGCACATGTAAACCATTTTCCAGTCACTTTGAAACATCACATGAGCTCTTCAAGGAAGATGGCCTTGGCCCTTCCAGGTCTTTGCGAGCGAGATAGAAGCGAATACTGTGTTATATTTAAAGTGTGGAATAATTCTAAGGCGATAAATGTTGACTTTAGCTTTCAGGTATTCGCAGATATAAAGGAAAAAAATACGTCACGTCAGTCACTAGGTCACTTTTACCACGCAAAGAACTCAGTTTACCAAGGAGTGTCTCTCTCAACAATGGTAGTAAACGATCAGATCTGTAGTCCACATTCCGATCTAGCTGAAACCAAACGTTCAAGTTCATAAGACGTAGCCACAAAAAGTTCCGTACGACATTACATTACTAATTCGAGGTCACACTAGCTATTAAATGCTTCAGAAACACTTGACGATACATACCAGTTTCGGGGTATTTCCAATGTGTGGGGATGAAGGTCTTCCGTGAGAGCGGAGAAGTTGTGTATAAAATTCAATATTACAACTATTCTGCATCCACAATCTAAATGCACGAAGGTTGGAACTTAAATAGTGGCAACTATTTATTCACGACCGATACAAAAGCGTTACATGTTTGCACTTGTTACTGTCCTTCAAAATAGTCACCAGCGTTGTGTAGAACCCGTTGCCAGCGATGTGGAAAGCGTTGTATACCGTTAGCAGAGCCCGTTCCGTTGATGGTGCGATTGGAGTGGTCTACTGCCTGTCGAATCTCTAGAACAGTTCTGAAGCGAATGCCACCAATCAGTTCCTTCATCTTCGGAATCAAATCGAAGTTGCAAGGACTTAAGTCTGGGGAGTATGGTGGATGGTACAGTATTTCCCAGTCCCATCGACCGAACAGAGCAGCCACAACTTGGGCTGCATGGGCCCGCGCATTGTAGTGCAAAATGATGGGTGGGTTGCGCAGAAAGTGTCGCCGCTTCTTTCGCAAAGCTGGTCGCAGGTGATGCTCCAAAAACGAACACTAGTACTGTGCATTGACGGTCTGCCGTGGAGGAACGTAATGCGTTAGGATAACATTATCACAGTCGTAGACGAGAATCACCATAACTTTGACCGTATTGGGGCTCTGACGCACTTTCGACTTTCGCGGCGACCAATAATGACGCCGTTCATTGCATTGGAGTTTCAGTTTTGGCTCGTACGATGTGTCCCAGTGTTACGATACGGCGTAAGAATGCCGCTCATAGCGCTCCAAGTACGTCAGAGTAACATCGTAACGCATCCATTTCTGCGTTTCCGTCATGCGGAACCCATCGTGACGCAATTTTTCGAATGTTCAGGCGTTCCTTCATTATGCGAAGCACAGTCGTATGCGCTAATCCGGTTTCGTGGGTGAGCTCACGAATCGTATGGCGTCGATCACTGTCCACTTACGTAGTAACACCGTGCACTTGTTCAGGGACGCTAGGATGACCTGCCCGATGCATGTCTGCCACAGTTTGCCGACCTTCGTTGAAAGCTTTTACTCAACATGTCATTGTTCTGTACGGCAATGCCAATTTCCCGCACGCCTCTAGAAGACCTTGATGACATTGTCGTGCTGTACGACCTCTGCCTTTGATAAGTGCACGATATCTACATCTACATCTACATACATACTCCGCAATCCACCATACCCTGCGTGGCGGAGGGTACCTCGTACCACAACTAGCATCTTCTCTCCCTGTTCCACTCCCAAACAGAACCAGGGAAAAATGACTGCCTATATGCCTCTGTACGAGCCCTAATCTCTCTTATGTTATCTTTGTGGTTCCTGAAGGATTTCTATAACACTTGCATGATGATCAAACCTACCAGTAACAAATCTAGCAGACCGCCTCTGAATTGCTTCTATGTCCTCCCTCAATCCGACCTGATAGGGACCCCAAACGCTCGAGAAGTACTCAAGAATAGGTCATATTAGTGTTTTAAAAGCAGTCTCCTTTACAGATGAACCATATCTTCCCAAAATTCTACCAATGAACTGAAGACGACTATCCGCATTCCCCACAACTGCCATTACATGCTTGTCCCACTTCATATCGCTCTGCAATGTTCCGCCGAAATATTTAATCGACGTGTCTCTGTCAAGCGCTACACCACTAATGTTCAAACATTACAGGATTCTTTTTCCTATTCATCTGCATTAATTTACATTTATCTATATTTAGAGTTAGCTGCCGTTCTTTACACCAATCACAAATCATGTCGAAGTCATCTTGTATCCTCCTACAGTCACTCAACGATGACACCTTCCCGTACACCACAGCATCATCAGCAAACAGCCTCACATTGCTACCCACCCTATCCAAAAGATCATTTATGTAGATAGAAAACAGCAGCGGACCTACCACACTTCCCTGGGGCACTCCATATGATACACTCACATCCGATGAACACTCTCCATCGAGAACAACGTACTGGGTTCTATTACTTAAGAAGAAACAAGGCTTTGCCCCTCGCCTGGGCCCGTCAACACCGACATTGGACTGTTGATCTCTGGAAACATGTTGCCTGATCGGACGAGTCTTGTTTCAAGCTGCATCGAGCAGATGGCCGTGTACCTCATGAATCCATGGACCCTGCATGTCAACAGTGGACTGTTCAAGCTGGTGGAGGCTCTGTAACGGCGTTGGGCGTGTGCAGTTGTAGTGGTATGGGACCCCTGATACGTCTAGACATAACGCTGACAGGTGACACGTACGTAAGCATCCTGTCTGATCACCTGCACCCCTTCATGTCCATTGTGTATTCCGACGGACTTTGGCAGTGCCAGCAGGACAATGCGACACCCCACCGTCCATAATTGCTACAGAATGACTCCAGGAACACACAGAAGAGTGTCAGCGTGCGAACCATTCAGACACATCATTGATATGGGATTTTGGAGCCAAAGGCCCACTCGTGTGTATTTGATGACTGCACGACACAAAACTTTGCCCCTCGCCTGGGCCCGTCAACACCGACGTTGGACTGTTGATGACTGCGTCTTCTGAGTTTAAGCACTTCCGCTGGTCACCAAACTCCCCAGATATGAACATTATTGGGCATATTTGGGGTGTCTTACAACGTGCTGTTCAGAAGAGATCTCCAGTCCCTCGTACTCCTACGGATTTATGGACATCCCTGCAGAATTCATGTAGTCAGTTCCTTCCAGTACATTAGTTGAGTCCATGCCACATCGTGTTGCAGCACTTCTGCGTGCTCGCGGGGGCCCTGCGAGATATTAGGCAGGTGCAACAGTTTCTTTGGCTCTTCAGTGTCATATCTTTTATCCCGATGCAGTTTTGGGTTGGGTTGTTTTGGACGAGGAGACCAAACAGCGAGGTCGTCGGTCTCATCGGATTAGGGAAGGATGGGTACGAAATCGTCCGTATCCTCTTCAAAGGAACCATCCCGGCATTTGCCTGAAAAGATTTAGGGAAATCACGGAAAACCTGAATCAGGATGGCCGGACGCGGGACTGAACCGTCGTCCTCGCGATGCAGTTTTCATCTACTTAGCACTAAGATTTGTTGTGACCCGGTTCTGCTGCCTTTGCCTCAGTTCACAGGTTTAAGTGTATTTTTCGTAATATGTGAATATTTTAATGCAGTTCTCCAGGTTTGTGATTAAATTTGAAAATGACGACTCAGTGTGCCAAATCTAGTAAAGCAGCATTTTGAAAATTTGATGGTTTTAGTGACTGTTGCTTGACGACTGTTGTGATGTCAAACTTTTCAGAAGCGCATTAACTGTTGAGTCCACGCATGGTGCGTGGGAAGAGTGCTCAAAGAAAGTATTATTAAAGTGTTAACGTACTCAACAATATTGATGGATTTCATGGGTGAAGAGGAAACCATTGGGTTTGCTGATAGCTGAACGTACATTGGACGGTGAAGAAAGACGATAACTTGCTCCAGACCTATCCGAAGCGTAGAGAGACAGCATTATGTTTTTGACTCTACGTCAATTAATAGTACATCTTCTTCGGCACAGTAACGCATTTATATATTTTTGAGCCATATTTCCCTAAGCGAAAAGTTTGCGCTGTATAGTGCATAATGCACCTGACCTACTGCGCCGTCCACTGAAGACTGACAAAACAGTGAAGGTCTTTCCCGACAGAGCACAATGAGTAGTGCACCAGCGCTTTACGTCGGGCGTGACGGGACAGCTGTTTCTAGATGGGTCTACAGCCATGAAGCCCGGGTTCTAGTCAATCAGAACCGAAGACAGTGTAAGACCATCCGTAATCACCATAGAACACAGAGAACAAAAGAAATAGGTGTCGCACGGCCTGCTGCAAACAATAAAAAGAGTTAGCTACTGGGACAGGCTGAGATTTCTAGATTGTTGGGAAGATGAACCCTTTTATCAAATCTTATAGAAAATTGAAAAAACGGAAAATTTTCCTAATGTGTCGGCGGAATCCAGTAATGGACTCTGCAGCAACGCAGATGATGACTGACCGGAAATAACTGACAATGAGCGTGAACCAGTTTCTCCCGAATGTCACCAAACATCGGAATGAACATAAACTATGTGATCAAAAGTATCCGAACACCTGGCTGAAAAGTACTTACGAGTTCGTGGCACCCTCTATCGGTAATGCTGGAATTCAGTATGGTGTTAGTCCACCCTTAGCCTCGATGACAGTCTCCACTCTCGCAGGCATACGTTCAATCAGGTGCTGGAAGGTTTCTTGGGGAATGGCAGCCCATTCTTCACGGAGTGCTGCACTGAGGGCAGGTGTCGCTGTTGGTCGGTGAGGCCTGGAACTAAGTCAGCGTTCCAAAGCATCTATAACGTTCATGTCAGGACTCTGTGCAGGCTAGTCCATTACAGGGATGTTATTGTCGTGTAACAAATCCGCCACAGGCCGTGCTTATAAACAGGTGCTAAAAATGGCTCTGAGCACTATAGGACATAACATCGGAGGTCATGAGTCCCCTAGAACTTAGAACTACTTAAACCTAACCAAACTAAGGACATCACACTCATCCATGTCCGAGGGAGGATTCGAAACTGTGACCGTAGCGGTCGCGCGGTTTCAGTCTGAAGCGCCTAGAACCACTCGGCCACACCGGCCGGCAACAGGTGCTCGATCGTGTCGAAAGATGCAATTGCCATCCCCGAATCGCTCTTCAACAGTGGGAAGCAAGAAGGCGCTTAAAACATCAATGTAGGCCTGCGATGTGATAGTGCCACGCAAAACAACAACGGTGCAAGCCCCCTCCATGAAAAACACGACTACACCATAACACCACCGCCTCAGAATTTTACAGTTGGCACTACACACACTGGCAGATGACGTTCACCGGGCATTCACCATACCCACACCCTGCCATCGGATCGCCACAGTGTGTACCGAGATTCGTCAATCCACACAACGTTTCTCCATTGTTCAATCGTCCAATGTTTATGCTTCTTACACCAAGCGAGGCTTCGTTTGGTATTTACCGGCTTGATGTGCCGGTTATGAGCAGCCGCTCGACCATGAAATCCAAGTTTTCTCACCTCCCGCCTAATTGTCGTAGTACTTTCAGTGGATCCTGATGCAGTTTGGAATTTATAAGTAACTATCAGCCTCGAATGCGGTAATGAAAGCAAACCTTTACCTAGTTTCACCCCAAATAATTGAGCCTTCCTCAGAAGGTATACCTGAATCTATAATTTGTCTAAGAGGGCACAGTCTAGAAATAAAACTAAAACAGCCTGAATAGGCGTAGTCAGATTTTAAAAATGCGGAAGATACTAAGTAGGACCAGATAATTTCACGTGAGCTCCCGAGGCCCACCGCACGGCGTCGATGGAGACGAGGCGTACGCCAGAGCTTTAGTCAAGTCTTGGTGTTGACGTAGAACTTATGTATCGCATTTTTAAAATGTGACTATGCCAATTCAGGCTGTTTTAGTTTTATTTCTAGACCATGCCCTCTTAGAAAAATTATAGATTCAGGTATATCTTCTGAAGAAGGCTCGATTATTTGGTCTGAAACCTAGGTAAAGGTTGGTTCCATTACCGCAATCGAGGCTGATAGTTTCTTATATATTAGATTATCACGACCGCTGACTGGGCTGCAATGTTGAAAGTACAGTTTGGAATTTCTGTGTAGTGGTCTGGACAGATGTCTGGCTATTACACATTACGAACCTCTTCAACTGTCCGCGGTCTCTGTCAGTCAGCAGACGACGTCGGCCTCTACGCTTTTGTGCTATCCGTGTCCCTTCACGTTTCCACTTCACTATCACATAGGAAACAGTGGATCTAGGATGTTTAGGAGTGTGGAAATCTCGCGTACAGACGTATGACACAAGTGACACCCAATCACCTGACCACGTTAGAAGTCCGTGAGTTCCTCAGAGTGCCCCATTCTGCTCTCTTACGATGTCTAATGACTACTGAGGTCGCTGATATAGAGTACCTGGCATAGGTGGCAGCACAATGCACCTAATATGAGAAACTTATTTACTATCAAAAACAGTGTTGATCACAATTTATTTATTACGGTGACCGGTTTCGACCACTACTGTGGTCATCTTCAGACCAATGAGTAAAAACCTCCTGGTGGTAAATCAGTAGTGTTTTACCACCAGAAGGAGGTTGTTACTCATTGGTCTGAAGATGACCACAGTAGTCGTCGAAACCGGTCACCGTCATAAATTAATTGTGATCAAGACTGTTTTTGTTAGTATATATTCACCGTTCACTTCCGCAATGTGTTCAAAAATAATGAAAAAATTATGTTTTTTAGGGTGTCCATATACTTCTGATCACATGATGTACCAAAGTCTTCCGATCAAAAAGAGAATCGAAAGTGATGCTCTTCGGAAATATTTAAATAGGAACGAAGAAGATTAACTCCACTTTAAAAGCTGTCAGCAAATGCCGCCGATATTAGTACCACAAGAGGATAAAATAGACGTGTTTCTCAAAACCTTGGCTACGACTGTGAAAAAATTGCATCCGGATCCCATTACTCAGACCAAGATTGCAGTTTTCCGAATCGTCACAATGGTGAAGTTTCAAACCAACAGCCTCATTACGGTCGTTGCTCACCAACAGTGACTTACGGCAGTTATTCGCCGTCGCAGCCTCGTCAGTACTGCTCCACACATCCCCCACTGAGACACATACAGCCCCTCTTAGTGCATTGTCACTCGGGCATTCGGTTTTCCACTAAATGAGTTCGCTGATCAGCAGTACTAATACAACAAATAACACGGAACGAGGCAGTGCCTTGTGTAAGGTACCATCCTTTATTTGCTATATAAACCTTAGTGGAATCTATAAGGGCTGATCAAAAAGTTCTCGTGTGAAGGCCGTACGGTCCACAACCGCTATGTCAATCAGACAAAATCGCTGTGAGCACTGAGGCAATAATAGCACTGAAGCACCAGATTGAAGATACCCGTATAGTAAAACTCCGTGTCCTGCTGCGTGAAGCAGTCCGTAACTACACTCCTGGAAATTGAAATAAGAACACCGTGAATTCATTGTCCCAGGAAGGGGAAACTTTATTGACACATTCCTGGGGTCAGATACATCACATGATCACACTGACAGAACCACAGGCACATAGACACAGGCAACAGAGCATGCACAATGTCGGCACTAGTACAGTGTATATCCACCTTTCGCAGCAATGCAGGCTGCTATTCTCCAATGGAGACGATCGTAGAGATGCTGGATGTAGTCATGTGGAACGGCTTGCCATGCCATTTCCACCTGGCGCCTCAGTTGGACCAGCGTTCGTGCTGGACGTGCAGACCGCGTGAGACGACGCTTCATCCAGTCCCAAACATGCTCAGTGGGGGACAGATCCGGAGATCTTGCTGGCCAGGGTAGTTGACTTACATCTTCTAGAGCACGTTGGGTGGCACGGGATACATGCGGACGTGCATTGTCCTGTTGGAACAGCGATGGAGCTCCGTATGCCACGGCAAACTGGCTGACACTGACGCCGGCGGTGCACAAATGCTGCGCAGCTAGCGCCATTCGACGGCCAACACCGCGGTTCCTGGTGTGTCCGCTGTGCCGTGCGTGTGATCATTGCTTGTACAGCCCTCTCGCAGTGTCCGGAGCAAGTATGGTGGGTCTGACACACCGGTGTCAATGTGTTCTTTTTTCCATTTCCAGGAGTGTACATGCTGCACAACGTTGTCTGACAAGAACCGTCGACCCTTCAGGGTCTTTTTTCAGGGACCGAAGGCGTGATAATCACATGGGCAGATATCAGGTGCTCGATGATGATATTTAGTTTGTAGGGCGCTCAAACGCGCGGTTATCAGAGCCCGTACAAATTCCCACTGTTTACACAGTCCAGTCTCGCCACTTTCCCGAATGCTGATGAAATGGTGAGGGGAGCACAAACACACAGTTTTCGATCCGACTGGGAATCGAACCCGGGACGCCGTGATCCAGAGGCAGCAACGCTAGCCACTAGACCACGGACTGCGGAGTCAAGTTCTCTACGGCCTCCGTATTGAGCTGGTGTAACTTCTGCGTTACGATACTTGCGGTGTGGAAATGCGCCGGCACGGAACTTGGCGTGCCATTCGACGACGGTGGTCTTCAAGGGACATACTACCCCGTACACATTCTTCACTCTCCGATGGACGACCACCGGTGATTGTCCTTCGGCAGCCGAAAAAAGAACAACAGCACGTTGGTCCCGTTTGGACGCGTTTGGAAATCGCCATTGTTCACGTTTCCGTATTAATCCCACGCACGTCGGAAAGACGCGAATGCCACACTTACCCTTTGCCAACATGTTGTTACTTATATACCAGCATCGGTGTCACGCAACGTGTCATATAAGCCACAGAAACGCCCTCAAACTGACACTTTTTGTTCGCCCCTTTTATATAAAACTCACTAGAATCTTTGAAAATTGTTTTGTGGTTGTACGGCGCTGAGGTTTTCGTATGGTGTGTTATAGACTTGTAAAAGGTTGCATTGAATCCCTTGCAAATAATAAAAAATTACGGGAATTATATTCGCATTTGGGGATATTGTAAATCTGACTGCACTCTCCATTGGTGACACCGAAAATTTTTGCACGGGCCTTGATTCGAAGCCGAATTGACGCAAGCAATCGCCTTAACTGCATCGGTCACCCGAGGACGCTTACCTGGACCGACCCAGACTTCGATATGGCACCGCTTTCGTCTACATTCTATAATCGCACAGATACTGTGAGTCCCGTACAGAAAGACACATGTGATTACAGTCGCAGCCCAGTTGTTAAGTGTAAAATACTGTATTAAGGTGTCTGTTTTGTTCTAGTGTGCTTTGCAATGTCCGTCAGACATACATGCATTCTGGAGGGACAGGCACTGCAGCGATTGACAGCCATATGAAACGCGAGAGTCATATTCACATTTGCGAATATTGCTAAACTTTGGCTGCACTACGCATTGGTGACAATGAAAATTTGTACAAGGGCCGGCATTCGAAATCGGACATTCCGCATGGAGCGAGCTGTTGCTTTGATCGCATCGCCCGTTCGAGCATGTTCGCCGGATCGACCCAAAATTCGATATGTCACCGCTTTTATCTCAGTCCTACATTCGCTCGAATGCTGCGATCCCGACTGGGAGAGACGTGTGACTAAAGTCTAAGCCCAGTTATTATACGTGAAATACAATGTTGCAGTGCCTGTGGTGTTCTGAAGTATTTTACAATGTCCGTCAGGCTTGGCTGCATACACAGTGCTATCAAGGTTATACGTATTAGCTAATGCCAATTTGATTCTCCTGTTTCATATGGCTGTTAACTGCTGCAGTGCCTGTTCCATCAGACGTTCAAGAATGTGTGGAGGACATTGTAAAGTACTGAGTGATCAAAAAGTCAGTATAAATTTGAAAACTTAATAAACCACGGAATAATGTAGATAGTGACGTAAAAATTGACACACATACTTGCAATGACATGGGGTTTTATTAGAACTGAAAAAAAAAACAAAGTTCACAAAATGTCCGACAGATGCTGCTGAACAGCAAAACTGCTACCGCGACGGGTGAGAGGTACGCCGATATGTTACAGAATCGCATCATCCCCAGCCTGGCTGATAAACACCTACTGGAACGTACGATGTTTATGCAGGATGGTGCTCCACCCCATATTGCTAGACGCGTGAAAAATCTCTTACGCGCGTCGTTTGGTGATGACCGTGTGCTCAGCCGCCACTTTCGTCATGCTTGGCCTCACAGGTCCACAGACCTCAGTCCGTGAGATTATTGGCTTTGGGGTTCCTGAAGACGCAAGTGCATCGTGATCGACCGACACCTCTAGGAATGCTGAAAGACAACATCCGACGCCAATGCCTCGCCATAACTCCGGACATGCTTTACAGTGCTGTTCACAACATTATTCCTCGACTACAGCTATTGTTGCGGAATGATGGTCGACATATTGACCATTTCCTGCAAAGAACATCATCTTTGCCTTGCCTTACTTTGTTATGCTAATTATTGCTATTCTGATCGGATGAAGCGCCATCTGTCGGACGTTTTATGAACTTTTGTATTTTTTGGTTCTAATAAAACGCCCTGTCATTCGAAGCATGTGTGTCAATTTGTACCTCTCTATCTACATTATTCCGTGCTTTATTCAGTTTTCAAATTCATATTGACTTTTTGATCACCCGGTACATTATAACAACACAAGCACTGCAATACAATAATAAAGAAATTATTAGAGACAGCTACAAGAAAACTGCTATCACACCATGCACTTCCCAAACTGCAAATGTGGACACAACAGTCGATTCCCTTGTAGTTTCGTTTCCTTGGTAAACACAAATGCGCTGCGTATTTAAATTAGGTGACGCAAAACGCTCTATCCTGTTTGCACGGGGTAGAACTCCTGTTCCCAGGAAGACCCAGCTTTAACACAACATTTCGCACACGAAATTTACGCAATTTGCAGCAGTTGCTTCATTGGTACACAGCGTAAGACACATTAGAGTCATTCAGAGCCTGTTCTCCTGTCACGCCTAACGTAAAGCGATAGCACATTACGCATTGCGCTTTGACAGAAAACACCTTCACTATTTTGTCACTGTCGAGGGGTCGACACAATACGTCGGGGGCATTACGTATTAAGCGGCCCAAAATTCCTACTCTGAGAGAAACTTTGCTTAACTTGGTAACGAGCCGCCAGCGACGGAGGGTCTCTTACATCAGAATGCTCAGAAGGAATCAAATGGCTCTGAGCACTGTGGGACTTAACATCTGAGGTCATCAGTCCCCTAGAACTTAGAACTACTTAAACCTAACTAAGAACATCACACACATCCATGCCCGCGGCAGAATTCGAACCTGCGACCGTAGCAGTCGCTCGGTTCCGCACTGAAGCGCCTCGAACCGCTCGGCCACAGCGGCCGGCAGAAGGAATCCCTGGAAAACCTCTGAAAGGTTGACGGTGAAGTTCTAGTTCATCCTGCATAGATCACCTGCAACATTAAAACACCAGATAACTTTTTTCTGTTTTCTTTTATGAATCCAGTCTCTAGCCTTTCTGGACTGATGAGGTTTTGTTGTCCAACAACTTGTTTCCCTCCTACCAGTCAATAACAAACACTACAACGAATGAAAATACTTGGGACACATTATTAGGTAGTAGATCGTGAGAGATGTAACAACAACTATTGCTGTTGTTGTGTTCTTCAGTCCTGAGACTGGTTTGGTGCAGCTCTCCATGCTACTCTACCCTGTGCAAGCCTCTTCATCTCCCAGTACCTGCGGCAGCCTACATCCTTCTGAATCTGTTTAGTGTATTCATCTCTTGGTCTCCCTCTATGATTTTTACGCTCCATGCTGCCCTCCAGTACTAAATTGGTGATCCCTTGATGCCTCAGAATATGTCCTACCAACCGATCCCTTCTTCTAGTCAAGTTGTGCCACAAACTTCTCTTCTCCCCAATTCTGTTCTATACCTCCTCATTAGTTATGTGATCTACCCATCTAATCTTCAGCATTCTTCTGTAACACCACATTTCAAAAGTTTCTATTCTCTTCTTGTCCAAACTATTTGTCGTCCATGTTTCGCTTCCATAAATGGCTACACTCCATACAAATACTTTCAGAAACGACTTCCTGACACTTAAATCTATACTCGATGTTAACAAATTTCTCTTCTTCAGAAAGGCTTTCCTTGTCATTGCTAGTCTACATTTTATATCCTCTCTGCTTCGACCATCATCAGTTATTTTGCTCCTCAAATAGCAAAACTCCTTTACTACTCTATGTGTCTCATATCCTAATCTAATTCCCTCAGCATCACCAGACTTAATTCTATTACATTTCATTATCCTCGTTTTGCTTTTCTTGATGTTCCTCTTATATCCTCCTTTCAAGATACTATGCATTCCGTTCAACTGCTCTTCCAAGTCCTTTGCTGTCTCTGACAGAATTACAATGTCATCGGCGAACCACAAAGTTCTTATTTCTTCTCCATGGATTTTCATACCTTCTCCGAATTTTTCTTTTGTTTCCTTCACTGCTTGCCCAATATAAAGATTGAATAACATCGGGGAAAGGCTACAACCCTGTCTGACTCCCTTCCCAACCACTGCTTCCCTTTCGTGTCTCTCGACTCTTATAACTGTTATCTGGTTTCTGCACAAATTGTAAATAGCCTTTCGCTCCCTGTATTTTACCCCTGCCACCTTCAGAATTTGAAAGAGAGTATTCCAGTCAACGTTGTCAAACGCTTTCTCTAAGTCTACAAATGCTAGAAACGTAATCTAGCTTCTAAGATAAGTCGTAGGGTCAACAACTGCGAGATTGGAAGAATTGGGGAACACCGTCTAACACGCCAAAAAAGGACGAAAGGGTCCAAAAAAACTGAAAAGTATCATAGAGAGTGGCCATATTTCTGATATCCGATTCTGTTGTGCGGCCGCCCAAAGACATTTTCAAGGGTTGGTTGCTACGTCGACCTCGAGATTCGATTTCGAGAAACCAGTCCCAACGCAACTCAGACTGGTCAGGGAGGAGTCATATCTTGCCTGCCAGCGGCCAGGCGTATTAATCTCTCAACCTCACGGTCCAGCGAGCGAATCGCCCTTCGCGCAGGGCTCCGTGAACGATACTGGAAACGGCCCTGCCTGGCGTAGCGGCGCGTCGGTCCCGTCCCCTTGGGAAGCCGATCACGCGTTTGGCGCGCGGCGGCGGCCGCTGCGACGGCGAATTCGACGGCCGCCCCTTTACTCCCTCCCCCTCTCCCCTTCCCCCCTTCCCCCCCTCCTCGCTGTGCGCACCAGTCCTGCCAACAGCCGGTGCTGGCGTGACAGAAATACCGCGCCCGGTATAAATAGGCCTGCCGCGATGCCACCGCCGGCTGCTTCGGTCGTGCGCCCACTGTGCGCGGACGACCGCTGTAAATATCGGCCGAAATCCGATTTGCCGCGGCAAATTGGCTCTGCCGTAATGCCCCGGCGCCGCTGCTGCCGCGTGTTGTTGCTGCGCGGCGCAGTCGGCGTAGCTAGGGTTTCCCTGGACGGAAACCGACGAAAATTCCGCAGCGATGAGCTACTGCTAGCAGTTACTCTCACTGGAGGACAAAATTAAATAAAGGCTACGCGAGGTACTTTTTAGTATTTTCTACAGTCCGAATAACAAGACTGTTGATGTAATGACAAAATTAACATAGAAAGCAGTAGTTTGTACCATAAGATATTTATTGTATAAACAGTCCATATCGACAAACAGTTAGAAAAAACGCGTTGACAAATTACTAACGGTTGAGTCTTTGATAAGTGATCTGCACAAATTAATTATGGAATGGCTTTCATGCACATTTAGCGTCATCTCCACCAGATGATATTTATCTGCATCCTAAAATTGGCGTATTGGGAATTTGTAGTTGATTTGCAGGAGGCTGTTGACTGATGTTATGATGCAAGAGAGACAGCCAGAGTTGTAACTAAAATGGATTTTATTTGAAAGACATCATGTTTACTGTGAATCCCAGTTACGAAAAGGATGTTTATTTAGTCGGTGACCGTTTTCGGCCTATGCCCATTCTCAAATCAACCAGTGTACGATGGTTATTCGCAAAATATCATCTACATCTACGTGATTACTCTGCTATTCACAATAAAGTGCTTGGCAGAGGGTTCAATTAAGCACTTTCAAGCTGTCTCTCTACCGTTCCACTCTCGAACGGCACGAGGGAAAAACGAGCACTTACATTTTACTCTGCGAGCCCTGATTTCTCTTATTTTATCGTCACGATCATTTCTCCCTGTGTAGGTGGGTGCCAACAGAATGTTTTCGCAATCGGAAGAGAAAACTGTGATTGAAATTTCACAAGAAGATCCCGTCGCAACGAGAAATGCCTTTGTTTTAATGATTGCCACTCCAATTCACGTATCGTGTCTGTAACACTGTCTCCCCTATTTCGCGATAGTACAAAACGAGCTGCCCTTCTTTGTACTTTTTCGATCTCATCCGTCAGTCCCCTCTGATGCAGATCTCACACCGCTCAGCAATAGTAATAGGGCGGACAAGCGTGGTGTAGTACACTTGTTGCACCTTCTGAGTGTTCTGCTAATGAATCGCAGTCTTTGGTTTGCTCTGCCCACAATAATATCTATGTGATCGTTCCAATTCAGGTTATCTGTAATCGTAATTCCCAAACATTTAGTTGAATTTACAGCCTTCAGATTTGTGACTTACCGCGTAATCGAAATTAAGTGGATTTCTTTTAGCACTCATGTGAATAACTTCACACTTTTCTTTATTTAGGGCCAATTGCCACTTCTCGCACCACACAGATATCTCATCTAAATTGTTTTGCAAGTCTTTTGATCATCTGATGACTTTACAAGACGGTAAGTAAGGTCCGATCAGTCGCGAAACGGAAACCACTGCGAAAATCAAAAATGTTTCATTTGCAGCAGTCAGCTACAACTTCCAGCTTCTTCTCTGCAGAGTCGCCGCCCCCACTTAAAAATTTGTCGTACCTTTGTACCAACTTTCCAATGCCCTCATCATACAAGGCTTTCCGCCAAATCTCTGCGCTGGTCGACAGCACGTTGTTTGTGCCAAAATGCTCTTTTCATAGCCAGCGGTTCACGTGAGAAGAAACGAAACTCAGTGGGAGCCAATTACGGGCTACACTCTGGGTAATCAAATACTTCCCACTCTGCCCCTGCAGAGTGCGGACGAGAACTGTCGTAACGAAAGAAACCCATGACAGTTAAGTTGGCTGCATAATATCAGGCGAAATCTCTCACCGGACCATCACACATGGCGGGAGACACTATTTTCTAGGCATCTTTACCTGCTCACTGTCGCTCAAAACTGAAAAGAGCGACGGAACGTGATCGACGGACTTACTAGAGACACTGACCAACACATCTGTACAAAGTTCTATCGGATTGTCACTGTCGTTTCCATTTCGCGACCGGTCGACCTTACTTTCCGAATGGTCCTCGTACCTGCCGTGTCGTCCGAACAAGACAATAGCACCACAGGCGCAAAGATGCGACCTGGTGGAGTGCCATACAGACTCGAAACTTGCGCAAGTTCCACCAGCGCCACTGTCGGCGCTGAGGATGAAGATATCGACTTCGCCTCGGCCAGTTGTCGGCCGAGTACAATCCGCCAATGACCCGACGACATCGGACAGAAGTCCAGAAGCCGATTCGGAAGATAGAAGAGCAGTTCTCGTCCACTTGGTTAGAGATCATCGTCCAGGGCTGACTTAGACAGGGAACATCGTTTAATGAACTCTTTTTAAGGGAACAGACAGTTGCTATAAATTACGTTTGTATGAGAAGTTTAGCTACAACTGTTTCTACTTAACCACTGAGGGCGTTTTTTGTGTTATATTACGTGCAGTGTTTCAGACTTAATCATTCAAAAAGTCACAAAGATAAGTAAACCTTTTTAACTCCTTTGTGTGACTTAGTTACTAATTTGTTGGAGTGTTGTAGAACCTTCGTTCTCCTATCCTCTTATCTGACCCTGGGGTCTAGCTGCGTAATAGTGGCAGGGAGAAAATGTCTTAGCGGTGTACAGCACCAGAACCGTTTTACGAATTCATATTCTCGACCTACTGCAACAACAGTGGCAATTCGACCTCCAAAGCCGTAGCGACAAGGCCTTTACAAAACTGGCGACGAGGTTTTACAAAAGTACCGACTTAATTTGCTGCTGTTTCGGAGGGAAATTTTGCTTGGAAAAAATTGGTTGGTTTCAGAATGGACATAGACCGAAATTGGTCACTGACTAAAGAAACGCCAGTTTTAGTTGCAGCTCTGTCTGTCTGTTTTTGAGTCACAATCCAAAATAAGTTTGTGTCCCACATTACCCAACACACTTAAGTTATTCAAATGACTGAGTTTATTTTACCAAGACGTCTGTAATACGTGGCCCTAATGCCTAAGTACAGGGTAAGTCGAGTTTGCATTGCTGTGTTTGTGCCTTGGAGGATATTTACATCTACATGTAACCCTGGAATTCACGAGTAAGGGCCTGCCAGAGTGTTATCGAACTACCTTCAAGCTGTTTCTCTACCGTTCCACTTTCAAACTCCACACGGCAAAAATGAGCACTTGAATCTTTCCATGCGAGTTCTGATTTCTCTTATTTTACTATAATAAAGTCTTTGTTTGTAGGTCGTTGCCAACAAAATATTTTCACAATCCGAGGAGAAAGTTGATGACTGAAATTCCACGAAAAGATCCCGCCGCAGTGAAAACTGATTGCCACCACAATTAACGTATCACGTCGTGGCACTCTCTCCCGTATTTCGCGATTGTACAAAACGAGCTGCCCTTCTTTGAACTTTTCCGAAGCCCTCCGTCAGTCCCATCTGACGCGGATTACAGATGCTAGTACAGCACAAGAAAACCTGGTCATCTTTTTATTAGTTTCATTGATAGAACTGATTTTTATTTATTTAAACGTATGGCTAGGGCCCCCGTCGTGTAGACCGTTCAACGGGTGCCGGTCTTTCAATTTGACACCACTTCGGCGACCTGCAGTCGATGCGGATGATAGGATGAAGACGAAGACAGCACAACACCCAGTCCCTGGGCGAAGAAAATTCCCCGACCCAACCGGAATCGAACCCGGGCCCAGAGGATTGACAATCCGTCACGCTGACCATTCATCTACCGGGGGCGGACAGGACTGATGTGGAAATATATTACGATCATTTATGCGTCAAACTATTTCCACTTTCAAATGGTTAACATTACCCACGACTGACGCAAAATTCCATGGGTCTTTTCCTGGCAGTTACAGCCAATTTTTATGGGACAGAAAGGTCTGGTAGCGATGCACTAGTTGTCAGCTGTGCTTTATTTTTATGCCACTATCAGGTTCGACGCATATTTATTGTTTATGCCGAGATCAACAGAGTCACATAATAAAATTAATAATTTCGGACGACGTGCGCTGTTGTCAGATCGAGTAAACCTTACTCGAAGCCCATTGTGAACCTGTTGTATTGCTGTAAAAATATAGAACATTGTGTTCTCAGTTATGGCTGTTTTGGAGGATAAATATTCGATGTGTGCCCAAACCATTCGCTCAAACTGCTCAGAAGTTTTTGAAACCAACTGCGAACAGTTGTTGCCCGGTGATATGGCTCCCTGTCATCAACAAAAATTCCATAGTTCTTTAAGAACAAGAAGTCCACAACTGGCTGCGTAGCAGTTAATAACCATTTCATGTAAGCCGGCCGGAGTGGCCGAGCGGTTCTAGGCACTACAGTCTGGAACCGCGCGACCGCTACGGTCGCAGGTTCGAATACTGCCTCGGGCATGGATGTGTGTGATGTCCTTAGGTTAGTTAGGTTTAAGTAGTTCTAAGTTCTAGGGGACTGATGACCTCAGCAGTTGAGTCCCATAGTGGTCAGGGCCATTTGAACCAACCATTTCATGTAAAAACAGCCCACACCGTCATGAAGCCACCACCAACTTACGCAGCCTGGGTCCATTTCTTCGTGGGGACTGCGTCACACTCGAATTCCACCATCAGCTCTTACCAACTGAAGTAGGGACTCTTCTGACGAGGCCACGGTTTTGCGAACCTATTGTATTGCTGTAAAAATATAGAACATTTTGTGTTCTCAATTATGGCTGTTTTGGAGGAGGATAAACTTCTCTATTAAAGTCAACAAGGATTGCACAAACATAGATATTGCGAAATTCAGATCCTTGTGTTCGTCCATGAGGCCTAGAGTAGCACAGACAACAGCGAACAGATTCATGCCATGTTCTCTGAGTGCAGGAATTCGTTCAATACAACTCCGCACCATCGTTTAGTTTTCAAAACGTGAACGTCCGCAGTGACTGTAATCAGAACTTCCCAGCACATAGAACTCACAACAGTGCTCTTATCGGATACACAGCGGTTCGAAAAAAATATGGAAACACCGCTCGAAATGATTGCTTAAACTTAGATGCCGATGCTACCCAAGCCTGCAGGTCGTCCTCAGTACATTGCAAGTAACAGTCGTGATGTGAACAGGGTCCCTTGTAGTTGTGAGTGCGTTTTATCGCAAATGCGTTAATATGTACATGGACAAATTGTTCCTGCTCGTATGATAGGTGTTCCCGTAGCCAAAGGTGCCGAAGCGTTTAATGTTTCCAGAGGCACCTCAGCAAGATTGATACCGCTAAGTCACATCGCGGACGAAAGTTTGCGTTAAGTAATGGTGACGAACGGCCATTGAAGAGGACTGTGACATAAATAAGAAAGACGCCACCTGTTGAAGGCGCTGCAAAACTGAATGTCTGACTTGTGTTTCCTGTCAGCACCAAAATAACGCGAAGGGAACTCCGTAAGAAGACAATCACTGGGCGAGCTGGAAATTCAAAGCCACACATCAGTGCTGCAAATGGTTGTTGCTGAAAAACGTGGTGCCAAAGCCATAACACCTGAACTATGGCGCTATGAAAAAAAAAATCATTTGGTCGGATGAGTCTTGTTTCCAAATGCTGATCGAGTTTATGTCTCAAGACTGAAACATGGCAGGGGTTCGGCGGTGATTTAGCAGCCATAACGTAATATATCCATGGGTCCGTGGTTATTCTTCAAGGTCACATTACTGCTAACGATTTTATGTGATCAGATCCATTCTGCGATTCAATGTTTGTTCCCCAATAGTGACGTTGTCTTCCAAGACGACAGAGCAACTGTTCACTCAGCTAACATCGTCCAGAGCAGATTTTATGAGCGCTGCACTCACGAGATCTCAGTATTGTTGAGCCTTTGTGCTCTACCTTGAAGAGAAAGATGAGTAATCGCCAAGCACCTCCATCATCATTACCTAAACTTGACTGTGGGGTTCTTTTTTTTTTGCGGGATCTTTGTTTATCCGTTCTGAGACGAGTGCGAGCCATTTTGAATGGCGAAGAATTTCCTGCACTGCAGTAGGCGTGGTAATGTAATGTGTTTGTGGTGTTTAAATACTTTTGTGAAATCCCTGTGCATGCAAAAGGTATCTACATCTACATCCATACTCCGCAAGCCACCTGACGATGTGTGGTGCAGGGTACCCTGAGTACCTCTCTCGGTTCTCCCTTTTATTCCAACCTCGTATTGTTCGTGAAAAGAAAGATTATCGTATGCCTCTGTGTGGGCTCCAATCTCTCTGACTCTATCCTCAGTCTCTTCGCGAGATATACATAGGAGGGAGTAATGTACTGCTTGACTCCTTGGTGAAGGTATGTTCTCGAAACTTCAACACAAGCCCGTACCGAGCTACTGAGCGTTTCTCTTGCAGAGTCTTCCACTGGAGTTTATCTATCATCTGCGTAACGCTTTCACCATCCTGTAACGAAGCGCGCTGCTCTCCGTTGGATCTTCTCTCTCTCTTCTATCAACCCTATCTGGTACGGATCCCACACAGGTGAGCAGCATTCAAGCAGTGGGCGAACAAGTGCACTGTAACCTGCTTCCTTTGTTTTCAGATTGCATTTCCTTAGTTTTCTTCCAATGAATCTCAGTCTGGCATCTGCTTTACCGACGATTAATTTTATATGGTCATTCCATTTTAAATTGAGAGGCACCCACATGCCTTGCTCATACTGTGGCATCAAGCAGTCAGGCCTGCAAGATGAGTGGTCTGCCAAGCGAGTGGATTCATTCTTATTTATCGAGTAACATGAACTCTAGTACTCACACTTAAGTTACAAGTTATCCTCCTATATGATTAATACGCAACGGAAACACGCATCTGACTATCAGTAATTTACAGAACTCTGACTGTACACTACGCCCTGGCAATACCACATTTTCTTTCTTTTTTTTTTATTTGACGGCTTTTGTCAACACGTGGCCACCGCAATGAATATGAATGGCGCACACATTATAAATTCGGGACATTATGACAACATACAATTCGAAGGAAAAGTCCACCAATCTTTTTCTTTTCACTATTTTCGTTTTTATTCCGATAAATTCTCTAACCTAAACACACAAATCCTATAACCTACAACAATAACACATGAGAAATTCCGCCCAGTGGGCATGGCTTTACATTGGTGAGTCTCTAAATTATGGTCTCGTAATTATTTTAACGCTACAGTGCACTTTCTGGATAGGATGGTGGATCTTTTATTATACCTCACACTTCGACTCTCACATTCATCATCACTAAACTTTCCTCCAGACCGAGCGGTACCGAAGGAACAAGCATAACCCACAAATCTTTTGAAACTACCTCGCTACTCTCCCATGCAAACCACACATACCAAAATTACATGACATACACCACACTACAACATGAAATACTACACAGAGAATAGTCACAACATTATCACTTTCAGCTTTCCCACTTCAATTAATATTTATCCCAGTTTCACACGACACTGTCCCACTTCCTAATTCTACTTTCCTACTATGCACTCTGGAGATATTTGCACGTCTTCCTGTGCAATGCAAGCCAAGTGGCGTTGCTGGATAGGCGGCCGACTCACCTTGCTTCTCTCTCAGAGTTTGAATCCAGCGTCACACGGAATCATATCACGCAAAGTAATATTAAGAAATTCACCACACACGCGAGTCCTCAACTGATACCATGGACGAGTACTTCTCTTTATCTCTTGTCTCATACACAGTTTGAGACTCACACAGTACTCACCACGTGGAAGTACTCGTCTCTGATTTCAAGTCCTGCACACGCCATTTCTTAAATATTTCAACTTATGGTACACACGCTATTTCTTAAATATTTCAAATTATTGTACACACGCTAGTAATTCAGCTTAACTTAAGCACACGGAAGAATTTCAACTTATTGCTACACATGGTTTTATTGTGACCGTTGGTCACTTCTGAAGATTACTACAATCCCATTAATATTACCTGCTTGACATTTAATTCTCCCCACAAAAGTTCCTGAAATAGAGAAATTATTATTTCAAACTACTCTTAAATATTCCACATGCATACCATGTCTCCACTCTTTCGTCATTACGGAGCACAACTAAAACAGGTCTTAACAGCACAAGATCCAGCGGCAGAGTGCTGAAACATGGCCGTTCTCCAGGTCCTCTCACACCTCTGTCGAAGTGGGGGAGCACCTTGCTACCGTATTGGTCAGCCACATTTCAGGCGCTCAAAGCTCAGGTAAATTTCTTCTCTTTGGTCCCACCAAAGGTGGCCAAAGGATCGTATATTCACATTCACTATCTGCGGTTAGCAGACGACCATACATTCATTCATTTCACAGATCTCACCAAACTGGATGTAGGAATTTATTTTGTGGGAGTGCACATGTGATCAATTAAATAAATAAATTGTTATTCTTTCCCACACTGGTATCCGGCTTCGTTGTATTAATTGAAATTGAGTTATTTTACAAAAAAAAATGTGTTGTTCTGACAAAAATAATGAAGTATATTGTACCTATTTTCAATGTCGGGCGGTACTGTACCCTTTCAAAATCACTCCTAATGCGTACTCCCAGATAATTTATGGAATTAACTGCTTCCACTTGCTGACCTGCTATATTGTAGCTAAACGATGAAGGATCTTTCTTTCCGTGTATTCGCAGCACATTACACTTGTCTACGTTGAGATTCAATTGCCATTCCGTGCACCATGCGTCAATTCGTCGCAGATCCTCCTGCATTTAAGTGCAATTTTCCATTGCTACAACGTCACGATATACTACAGCATCATCCGCAAAAAGCCTCAGTGAACTTCCGATGTTATCTACAAGGTCATTTATACATATATTGGGAATAGCAACGGTCCTACGACACTCCCCTGCGGCACACCTGAAATCATTCTTACTTCGGAAGACTTCTCTCCATTGCGAATGACATGCGGCGTTCTGTTATCTAGAAACCCTTCAATACAGTCACACAATTGGTCTGATAGTCCATTTCCTCTTACTTTGTTCATTAAACGACTGTGGAGAACTGTATCAAACGCCTTGCGGAAGTCAAAAAACACGGCATCTACCTGGGCACCTGTGTCTATGGCCAGGTATCATAATTAATAGCAAAAAGTGATAACAGAAGCTGAAACGTTGCAATAAGCATTGGGCCACTAACGAGCCGCTTGCGAATTAGATGCAAATGTGGTGTGCCACTCTCTCCGGTATGAAATATTATCCTAGTTAATGAGGAATATTTTAAATGTAAACTTTTCGATTTAGCCCCTATCAAATTGCACTCATATTTTACCTATGGCCTACGTTAACAAGAAATATAATTTCATTACAAGATGTTACATTTCACTATGGACTTGGACTTGTTAAATTCGGTGTTGTCCTTGTTGTTTTCACATTTTTATGTGATACTGCGCTAGCCTCTGCACTGTGCTACCGTTTCTTCTAAAGACCCCCGAATCACCTCGTAAATCTTGCCAAGGCTGCATCGTTCCCTGTTCCAGTTCTTCAGCTGTATCAAAGGGCGTAATGTACACTCTGAAATGACCCTAGACGTGATCTTTGAGGGTATTTATGTTGGATAGTATCGGCGCATTCAATGTCGTTTTATATAAAGGGAGCGATCAACGAATTCCCGTTTGCAACACAGCACAACACTGAAGCGGCTACATAAGCACCGATATGTAGGCAAGGAATTAGTGTAGTATTCGCGACTTGCCGACATGCATGCGGTAAATACGGGAACATAAACTATGATAACGTGATTACTAAATGCGTCTAAACAAGACCAGTGTGTTGTTTTTCTTTTCTTGGCTGCCGAAGGGCAAACACTGTAGACGTACATTAGAGAGTGAAGAATGTGTGGTACCGATAGCTACGATGCTACAGCGTAGGTGCGCTCTACTAGGTTGGCACTACGACACCGACACCGATGACAGCGCCCTCTAGCCGGCGCTGTGCAGCTCCACGAGCGCCGCTCCAGATTCAGCCCATTTGATTACGAGTAGACGACCAAGCAACATTGTTTCTATTTCATAGTGGGCGAGCCACTACAGATTTGTCTTCGTAACTTCTAGTAGCTGTTAGCTTTGATACATGAACGGCTTCGCATCTACGTGCTCATCTGTACACAAAGCTAAGTAATATTATCAGTTGTATATGTTCATATACCAGTAAAAGAGCTTTAACCTATACGCAGTACCGAAGTACTTCACCTTTGCCTGCTCCTACTCGCGTTCTTCACTCTCAGCCTATTTTGCAGAAACAGTTCACAGGAGCAGATCCACGCGCCGCCTATCCAGGCGGGAAACAAAAGAATGTGTATGGGCAGAATGTCTATCGAAAACCACTGTCGTGGGATGGTGCACCAAGTACAGTGCTGGTCCCCATTCGACACAAGACGCATGTCGATCTGGGAGGGTGGCCTCATCTACGGCGGACAAGTGGGAGACAATTCGAGCAACCGCCATGGTGTCCTGATCTCTCCACATACCATTACCACACCTCCGGTCCCTTAAAAATCACGTTTAAGATTCGACGATTGCCCTCGGTCGGGGACGTGCAGCAGACAGTTACGGACTTGTTCACACAGCAGGGCACGATCTGTTACCAAAAGGGTATCTTCAAACTGGTGTGTCCTTGGGATGATTGCCTCAATGCTCACGGCGATTTTGCCTGACTGGCGTACCGATTCTTGACTATACGGCCTTCGAACCGAATCTATTTGATCACCTCTCATCTCGTAAGGTTGTTAATATCTGTCAAGGGTTCGGATATGCAAACTTCAAGTTTAATACCAACATCTCTGGGCATCTTTGCAGCATGTCAGTGTAAGCAAGAATAACAAATTTGAATATCACAATCGAGAAAGGTTATATTGCCGTTGATTAATCAACTCCTTATTACGGTAGAAAAGGTGCCTCTCTTGCCCAGCAACAAGCCACAACCTATCGTGGCCAATTTTTTGAGTTGGCTCTCACGATAAAGAAGGTATTTTTATTTTATTGAAAAACCTCGATAGCGAACTTAGTTATGCAAATCTGCTTGAGTATTTTCAGCCACCAGCAATCAAGACGAGCGTCCCTGTCAGAGAAAACTGCTGCCGAAAACTGGTAAGAAAATTCCACACCCGAATCGCCAGTATTTTTATTCCACCGACAGAAGTGGATTTTGCCGGAGAAGATTTCCTCCGGAGACAGCGTAACAGCTCGCGGTGGCTGCCCTTTGGAGAGCGCTGCTTAATATTCTCGTCAGGGAGGGCCCGTCTGAGGAGAAGAAGGCCTGTGGGCGGTGGTGGGGGGAGGGATAAGGAGTAAGGGGAGAGGGGAGGGGTGCTAATATCTGCCGACCGACGGCAGAGGATCGGCACCGTCCTCTCCCGTGCGTCGGGCCAGGACCTGCGGCAATATCGCATAATTTTTCAATAGCGGCCAGTTTGGCAGAGGCCTCTCTTCTCTGCGTCTGCGGGGCAGGCTTTCCCCTAAGGCCGCCGCCACAGAGCCTTCCAGAAGGCGTTCCACGGCGGCGACGGGTGGCGATATTCGGCCGGGGAAATATGAATCTCCAATCGTCGGTCTGTGGTGGAGAAAGGAGTGGAACAGACCGGAGAGAAACGTGGCTGCCGTTTCTCACCAAAGCTTAGGTCGACTCAGTCTCGGGCACAAAGGCCATCCGTAGGAACGAAATTTAGCTAAGCGCCTCAGTTCAATGTAAACATCCACGAATTTACTAAATATTCGGTAGTTACATAATCATCGATAATTTCGCAACCACTTCTATTTTTTTAGAAATGTTCGTGGCCACTTCTTGGCATCAGAGGTGACTCATCCCCATATCACAAGCTCCAAACGCAACGTGCCAGGCCGGCCGGAGTGGCCGAGCGGTTCTAGGCGCTGCAGTCTGGAACCGCGCGGCCGCTACGGTCGCAGGTTCGTATCCTGCCTTGGGCATGTATGTGTGTGTTTGTCCTTAGGTTAGTTAGATTTAAGTAGTTCTAAGTTCTAGGGGACTGATGATCTCAGACGTTAAGTCCCATAGTGCTCAGAGCCACTTGAATCGCTACGTGTCACGCGTTATCGGGGGCCGTCAATTTCGAGTTACAGGTGTGAGCTTGGGATTGATCTGAGATGTTATTCTGTGTAACGGATTAATCTGAGATGTACCCTTTACCCTGTGGCTCCTGCAAGATGCAATTTCCACCCCCACACTACTACAGAAGTCAGACAGACGCTCCTAACGTTCTAAAGAGAAATGCCTGAAAAACTTTCAGCAATAAATATCTTCTGGAGTCGTCTGCTGTAAGGAAATGACACAAAAATTCACAAAATTTCTTACGTAACTAGTGGGATACTTGGGTACTGGAGTAGTGCTAATTAGTGTAAGAAAAACATGAAACTAACGAAAATTATTATTTAGTTTGCAAAAATTCTGAGAAATCACAATGGCACTTTTAGTTATGAATTGAACAAGTTATATCCTGGTTCTTTTCGGAATGTGAAGTTACCTCTCAAGGATAGGATTCGCTAATGAAATTTCTATACAAACTTTAATATTGTTATTGACTTGGCAGAATGGCTGAGAGCCGCGCCTACTCAACTTGAATAATTATCCATTAGAATGTTGCTAGGTACGGTCGAGGCTGTCGCGTGTGGAATGCAGTGAAGTGTACTGTTGTGGAGGAAATATGGGGCTCGAAAGACCTGTAGCATACAATACTGTAAGCTGCGATGACTGCTGTCTGCGCCACTCGCTGCTGACAAATAAGATAACTCTCGTTCTATCTGGATTGACCTTCGCCATTCAAACACTCCCTACGCCTTAATGAATTCAAGGACTCCTATTCGCCCCTAGTCTGACTATTGGCGTGGTACACTGGTCAGATAACCAGTCCATCGCGATGCCACTCAAAAATTTGCTCGCAGGAGTTGAAATGTAACTCTGTCCGTTCACACTGCACAATAAGTGTGGTGGCCAACACAGTGAACAATGCTTAATCGCAAGTACTCAATATAGATTCGCACTTCGATTCGCTCTCGACAGAGGTGCTCACCCAGTGAAGTACTGAGGAGAGACTTGTTCCTCGCTCTTTGAGTACACGTACGAGCGCGCACGCTCTCGTTACGTGTTCTCGTTCTCAGAGCGACCCCTCTCAACGCCAGACCTGAAGGGATATATCTTTCGGACTCTTCCATTACTCCTTCAGCTCAAGGCGTCAGAAATATCGTCTGCCAATCAGCATTGACGTTTCGTTTAAGGCGAACAGTCCGGAAACCTGTAGTATCGGCGTTTGGCGTTTGCTGCCTCCCTGTGAAAATCTCTGAAACTGCGTTCTATGTGTAAAGAATGTGTAGGCTGGCCGCTCCAACACAATGTAGTGGAATTTGCTATTAAGCCAAACACAGGGTTGTTCCTCCTTTCCCTCGGGCAAACACTGTCTGCTCCAAGGGCGGTCACCGGCCGACATAGATAGGCTGAGTTGTCCTCTGAAGGGACTGGCGTCCCGTTGTGCGGTTTCTCTCCCGAACTAAAAGCTCCTGTGACCGTCGTGTCTTGAATGTGTGTGTGTACGCCAGCCTCGAGTATTTCAAACATGGTGCGCTTACTTCTTATTTGCATACCGTTTACATGAATTCATACAACATTGGCTTTATCTTATCGAGTTTGGGTTCGAATGAAGCATCTTGATGTTCGGAATATGATTGTGAGGGCGGAATATGTAAGCAACGATGGTCAGGAGACCACGACGTCTTACACAGGGGGTGGACAAAAATGTGGAAACACCACTCATACCTTGACAAATACGGTGTACGAAAACCGTTGGCGTCGGAAACTGCTTCCACTCGTCTCGGAATGGATAAATACCGACCCTGTTCTCCTTTCGAGGGAACGTTATACCATCCTTCCTACAAAATATTGGCAAGTTCATGTAACGATGATAGTGATGAATAGCGAACAGGCATATTTTGCTCCAAAGTAGACCAGATAGGCTCAATAATATTGAAACGTGAGTGCCTATCGTGGCCAGTGGGAGATGCGTCCTCGGATTCACAAAACCAGTCACAGACGATGTGAGGTCTGAACAGGGGTCCTGTAGTCTTGGAAGACTACATCACTATTGAGGAACAAACATTGTGCTATGGGATGGATTTGATCATCCAAAATGGACACGGAACCTTTGGCAGTAATGCGGCTTTTCACAGTACTATTTGGTCGCATTTAATAGCAGGAATTGGCTACCCAAATCACCACCGAACCTAGGCCATGTTTTCCTTGTCGGAGGTAAAATCGGCTAGAAGCTGGAAACAGTGAACAACAAGACTCATACGACCTAAAAATTGTCTTCCACTGCTCCACAGTCGAGGTTCTGTGGCTTCAGCATACGTTTTCCTATTACCGGTATTTGTATCGCTGATGAATGGTTTTCAGCTGATTAAGGCTGGAAATTCAAAAATCCAAAGTAGTGGATAGGTGGGGAAATTCACAAAAACACTCGAAAAATTCCAAAGAGATCAATTCCCTTACGGATAAAATGCCAGGAAATTAAAAAAATGGTGCGAAATTCTAGTAAATATAACATGGAAGATTTTGGGGAATTAAAAAAAATTAAAAACGATAGGAAATTCAAGAAATCGAAGCTAGCGTTGGCGGGAAATTTAAAAACTGACGGGAAAAAATGCAGCTAGCCCAGTTGTGCATTGTACAGCTCCCGAATCCCCACAGCCTCCTATTCCACTTCTACATTCCCTTCAATCTGTCCGAGTGATGGCAATGAAGTTTTAAAAATAAAAGAGCCAATCAAAAAATCCAAGATGAATGGACTAGCCGAATTGTATTAAATGTAAATTTAAAATTCCGTCCTCTTTCCAACGATGAAAACGTAATAGTTAAATTATGTGTAAAAAAAAAAAAAATTTCAAATTATATTATCTCCAGAAGTGGCTACCATTGGATTGCAGGTGGTAGGGATAGTAGCGGTTGTCACGCAGGATACGCGTCGTCGTACTTTGATTCACACCTCGTTGGCGAGCTACTTGTGTGGGCTTGCATTAAGATTCGTCTCAGTATCCTGTGGAATCTGGTGGTCCAAATCTGGTTGGTTCAAATGGCTCTGACCACTATGGGACTCAACTTCTGAGGTCATTAGTCCCCTAGAACTTAGAACTAGTTAAACCTAACTAACCTAATGACGTCACAAACATCCATGCCCGAGGCAGGATTCGAACCTGCGACCGTAGCGGTCTTGTGGTTCCAGACTGCAGCGCCTTTAACCGCACGGCCACTTCGGCCGGCTCCAAATCTGGTGTACGCACAGTCCGCCACCTCCCTGCATGTTCGTCTGTCTGAAAGGACCTATGATCACACAAAAGCCCAAAAGAGGCTTAAAATGTTTTGTTGGGTTGGGTTGTTTGGGTAAGGAGACCAAACAGCGAGGTCATCGGTATCATCGGATTAGGGAAGGATGGGAAGGGAAGTCGGCCGTGCCGTTTCAAAGGAACTATCCCGGCATTTCCCCAGAGCGATTTAGGGAAATCATGGGAAACCTAAATCAGAATGGCCGGCCGCGGAATTGAACCGACGTCCTCCCGAAATGTTTTGCGATGTGGCTGCTATATGTGAGGGTGGTTGTTTTGGTAAGGCCGTGCTGCCTCTTGACCGTTTCCATCTGCGTGGCCGTACACAAACACCATTTCAGCTTATTCCCGACATGAATAACGGACCATTCTGCTGCTCATGGAACGCGCTGCGTAACTCACACAGCCTGCAACACACGAGGAACACACGGCAGGCAGGTGGTCAGAGGAACGTTCATTGTCGGGGCCATGTACTGTGGTAGCGATGCACTTCCAGACACTTGTTCATAGCACCTTTTTTCCTCTATTCCCAGTCAGGAATCGGTCCCTGCAGTTTGTTGGTTTTATTAATGTTCACCCTGTATAGTCATGAACTCACTAACAGGTAGCTGTGATTGGAATAATGGGGCCTACAATGCGTGCTTCCTTTGTCGATGTTGTGACGTCCAGCGTTTCATCTCCGAATAGAATTCTGGTAGACCATTTAAACAACATTAATGAGACCTAAGAACAGGTGCCGCAACGACAAGAATATATCCTGTAAAAATGCAATGTCTGTTTGTTTGAACACGCTAATCTTCAAAACTACCACACGAATTTTCATGTGGTTCTCATGGGTAACTTAAGTATAACGCGGAGCACCGTACACACATTAGTTCATAAAAACCGGATCACCGGAAAAAGATATCGTGATTTACACATTTATCTAAAACCGTCACATTTGCCTGTTTCTCTGAACACGCTAATCTTCGTATTTACTAAACGAATTATGATAGGGTTTTCACATGTACCTCGAGCATACCTAAGAGCACCGTACAGGTTTTACTTCACCGAAACGGGCCCTGGAAAAAAAGATACCGTAATCAAGTTTTGCCCATACTAACATAAAAGCGAAAGTAACTCTGCTATGTTACCACGAACTGATTTCGATTAAATATGTTATGGAAATAGCTTAAACCCTGAGTAATTAGTAATGTATTTACTCTGTGAAAAAGTTATTTGCTCTTTGACTTTTGATCTTTATCATATTTGTAAAATTGCTTTTATTTGTTGATATGTCCTACGTGCTACGCTCCGAAGCACCGAATACACTAAGATGAAAAGGAACAGAAATACACTCCTGGAAATTGAAATAAGAACACCGTGAATTCATTGTCCCAGGAAGGGGAAACTTTATTGACACATTCCTGGGGTCAGATACATCACATGATCACACTGACAGAACCACAGGCACATAGACACAGGCAACAGAGCATGCACAATGTCGGCACTAGTACAGTTTATATCCACCTTTCGCAGCAATGCAGGCTGCTATTCTCCCATGGAGACGATCGTAGAGATGCTGGATGTAGTCCTGTGGAACGGCTTGCCATGCCATTTCCACCTGGCGCCTCAGTTGGACCAGCGTTCGTGCTGGACGTGCAGACCGCGTGAGACGACGCTTCATCCAGTCCCAAACATGCTCAATGGGGGACAGATCCGGAGATCTTGCTGGCCAGGGTAGTTGACTTACACCTTCTAGAGCACATTGGGTGGCACGGGATACATGCGGACGTGCATTGTCCTGTTGGAACAGCAAGTTCCCTTGCCGGTCTAGGAATGGTAGAACGATGGGTTCGATGACGGTTTGGATGTACCGTGCACTATTCAGTGTCCCCTCGACGATCACCAGTGGTGTACGGCGAGTGTAGGAGATCGCTCCCCACACCATGATGCCGGGTGTTGGCCCTGTGTGCCTCGGTCGTATGCAGTCCTGATTGTGGCGCTCACCTGCACGGCGCCAAACACGCATACGACCATCATTGGCACCAAGGCAGAAGCGACTCTCATCGCTGAAGACGACACGTCTCCATTCGTCCCTCCATTCACGAATGTCGCGACACCATTGGAGGCGGGCTGCACGATGTTGGGGCGTGAGCGGAAGACGGCCTAACGGTGTGCGGGACCGTAGCCCAGCTTCATGGAGACGGTTGCGAATGGTCCTCGCCGATACCCCAGGAGCAACAGTGTCCCTAATTTGCTGGGAAGTGGCGGTGCGGTCCCCTACGGCACTGCGTAGGATCCTACGGTCTTGGCGTGCATCCGTGCGTCGCTGCGGTCCGGTCCCAGGTCGACGGGCACGTGCACCTTCCGCCGACCACTGGCGACAACATCGATGTACTGTGGAAACCTCACGCCCCACGTGTTGAGCAATTCGGCGGTACGTCCACCCGGCTTCCCGCATGCCCACTATACGCCCTCGCTCAAAGTCCATCAACTGCACATACGGTTCACGTCCACGCTGTCGCGGCATGCTACCAGCGTTAAAGACTGCGATGGAGCTCCGTATGCCACAGCAAACTGGCTGACACTGACGGCGGCGATGCACAAATGCTGCGCAGCTAGCGCCATTCGACGGCCAACACCACGGTTCCTGGTGTGTCCGCTGTGCCGTGCGTGTGATCATTGCTTGTACAGCCCTCTCGCAGTGTCCGGAGCAAGTATGGTGGGTCTGACACACCGGTGTCAATGTGTTCTTTTTTCCATTTCCAGTAGTGTATGTAAGCATCTATGTCAAATGAGGTGACAAAAGTCGTGGGATAGTGATACGCACATGTAAAGTTGGCAGTAGTAACGCGCACACAGGGCACAAAAGAGCACTGCTTTTGTACTCAGGTGATTTATGTAAACAGGGGATTATGGCCGCATGACCGAAAGTAACAGACTTTGAGCACGGAATCTTAGTTGGAGCTAGAAGCATAGGACATTCCATTTCGGAAATCGTTAGTTAATTCAGTATTCCAAGATCCACAGTGTGAAGAGCGTGCTGAGAATATCGAATTCCAGGCGTGACCTCTCACTATAGACAATGCTGTGGCCGATGGCTCTCACTTAACGACCGAGAGCAGCGGCGTTTGCGTAGACTTGTCAGTGCTGACAGACAAGCAACACTCCACGAAATAACCGCAGAAATCAATGTGAGACGTACAATGAACGTACACATGTGATCAAAACTATCCGGATGCCTCCAAAAACATACGTTATTCGTATTAGGTCCATTGTGCTGCCACATACTGCCAGGTACCCCATATCAGCGACCTCAGTTGTCATTAGACATCGTGAGAGAGCAGAATGGGGCGCTCCGCGGAACTCACGGACTTCGAACGGCGTCAGGTGATCGGATGACAATTGTGTCAAACGTCTGTGCGCGAGATTTCCACACTCCTAAACATCCCTAGGTCCACTGTGTCTGATGTGATATTGAAGTGGAAACGTGAAGGGACACGTACAGCACAAAAGCGTATAGGCCGACCTCGTCTGTTGATTGACAGAGACCGCGGGCAGTTCAAGAGGGTCGTAATGTGTAATAGGCAGACATCTGTCCATACCGTCACCCACGAATTCCAAACTGCAATATATCCACTGCAAGTACAATGACAGTTAGGCGAGATGTGAGAAAACTTCGATTTCATGGTCGAGCAGCTGCTGATAAGCCACACATCACGCCGGTAAATGCCAAAAGACGCCATGGTTGTGGGCGTTTCAGTACGGAACCGCGCTGCTGCTACGATCGCAGGTTCGAATCCTGCCTCGGGCAGGTATGTGACGTCCTTAGCTTAGTTAGGTTTAAGTAGTTCTACATCTAGGGGACTGATGACCTCAGATGTTAAGTCCCATAGTGCTTAGAGCCATTTGAACCATTTGATTGACGAATCACGGTACACAATGTGGCGATTCTATGGTGGTGTGGGTATGGCGAATGCCCGGCGAAATTCACTGCCAGCGTATGTAAGGCCAACAGTAAAATTCGGAGGCGGTGGCGTTATGGTGTGGTCGTATTTCTCATGGAGGGGGCTTGTACCCCTTGTTGTTTTGCGTGGCACTATTACAGCACCGGCCTACATTGGTGTTTTAAGCACCTTATTGCTGCCCACTGTTGAAGAGCAATTCGAGGATGGCGACTGGATCTTTCAACATGATGGAGCACCGGTTGATAATGCTCTGCCTCTCGCGGAGTGGTTTCACGACAATAACATCCCTGAAATGGAATGGCCTGCACAGAGTCCTGACCTCAGTCCTACAGAACACCTCTGGGATGTTTCGGAACGCCGACTTCATGTCAGTCCTCCTCGACTGACAATGATCCATTCCCGAAAATACCTTCAAGCACCTGACTGAGCGTATGCATGCGAGAGTGGAAGCTGCCATCAAGGCTGAGGGTGGGCCAACACCATATTGAATTCCCGTATTACCGATGGAGGGCACCGAGAACTTGTAAGTCATTTTCAGCCAGGTGTCCGGATACTTTTGATCACATAGTTTATCTGTTAGGACAGTGCTGCGAAGCTTGGCGTTAATGAGCTATGGCGGCAGAGGACCGACACGAGTGCCTTTGCTGACAGTACGACATCGCCTGCAGCTCCTCTTCTGGGCTCATGACCATATCAGTTGGATGCTACACGACCGGAAAACTGTGCCGTGATCAGATGATTTCTGACATCATCCGGTAAGAGCTGATGGTAGAGTTCGGGTGTGACGCAGGCCCCAGTTGTCAACAAGATACTGCAGAAGCTGGTGGTGGCTCCATAATGGTGTAAGCTGTCTTTACATGGAGCGGAACCGATCAGTAACTAGGAAGGGTTATGTTCGGCTACTTGGACTTCATGTTCCCAAACGACGATGTGTTTTTTATGGATGCCAATGGGCCATGTCATAGGGCCACAGCATTTGGGATCGTTTGAAGAACATTCTGGATAATTCCGAAGGATTTGGCCTCCGAGGTTGCCGACATGAGTCCCATCAAACATTTGTGGGACATAATCGAGAGGTCATTTCGTGCACAAAATCCTGTACTGGCAACACTTTTGCAATTATGGGTAGCTGTAGAGTGAGCGTAGCTTATTATTTCTGCAGCAGATTTCCAACGACTTGGTGAATCCATGCCACATCGAGATGCCCGACGGAAGGAGGTCTGACATGTTGTTGAGAGGTATCCAACGAGTTTTGTCACCTCAGTGTGCAACGCCTGCATAAACTTCAATGTGTTTAATGCAAACTGCTTCCAAGCTATTTGTTGCATACTGTAGACATAGTATAATGTATAGATACTTCAACAGCACCACGCACAGACGTGTGCTCCCGCCGATGCCCCCCATGTATGCATTGCCCGGCAATGACACTGTACGTGCCAAGCATCGTGCATTGGGACAGCTTGGAAGAGGAAAGCGGGATGCACATGTTGAGCAATGATTACCTGAACAGGCAGACACGTGAGGGCAGTTGATGTTATTCCACATACAGCATCTTACTTACTCATCATCACTTATCATAACAAAACTGCTGATATGCGAGTTCAGCTGCTGGAAGCACTTGGTTCATGATACAGGGTGTGGTAGATAAGTAATGAGACTCAGTCTAGAAAAACAAATTTATTGATCCAATTTGTACAAAACGTTAATATTCTTCAAAGTACTCGCCTTGGGCGTCGACACAACGTTGCCAGCGCGTTTTCCAAGCTTCATAGGCCCCACTGTAGCCCATTTGAGTTATCCCAGTTAGTGCCTTCGTGACAGCACGTTGGATGTTCGGAATATCGTCGAAACGATGACCCTTCAGGCATCTTTTGACCTTCGGAAATAGGAAGAAATCAGGAGGACTCAAGTCAGGGCTGTATGGTGGCTGTGGCAAAACTTCAACTCCAATTCGGGTCAAGTAGGAGGTCATGAGGAGCGCTGTGTGCGCCGGAGCATTGTCATGGTGGAGACGCCAGCGTTGAGCAAGGTCCTGTCGCTTCCGTTTGACGGCTCTGTGCAATCGCTGAAGGACTTCTTTGTAGAATTCGGCATTGACAGTCTTCCCCTGAGGGACAAACTCTTTGTGAATTAACCCCCGCTTGTCGAAAAACACAATCAGCATTGTCTTGATGCGGGACTTTGACATTCTTGCTTTCTTCGGCCGCGGGGATGCCCGTGTGTGCCACTCCGAGCTCTGGGCTTTCGTCTCCGGGTCGTACTGGAATGTCCACGATTCGTCGCCTGTTACTACGTTGTCTAAAAAGTGTGGATTATTTTCCAAATCATTCAACATCTCACGGCAAACGTCCACTCATTGTTGCTTTTGCTCGGCGGTGAGCACTCGGGGAACCAATTTTGCACAAACTTTCCTCATCATCAAATCTTGCGTAACAATGTGGTGAACCGTAAATTTATTCACGGAGACCTCATCGGCGATCATTTTGAGACTTAAACGACGGTCAGAGTCCAGGAGTTCTTTCACTTTGGCCACCGTTTCATCCACACGACTCGTTGAAGGGCGTCCAGATCGTTCCATGTCTTCAACGGATTCCCTCCCGTTTTTAAATTCATTAAACCACCGGAACACTTGAGCTCTTGACAGGGAGTCTTCTTTGTAGGCCTCCGTAATCATACCAAAAGTTTCCGAAGCAGTTTTGCCCAAGCGAAAGCAAAATTTGATTGCATACCGCTGTTCTATCGAGCAATCAATCTTCAGCCTTTTCACAAGTGTCACGGGCACACAAACAACGTAATACGCGAAGCTCGACCCTCACTGCACCAGAGCTCCGACGCGACTGCGAACCGGTTCTATTGTTAGCTCAGATCCCCCACCACGTGACGTACAGGTGGAGACCGCCCTGCGAGCGACTGGGGCGCCGCGCGGCGGCCAGTCTCATTACTTATCTACCACACCCTGTATACTTTTTAAATAATATCAGTGCCGCCACTTGACTGTATGTTTTTTATTCGTTCATTTCACCATCGTCATTTTGTCTTTAGAGCCATTTTCAGCCGCAACAGTGAAAAACAGCTATCTCAGACAAATTTGAATGATTATTACACCTATGACACGTCATTCAGAGATGTCATTTTATGAGTTTTACACCTTAGCACTTGAAAATGGCTCTGCACCCGAAATCGTGACAGTGAAATAAATATGCTCTGGCGTAACACTTAGCACCGGCACGAAGGTGCACAACGCAAGAGCAGAGAAGGCTGTGTGACATCGTCGGTCAACAGCATGCTGACTAGGACGGCATCGCGAGAGAAGCAAATGGTTCAAATGGCTCTGAGCACTATGGGACTCAACTGCTGTGGTCATAAGTCCCCTAGAACTTAGAACTACTTAAACCTAACTAACCTAAGGACATCACACAACACCCAGCCATCACGAGGCAGAGAAAATCCCTGACCCCGCCGGGAATCGAACCCGGGAACCCGGGCGCGGGAAGCGAGAACGCTACCGCACGACCACGAGATGCGGGCGCGAGAGAAGCGGCCTCTACAAGAAAAGCATATAAGCGAGGCTCCTGCCAGCCTTGCGGAGAGCAGAAGGCAGTACCACACCCGACCTAGCAGAGAGCATTACGATAGCAGGTGTTAGTGATCCATACCCGTTGCTTGTATGGATATAGTATATAGAGAAAGACTCTGACTGTTTGCGTGTCGCCCATCTTTTGCGACTCGTTCCTGTAATACAAAGAATTGCCTATCATCTTTATTGTAATGAAAACTGTTAATGTTATTTGCTAAAATTGTTGTACAGCGTTCCGAGAATGCAGCATCCTTTAGGCACGCTATAAGAGACTAGCGGGCAGGGCCCCACAAAGTATACAACAAAAATAAAGTTGCACATCTAGATTTAAGCACAAATGCACAGTAAATGACATCTATCACAGTGTTGTGGTAATGCAATGTAAAAAGTAAAAAGTTGAACAATAAATAAATACAAAAAGAGTTAACGGGAAAGTGGAAAAGCATGACTACATACCCGTTTATATTAATAAACAAAACCAATAAAATAAGATTAATACTTGTCAAGGCTACTTGAAGAGGTGTAAAATAAGGGGAGTGATACGCAAACCAATTGACAGTAAGAATTATCAATTGTAACTACAGAATATATGAAGAATTTAAGCAGTCTCAATAAGACAAACAGAAATAAATAAGTGCAGGAAAATGGAGGAATGTGAGAGAACATACAGCAAATGTCATCTTTGATGGTGTAGTGGTACTACATTTTAAAAAGTAAAATGGTGAGCAAGATACAAATCTAAACGCAGCAAACAGAAGAAACGTTAATACTATGCATTACACCACATTCTACTTTTTTTTAATGCGTTTGTGCTTCTATCTAGATTTGTAACTTCTCTTCCAGTGCCATTTACAAGCAGTGTAACTTCTTTGGCGACAATAGTCAGTAAAGGGCTGATGATGGCCTTGTAAGCCGAAAACCGGGAAACACAATAAATTAATACTGTAGAAGAAAATAAACTAGCGCTCTTCATTTATTATAATTTCGTTCTACCAAGAACAGACGGAAAATTCAGTGAGAAAGATAATAAAAACTTATACACTACTGGCTATTAAAATTGCTACACCACGAATATGACGTGCTACAGACGCGAAATTTAACCGACAGGAAGAAGATGCTGTGATATGCAAATGATTAGCTTTTCAGAGCATTCACACAAGGCGGCGGTAGCGACACCTACAACGTGCTGACGTGAGGAAAGTTTCCAACCAATTTCTCATACACCGATAGCAGGTGACCGGCGTTGCCTGGTGAAACGTTGTTGTGATGTACGGGTAAGGGGGAAAAATACGTACCATCACGTTTCCGACTTTGATAGAGGTCGGATTGTAGCCTATCGTGATTGCGGTTTATCGTATCGCGAGATTGCTGCTCGCGCTGGTCGAGATCCAATGACTGTTAGCAGAATATGGAATCGGTGACTTCAGGAGGGTAATACGGAACGCTGTGCTGGATCCCAACGGCCTCGTATCACTAGCAGTCGAGATGACAGGCATATTATCCACATGGCTGTAACGGATCGTGCAGCCACGTCTCGATCCCTGAGTCAACAGATGGGGACGTTTGCAAGACAACAACCATCTGCACGAACCGTTCGACGACATTTGCAGCAGCATGGACTATCAGCTCGGAGACCGTGGCTGCTGTTACCCTTGACGCTGCATCACAGACAGGAGCGACTGCGATGGTGTACTCAACGACGAACCTGGGTGCACGAAAGGCAAAACGTCATTTTTTCGGACGAACGCAGGTTCTGTTTACAACATCATGATGCTCACATCCGTGTTTGGTTACATCGCGGTGAACGCACATTGGAAACGTGTATTCGTCATCGCCATACTGGCGTATCACCCGGCGTGATGGTATGGGGTGCCACTGGTTACACGTCTCGGTCACCTCTTGTTCGCATTGACGACACTTTGAACAGTGGACGTTACATTTCAGATGTGTTACGACCCGTGGCTCTACCCTTTATTCGATCCCTGCGAAACCCTACATTTCGGCAGCATAATGCACGACCGCATGTTGCAGGTTCTGTACGAGCCTTTCTGGATACAGAAAATGTTCGACTGCTGCCCTGGACAGCACATTCGCCAGATCTCTCACCAATTGAAAACGTCTGGTCAATGGTGGCCGAGCAACTGTCTCGTCGCAATACGCCAGTCACTACTCTTGATGAACTGTGCTATCGTGTTGAAGCTGTGTGGGCAGCTATACCTGTACACGCCATCCAAGCTCTGTTTGACTCAATGCCCAGGCATATCTAGGCCGTTATTACGGCCAGAGGTGGTTGTTCTGGGTACTGATTTCTCAGGATCTATGCACCCAAATTGCGTGAAAATGTAATCACATGTCAGTTCTTGTATAATATATTTGTCCAATGAATACCCGTTTATGATCTGCATTTCTTCTTGGTGTAGCAATTATAATGGCCAGTAGTGTAGTTGCATGGCTGCAATTACTTCATTTCAGATATCTTTTGCAATTTCCGTATGGGCGCTACGTACGTTTATGACGTAACAAAAAGATATCTCTGACTGGGATCATGCGGCGTGCAAAGCGTGCTTTCTTTGAGCTGTCGATGTTGTGACACCGGTACAGTTTAGCGTTCCATTTCAGGATAGTAGTCTGGTGGCTCAGTGAAGCAACATTTCATCAAATGTAAGCTCACCTGCCGAAGCCGACAAGAATACTGTAATAGACCGGCCGCACGTGAGTACTACACCTTTTCCCTTCCGAATTTAGGCCCTACTCCTCAATCACTGTGCCACCTCGTTCACGCTTAATGAACATATTGTCCGCCAGTTAGATACTCCGTGATGATTCGTCACCTCAGCTCTCGGACAGCGGACGTCACCGACGCTGCGTTCCGCGCCGCCGGGGCTGCACACGCAGCGGCACGCCCTGGCGTCGCCCCCGTTCCGGCCCGCAACTTTTGTTTGCGCCGGGACAATGGATGGGCGCCGGCGGATTCCTCACCACCCGCCCCCACATTTGCGTCACTCGGCGACCCGCTTCTGTCACCGGCCACCAGAATACCGGCCACCAGGAAAAAAAAGTTGGCAACTTTCGCCGAGGCACTCAAACGTGCGTTCCGCACTTCACATTTACATTGCCTCTGTTCGATGTCGCAGACTTGGACGAACACTTTGTAATGTAGCCTTCAGAAATAAGTTCGTAAATGAAATATCTCTTTGGTAAAATACAAGGACGTTCAAAAATGTTGCTGCCAAATACAGATCTATTAAGAGCCTGTCGTAAGTCTGTAGTGCATGAGACTAATAATCATTACCCGAGATGCGCTACAGTTGAGCAGTCGTATGTTTCAGGAGTGCAGCAGGTGTCTAGCAGTCATCTCGACTTAAATGCGCTCCATCATATACAGGGTGATTCAAAAAGAATACATCAACTTTAAAATTGTATATTTAATGAAAGAAACATAATATAACCTTTTGTTATACATCATTACAAAGAGTATTTAAAAAGGTTTTTTTTCACTCAAAAACAAGTTTAGAGATGTTCAATATGGCCCCCTCCAGACACACGAGCAATATCAACCCGATACTCCAACTCGTTCCACACTCTCTGTAGCATATCAGGCGTAACATTTTGGATAGCTGCTGTTATTTCTCGTTTCAAATCATCAATGGTGGCTGGGAGAGGGGCCGAAACACCATATCCTTAACATACCCCAATAAGAAAAAATCGCAGGGGGTAAGATCAGGGCTTCTTGGAGGCCAGTGATGAAGTGCTCTGTCACGGGCTGCCTGGCGGCCGATCGATCGCCTCGGGTAGTTGACTTTCAGGTAGTTACGGACAGATAAGTGCCAATGTGGTGGCGCTCCATCCTGTTGAAATATGAATTGTTGTGCTTCTTGTTCGAGCTGAGGGAAAGGCCAATTCTCTAACATCTCCAGATATTGTAGTCCAGTTACAGTAGCACCTTCGAAGAAAAAGGGACCAAAAACTTTATTGGCTGAAATGGCGAACAAATGTACAACTAAATGAAACTTTATAGCTCCCTTAATTCGCCGACAGATAGTGCTTAGCTCTGCCTTTTGTCGTTGCCGAGTTTTAAATTCCTAAAGTTGTGGTATTCTTTTTGAATTACCCTGTATTACGCCTGATCCACTTTTAACAATTTTTAAATGTTCGGATAATAAGTTGCCGTCTCTTTATCTAAGAATAGATGATGAATGCAGCTAGCCGCTATCTCTGCGTAATGTCTTGTCTGTATAGACGTGTATCTGTTGCCTTTAAGATCCCTTCACCTTCACACATAAATCTATACAGTAAAGTAAGGCCCTCCCCGTTCTTAGCTGATCCGTGATAAGACAGGCGAAAAACTAGACTAATGGAGGATTATTAGTATTATCTCTATTTTCATTCGCTCTCTCTCTTTCTCTCCCTTACCTATGTACAGTTTTTAATATAATTTCATTACGTGAAATCAGCCAAATAGGATCTTTGGTGGAGTCCTTCGTCTTGGTAATCAGCGGCTGGCTTGCTGTAAGAGATCTTTACATTTATGATTACTGTTAAACACTGCAGTCAGTCGGGAGAATCAATCGTTTGGACAATTTGTTCCTTTTACGACAGATTGCGAATTCCAGATGTGTACGAAGCCTTTTTGGACGATTTAACACAGACTCAGTGATTGCAGGCTCTCTTCGGCACAGCTGAAACTTCCCCACTAATTACAGGGCCAACGTGATCATCAAATGATTCAGAAAAAACTCATTCGTTCGTTCACTCAAGAACAAAAAAGTCACAAACCTTATTTATGGAGGAAATTGTGTATTAAATCCATCTCCATTACATATACAGATCTCCGGTGATTCCACGCCTTAATTATTTTCCTTTTACAGTCTCTTTCCCCTCAAACAAACCGCTAGCGGCACAAATGTTAATTGGCTCACTTTAGCGAGAAGAAAATCAGAATATGTATCTCTCAGAAACACGTAAATCCCTCGACAGATACTCCAGAAGCTGTCCTAGTTACCACTCTAACAACCATGGAGAATGCATATATGCATCTCTGTTATTGCAAAGAATAAACGCACTAGAAAATACTTTGGCTTCGTCGAGCTGTCGCCGCATATATTACGAGAAAATCAGATCAGATAACTTTTTCAAAGTGAATGAATGTGGATGGTTTGATTGAAAATGATTAATTGGTGCGTGGTAGAGGGTATTTTCTGTGGGGACATTACACACTGCTCAGAACTTGGATTTCATCAACTCATACTGTTGTGCTGAAGGAAAAGTGATGTGTCCGTTAAGGTGCTCTGTCCATTGAAGAATGCACGTGTGTTTTCGTGTCCAGCTTCAATTTTATTGGTTCAGTAAAAGCTTTGAACATTTTTGGCGGTGAATTACAATATTGTGTCTCTAATGGTCTCAGACTGGCATACTTAGCCTATGCAGACGACATCTGTTTACTCTCTAGGTCAGAAGAGGAGCTGGAGCAAGTGACCAAAGCAGTAAAGGAGGCTGCCAGCAAATTTGGGCTAAACATAAACGAAGCCAAGACAGAGTACCTCGTAATGACGCGTGGTCATTGTCAGACTGCTGATCATCAATCACTGCAGGTTGGGGACCAGTCCTACAAGAGAGTGCAAGAATTCAAATAGCTAGGGGCACCTTTCACTGAGAACTCGCCATGTGAAGCAGAGATCAATGCCAGAGTACAAGCAGGAAACCGATCTTACCACAGCCTAGCACAGCTGCTTCACTCCAGATATCTCTCCAGACAGTTCAAGATTCGACTGTACAAAACCCTGATCCAGCCTGTTGATGGCTGTGACACATGGAGTATCCGGAAACAGTACTTCCATAAGCTCCTTGTTTTTGAGAGAAAAGTGCTTCGGAAGATCTTCGGTCCGGTTCTGCATGCAGATACAGGGGAATGGAGGATTAGATACAACAGAGAGCTTCAGGAACTATACCAGCAGCCCAACATAGCAGGAACTGTCAAAGCCAAAAGAATGCAGTGCGCCGGCCATGTGGCCCGGATGGAGGGTCACAGATGGCCTCGGAACCTCCTGGATTTCACACCTACAGGAAAGAGACCTCCAGGGAGACCCAAGAAGCGTTGGATGGATGGACTCCATGAAGATTTAAACCAAGTGTCAATAGGTGTGGACGGCTGGCGGATAGCAGCAATGGACAGAATACAGTAGAGGAGGAAATTTGTAGAAGCGTGCGGTCCACTGGGCCTAATCACGTAGTAGTAGTAGTAGTAGTAGTAGTAATGGTCTCATAGACCATTATAGACACAATAAGCAGAAACAGCCACCTCCAATGAAAACAATGTTTCTCCTGAGGAAGGAACATCCAACACGCTACGTGGATAGATTAGTGTCGAAAGTATTCTGTACAGGGTGTCCAAACAATCTCTTTAAAAATTCAGCAATTCACTGCAAACGCAACTGATGAGAGAGCAATAACAGATTTGTAGTGTGCGCTCAGTGGTTATCAAAGTCTTTACGTGTATCGAATACTCTGTTGATGGATGAGATACTCTGAAATGAACCCTATAAGAAATGGACACTCTCCATGAAGAAAGCATACGGTTTTTCGTGATTTATTTGAACAATATCGGATCTGCAGGTCATTGAAACTTCAGAGCTAGGTCCACGGCATACAGAATTGGTGTGTAGAGTGTCAATGTTCGACAAAAGCAGGAGAGGATGGTCAAAAATCTGAGGATAACATGGGAAGTGTAAAGCAATCCTTTACTCTCTCAACGAAATTCGATCCGTACTGCTATCAGACAGTCACAGATATCATATTCAGCGGTGCACAAAATTGTAGATCTATACTTCCGATTGCATGTTTACAAAGTGAAATTGTTACATACATTGCAGCCAAATGATAATCGAAGGCGAACCAGAGCTATTTTCAGAGAAAGATCTATAATGGATAATGGACACATACACTGTGAGAATCTGGAGATTACGAAACTCCCATGTAACCAGGAAATGGCCGAGCAGTTCTAGGCGCTTCAGTCCGGAACCGCGCGACTGCTACGGTCACAGGTTCGAATCCTACTTCGGGCATGGATGTATGTGATGTCCTTAGGCTGGTTAGGTTTAAGTAGTTCTAATTTCTAGGGGGCTGATGACCTCAGATGTTAAGTCCCATAGTGCTCAGAGCCATTTGACCCATTTTTTGTAACCAGGAAAGTACGGCAAGATAGTCCGAAGACTAATTTGTTGTGTCAGGCTATGTTTAATAGCATCAGTAGTCCATTTTTATTTGACAAGCCAGCAAAAACTGCAAATACACTCCTGGAAATGGAAGAAAGAACACATTGACACCGGTGTGTCAGACACACCATACTTGCTCCGGACACTGCGAGAGGGCTGTACAAGCAATGATCACACGCACGGCACAGCGGACACACCAGGAACCGCGGTGTTGGCCGTCGAATGGCGCTAGCTGCGCAGCATTTGTGCACCGCCGCCGTCAGTGTCAGCCAGTTTGCCGTGGCATACGGAGCTCCATCGCAGTCTTTAACACTGGTAGCATGCCGCGACAGCGTGGACGTGAACCGTATGTGCAGTTGACGGACTTTGAGCGAGGGCGTATCGTGGGCATGCGGGAGGCCGGGTGGACGTACCGCCGAATTGCTCAACACGTGGGGCGTGAGGTCTCCACAGTACATCGATGTTGTCGCCAGTGGTCGGCGGAAGGTGCACGTGCCCGTCGACCTAGGACCGGACCGCAGCGACGCACGGATGCACGCCAAGACCGTAGGATCCTACGCAGTGCCGTAGGGGACCGCACCGCCACTTCCCAGCAAATTAGGGACACTGTTGCTCCTGGGGTATCGGCGAGGACCATTCGCAACCGCCTCCATGAAGCTGGGCTACGGTCCCGCACACCGTTAGGCCGTCTTCCGCTCACGCCCCAACATCGTGCAGCCCGCCTCCAGTGGTGTCGCGACAGGCGTGAATGGAGGGACGAATGGAGACGTGTCGTCTTCAGCGATGAGAGTCGCTTCTGCCTTGGTGCCAATGATGGTCGTATGCGTGTTTGGCGCCGTGCAGGTGAGCGCCACAATCAGGACTGCATACGACCGAGGCACACAGGGCCAACACCCGGCATCATGGTGTGGGGAGCGATCTGCTACACTGGCCGTACACCACTGGTGATCGTCGAGGGGACACTGAATAGTGCACGGTACATCCAAACCGTCATCGAACCCATCGTTCTACCATTCCTAGACCGGCAAGGAAACTTGCTGTTCCAACAGGACAATGCACGTCCGCATGTATCCCGTGCCACCCAACGTGCTCTAGAAGGTGTAAGTCAACTACCCTGGCCAGCAAGATCTCCGGATCTGTCCCCCATTGAGCATGTTTGGGACTGGATGAAGCGTCGTCTCACGCGGTCTGCACGTCCAGCACGAACGCTGGTCCAACTGAGGCGCCAGGTGGAAATGGCATGGCAAGCCGTTCCACAGGACTACATCCAGCATCTCTACGATCGTCTCCATGGGAGAATAGCAGCCTGCATTGCTGCGAAAGGTGGATATACACTGTACTAGTGCCGACATTGTGCATGCTCTGTTGCCTGTGTCTATGTGCCTGTGGTTCTGTCAGTGTGATCATGTGATGTATCTGACCCCAGGAATGTGTCAATAAAGTTTCCCCTTCCTGGGACAATGAATTCACGGTGTTCTTATTTCAATTTCCAGGAGTGTATATACCTCACCCGTAGTGAGAATCCTAAACGTAGAATTTTCAGACCAAGGGATAGGAAGGGGTCACCCATTTCCTTGGACATTTCGATTACCATATGCCATGTCCCTCGACTTTTCTATGTTCAGGTTATCGTGTACTAAGCAGGGGTACGGGATAACAAGCAGAGGATTGCTGACACCATTGCCTCCATCAAAGAGGCTCTGCTAAAGTAGACGTTTCCATGCTCTTTCTGCAACCGATGGCGCCCATATAGAAATGTAATTGATGTAGGAAAACTAACACATGAGTAATGGCTGGAGCTTCAGCCAAACGGGTAACCCACTTCTCTTCAGTGTCTGTTGGGATCAGGTACACTAAACACGCCATCTGCTCCAACAAAAAAGAAATCAAATGTTTACGAGAGTTGTAGCTTAACGCACGCAACACCGAAAGGTCGGGGGTGGAGCCAGTGCGTTCTTGGACAAATGTACTCTTCGAGACAGCACTCACCAGGTCTACATAGAACGCGTGTGCAGCCAGAATCTGCTTTCAATAGTGAAGACCACACAGCAAGCCATTCCATCTTCAAAGTGATCCTCTAACGGCATCAGCCTGGCGCCCACGTCGATGCTGTGGTGTGAGTGGAAGATGAGCTAGAGGTGTGCGTGCCCGTAGCCCCCACTGTTAATAACCAGTTTGCAACAGTTCACGTTGACACGTCAAGGACTCACACGTCCTTTCAACCGTGTTGTGGTGGCTGTACGAATCGTCATTGCTGCCCTTACAATACGACGATCCTGGCGGGCGTCTGTGCTGCGTGGACGAGCGGAATCTCATCTACAGGTGTGACAGTGTTCACGTGATCACTGATACCTGCATCATGGCCAAATTGACACAAATTGTGTGGCAATTTCTCGAAAGGAACGTCACACAACTAGGAAAACCACCATTGGTCTCCTCTCAAACTTGTTCAGTTGGCTGTAGGAACCACAAGTGCACCTCCTTGTAATGGTCACCGGGTTGCTTTAAACTTTTGCACCATACTGAGCCTTCTGGCTGTGAGAATTCACCATTAAAAGATAGACACAGATGGCGCCGTGGTAGCTGTGTTGACGCACGACGTTGAAACCCGTTTTCAGCACGTCTACTAGCCCTCAGATACCACATGCCGTCATCATATCAAAACTGACATCGTCTTTCCAGGTGTACTAATTCTTTTTTTCTGCCGGTGTATAAAATCAGAATATAGCGACCCATCAGATCATAATAATTATTCAACACTGAGTAGTTAAATGCATTTCAGTATCAGCGATTTACAGTAGTTAAGTTGTGTAATGTATATTTTTATTTGACATTGGGTGGTTTATACAAGTACGAAGCCACATTGCAAGCACACTGGGATGAGCTGCCATCACCCAGGCAGGCACTGAGGTCAGGTAGCTGGGCTGTGGGATTCCCTCCATGGGAATACTCAGAACGAGGCGCCAGCAGAAGTGCAGGTCAGTGCCAGTCGGTTGAGCAGGCTTTCCTTTGAGATGCCACAACTGGAGAGAGGAGAAATGTTATTTTTAGTAAGGTCCGGGAAGGCACTTTTGTAAACAAAATGTAGACAGCTTTGTTTCTCTTAAACACACCAGATGCCATAGACAACGTCTAAAAAAATGGAGAGAGAGTCTGCAGTTTGGGACATCTTTGTAAATTTAGGATGTCACCAAAGGCTGGTCGACAAAACTAAATATTTGTGCAATACAAGAACGGCCAGGATTGGCTAATGTAAATAGCCTAGAAGCTAGAAAGAGAAACTAGATTGCGCTGACAGGCTCGACTTCACTGGCCATAGAAAAAGACAGAAAGAGAGTGAGATGTTTTTTACAGCACGAAACGGTAGGAAGCACGTTACTGGTTAACTGCCTGAAGCAAAACTCAGGGACCAGCAGCTTTGAAAGAATCTTTTCACTGATTGACGCTCGGAATATCCACAGCCCAGCCAGTATAAGTTAAACGCAAAGATATGAGCCCTCCTTTTGGTGAACTGTCTGTTCAAAATCACTTTACTTACGGGAGTCTTCTCTGCTAGAATTCGATACCAGGAGCCTTCTCCACCAGAATTTTCTTATGGTAGCCTTCGCCGCTACCACATTCCATGTCTCAGCAGAAGAGCTGAGAGCCTAACCTGAACTTAACTAGAAGTGCGGGTCATTGGTGCATTTCCAATGACTGATTCTGCAGTCACTTCAGACTCTGTCTATAGACTGACATGATGAGACTGAACCATGACAGCGAGGTGATCCATAGGGTCAGTAAAGAAAGTTTTATAGAATTTCAATAATTTCAAGCCTCACTCTGAAGACCTCCTTTCAGATTCGTATTACCAATATGCTTTAAGCTCCGACCACAGCGCTATCTGTCTATTATAATGAATACTGACATTACGAAAACCATGGAACAACCGTGTGAATGTTGTTGTTTCATTTTGAAATGCGATCTTACTCAGACCCTTTACTCAGATGTGCCAAGGTTTTACTTTAGAAAATGGTTCAAATAGCTCTGAGCACTATGTGACTTAACATTTGAGGACATCAGTCCCCTAGAACTTAGAACTACTTAAACCTAATTAATTTAAGGACATCACACACATCCATGCCCGAGACAGGATTCGAACCTGCGACTGTACCGGTCGCGCGGTTCCAGACTGAAGCGCCTAGAACCACTCGGCCACAACGGCTGGCTTTACTTTAGAACTGCTGTTACTTGTCAGATGATTTATTAGTCACTTTCATATAATAAACGGAATTATCTGTCATTATCGTTTCCTTTAGTAGTCATTGAATTCCTAATTCATTATTCTGGACAGTGTTTAACAATAATGGATTGAAACGAAAGGTGCAAGTAGAGGACAGTGAAACAAGGAAACAATCATAATAAATCATAAATCGGTGATTTCCCAGATACCTCGTATGCACAAGTGTGGTCATCTCAATGTTCCAACACTATTAATGTGTAAGGCTACGTTTATTTCGAAACACTGAAAGTGAGATCTAAATTAAAAAGTGACAAACAGTCCTCGCTCGATTTTATCGTCATTCTGAATACCTAAGTAATAGTAAGTCGCGTGACTCAACAACTACATCAGTCGTGACTCGTCACTATCATGGCCTTCGGGGTCCCCCGACTTGAACCAGTCGCCTTTCTGTGTGTGGGGATATTTAAGAGCTTTGTTGGTGGCATCGAAAAGCACTGGGCACACATTTTAGTTGCTTGCCATTGCCTTTCGAACTTTCCTGCATGTTTCCAACGTGTACAGGCAAGGACGAAGAGATGTGTTGCAGCCTGCCTTCAGATGAACGATGGCAATGTGAAACACTTCTTGTAATGACTTTGGTCTCAAGTTCATATCTGCAGTTTGGTTAGGAAATCTGAAGAATGATGCAGCATTGCTTTCGCACGTCTTGTTCTCGAACGAATCGCGACTCCGCAATAATGGGGCCCGACATACGCGACAACACGCACTATCCGAGTACTGACAGTCCTCACAGGGCGCTACAGGCAGTCTCTATCAAAAACGATGATGATTGTTTAGTGTGGCCTTATTGGTCCGTATTTTTTTTTGAAGGCCATTTGACGGTCACACGATACCCGGCGCTTTCTCTGTCAGAACTCCTACTGCTGTTGAAGAGTGTGCAATTGCGAAGCCGTTTAATGATGTGAATTCAACAGGCTGGAGCTGTGCCACGTAGAACTTTATCCGTTCGTAACCATCTGAGCGAGAAACTTCCAGGGAAATGGATGGGAAGCGGAGGACCAGTTGCCTGGCCCGCTAGGTCACCGGATTTAACACCACCAAACCTCCTCTTGTGGAGGCATTTCAAACAAGTAGTTTATATGCATGTTCATATTTTCGGGGCGGAAAGACTAATCCATAAAATTTCGGGCGTGGAGCGGCATAAATTCGACGTCTCCTAATATTTCCAGCCAACTCGGCACACTCTGAAGATGGCTAGACGGTATTCAATCGAAAGATTAGAAGAAGTCGAATTTATGCGGCTGCCCGCCCGAAATTTTATAGGTCAAGTAGTTTATACTCAAGCAGCAGAAACTCATCACAGAAACCTGCAGATCAATAACGCAGGAAATGCTTTGGCGTGGAAGGAGATCTACTCAGCAGCGAATCCAAATGTGCATGAATCGAAACGGTCATCACTTCGAGTGATTGCCAACATAATAAATATTGTCGCTGCAGTTTTCTTGCCCCTATTTCGGCTCCGCATTTTTCCGTCCTGCTGACAAATCATCCACGCTAAGGGCCACAGACACTATCATTCACATACAGTTGGAATAATAAGAGGGTCTTTCGTGTATATTATGTGCGTCAAAAACTGAACAAACGCAAAAAATGAATGGAAAATTCGCCCGGACTTCGAACGTTGCACCTTACACGCAACACATTCCCGCAACGCTCGGTGTGCCCTTACCGACTATGCTACACTTCAGTACAGTGCAAGTCGTGCAGATTGTAACATGTATTAGTCTTAACACAGTCACAATATCACCTATTGTAGTAGGTATTATGGCGGTAGATATTTGCGTTTGCTGTCATTTCAGACGCATAGATGTTTTCGGAACATATAAAATTGCAGTAAGAATATAATAATTCCAATCCCGAAGAAAGCAGGCGTTGACAGATGTGAAAATTACCGAACTATCAGTTTAATAAGTCACGGCTGCAAAATACTAACGCGAATTCTATACAGACGAACGGAAAAACTGGTAGAAGCCGACCGCGGGGAAGATCAGTTTGGATTCCGTAGAAATGTTGGAACACGTGAGGCAATACTGACCCTACGACTTATCTTAGAAGCTAGATTAAGAAAGGGGAAACCCACGTTTCTAGCATTTGTAGACTTAGAGAAAGCTTTTGACAATGTTGACTGGAATACTCTCTTTCAAATTCTAAAGGTGGCAGGGGTAAAATACAGGGAGCGAAAGGCTATTAACAATTTGTACAGAAACCAGATGGCAGTTATAAGAGTCGAGGGACATGAAAGGGAAGCAGTGGTTGGGAAGGGAGTGAGACAGGGTTGTACCTTCTCCCCGATGTTATTCAATCTGTATATTGAGCAAGCAGTAAAGGAAACAAAAGAAAAATTCGGAGTAGGTATTAAAATCCATGGAGAAGAAATAAAAACTTTAAGGTTCGCCGATGACATTGGAATTCTGTCAGAGACAGCAAAGGACTTGGAAGAGCAGTTGAATGGAATGGACAGTGTCTTGAAAGGAGCATATAAGATGAACATCAACACAAGCAAAACGAGGATAATGGAATGTAGTCGAATTTAGTCGAGTGATGCTGAGGGAATTGGATTAGGAAATGAGACACTTAAAGTAGTTAAGGAGTTTTGCTATTTGGGGAGCAAAATAACTGATGATGGTCGAAGTAGAGAGGATATAAAATGTAGACTGGCAATGGCAAGGAAAGCATTTCTGAAGAAGGGAAATTTGTTAACATCGAGTATAGATTTAAGTGTCAGGAAGTCGTTTCTGAAAGTTTCCAGAATGAGATTTTCACTCTGCAGCGGAGTGTGCGCTGATATGAAACTTCCTGGCAGATTAAAACTGTGTGCCCGACCGAGACTCGAACTCGGGACCTTTGCCTTTCGCGGGCAAGTGCTCTACCAACTGAGCTACCGAAGCACGACTCACGCCCGGTACTCACAGCTTTACTTCTGCCAGTACCTCGTCTCCTACCATCCAAACTTTACAGAAGTTCTCCTGCTCTCCTGCGAGTTCGAGTCTCGGTCGGGCACACAGTTTTAATCTGCTAGGAAGTTTCGTTTCTGAAAGTATTTGTATGGAGTGTAGCCATGTATGGAAGTGAAATATGGACGATAAATAGTTTGGACAAGAAGAGAATAGAAGCTTTCGAAATGTGGTGCTACAGAAGAATGCTGAAGATTAGATGGGTATATCACATAACTAATGAGGAGATACTGAATATAATTGGGGAGAAGAATAGTTTGTGGCACAACTTGACTAGAAGAAGGGATCGGTTGGTAGGACATGTTCTGAGGCATCAAGGGATCACCAATTTGGTATTGGAGGGCAGCGTGGAGGGTAAAAATCGTAGAGGGAGACCTAGAGATGAATACACCAAACAGATACAGAAGGATGTAGGTTGCAGTAGCTACTGGGAGATGAAGAAGCTTGCACAGGATAGAGTAGCATGGAGAGCTGCATCAAACCAGTCTCAGGACTGAAGACCACAACAAAATTGCAGGTTGCATAATACGACATCGGCAGGGGCAACTGAATCACACTGTATATACAGGCGGAAAGAAAAATCGCAACAGCAAAAATTTATTAATGTAAAGTAATGAAATTCGGGGAATACGTTTGTCTTGGTAACATACTTAATTAACATTGCAAAGTCACAGATTAATGTAACCGCGAGATAAGATTGCAAATGTTAGATGCTGGCACATTAATAACCAGTATGATCACCAAAATGCTGAATACAAACATCTGAACGTACATGCTTTGTGTTGTACGGATACCGGATATCGGTCTGTGGGATGGAGTTCCACGTCTGTTGCATTTGCTTGGTCAGTACAGGGACACTTCGTCCTGTTTCTGGAGGACTCTGCAGTTGTAGTCTGATGATGTCCCGAACGTTCTCGACTGCACACAGACCTGTTGAACGACCACGCCAAGGCATCATGTCAACATGCTATAGAGCACGTTGGGTTGCGTCAAACACCAGTAAAGACCACTACACGCAAATACCCAGAAATTATTCATCCAATACATGAGAGTGGGAGCACTTACTGACTTGGAGCAAACTTTACACTTAATTTCTAAGCTCTACGAAACATTTTCACTGACAAACCCCACAAAATGATGAAAGGAAAAGTTTCTTGCTTGCTAAACTGTCGCTATTCATGCCGTAAAACTGTCGATTCAGCCATGAGGTTTGCATGTATTACTTCTTTACTGCTGCCTGCATTCCTCCCATACATGTTGTACATTATTCACATATTCCACTGAATGTACCTGCAAAATTTTATCATTGTATTTCACAGCAGATACGACGTCGTGACTGATGAGATGCGTGAAAAACTGCCGCATCATGGATAACGTTAAAATTTATTACTTCCTTGCTACTAACTCTACTCATCCCTCATTTCGCAGACAGTATCCACAAACGCAGCTGAATGAGTCTACAAAACTATAACATTTTATTACACATAATTCTGGAGATATAACACCACAAACATTGACCTGCGTGAAAATGATACAACAGTGCAATTCGCTAGGGACAGAAGGGATATACACTGTCTGATCAAAAGTATCCGGACACCTGGCTGAAAATGACTTACAAGTTCGTTACGCCCTCCATCGTTAATGCTGGAATTCAGTATGATGTTGGCCCACCCTTAGCCTTGATGATAGCTTCCACTCTCGCAGGCACACGTTCAGTCTGGTGCTGGAAGGTTTCTTGGGAATAGCAGCCCATTCTTCAGGGAGTGCTGCACTGAGGAGAGGTATCGATGTCTGCCGGTGAGGCCTGGCACGAAGTCGGCGTTCCAAAACAACCCAAAGGTGTTGTATAGAATTCAGGTCAGGACTCTGTGCAGGCGAGTCCATTACAGGGATGTTATTGTCGTGTAACCATTCCGCCACAGGCTGTGCTTACGAACAGGCGCTCGATCGTGTTGAAAGATGCAATCGCCACCCCGAATTGCTCTTCAACAGTGGGAAGCAGGATGGTGCTTAAAACATTAATGTAGGACTGTGATGTGATAGTGCCATGCAAAACAACGAGAAGTGCAAGCCCCCTCCATGAAAACCATGACCGCACCATAACACCACCGCCTCCGAATTTTACTGTTGACACTACACACGCTGGCAGATGGCGTTCACCGGGCATTCGCCACACCCACACCCTGCCATCGGAACGCCACATTGTGTACCGTGATTCTTCACTCAGCACAACGTTTTTCCACTGTTAAAACGTCCAATGTTTACACTCCATGTACAAAGCGAGGCGTCGTTTGGCATTTAGCGCCGCGATGTGTCGCTTACGAGCAGCTGCTCGACCATGAAATCCAAGTTTTCTCACCTCCCGTTTAACAGTCATAGTACTTGATCCTGATGCAGTTTGGAATTCCTGTGTGATGATCTGGATAGATGTCTGCCTATTACACATTACGGCCCTCTTGAACTGTCGGCGGTCTCTGTCAGTCAACAGACGAGGTCGGCCTGTACGCTTTTGTGCTGTACGTGTCCCTTCACGTTTCCACTTCACTATCACATCGGAAACAGTGGAGCTAGGGATGTTTAAGGATGTGGGAATCTCGCGTACAGAGGTATGACAAAAATGACACCCAGTCACCTGACCACGTTCGAGTTCCGCGGAGCGCCCCATTCTGCTCTCTCACTAATGACTACCGAGGTTCCTGATGTGGAGTACCTGACAGCATGTGGCAGCACAATGCCCCTAATATGAAAAACGTATGTTTTTGGGGGGAGGGAGGGGTTCCGAATACTTTTGATCACGTAGTGTATAACATCATAAACATTGAGCTACGTGGAAATGGCACTACAGGGCGAAATTCGCTAGAGATAGAATATATGGGCAATGACAATCTCTATCTGCTCGTAACTAGCATTTAATTCCACTAATCAGTATTTCCACGAACAAAGAGATTTTTGAATGTGCATGGACTTCTCTAATTTTTCTAGACTTCTACTGTATAGCTACACTTTTACACATGTAGAACTTTATCTGTATCACATTATATTAGCTTTTGAGAAACGGTCTTTGCTTCTCCCATAAAATTTGACAAAAGCGAGTTATGAGGTATCATTGCCTACCATATGTGAAATACTTGAAACGCAGGATGCTCAAAAACAGTGACGAATACTTTGAGAAGTGGCGCTACTCATCGAAACAAGAAAAGTAAGACCAATAAACATGGGTCAGGAAGCGTATACTTTCCGAGATAAACACGAGTTCCTAGGAAGGGTTGCGCGATGCTTGGTTGCGGATATCAGCACAGTCACTGCATTGGCGCTGCGTCAAATGTGTCGGAAGAGTATTATGATGTCTTACTCACAGTACACTACGTGCCATTAGGTGGTCTGCTGTCAGTTGCCTGATTAGAGTCGTGTTGTAGGCTACGTTAGTCTCCGTCAGTACCGTCTACCCTGCGCACGTATCATGATGTTTTACCTTCTTCCGAACGCCGATTTAGTGATGTGTTTATTGTTATTGTGCTGTTTATACGTACAAATGATGTAGTACATTTACAATTTCTCTCTTCCACCATTTGTTAACAATGGAAGCCTACTACTCGACAAGTGAAATAGCGGATATGACGTTCTGATATGGTTTGGCGAATGGACATGGCCTGCGAGACCGTGCCCTCTAAGCTGAAAAATGTCCACAGAGCAGAATGTTCTCTGATAAGCTGTTCGGCAGACCAACGTCTGGTACCCTTGTAAATCGGAAGTCAGACATGGGAAGGCCCCACACAATCTGCATGCTTGACATGGAGAACTGTGTGCTACGTTCAATGGAAGAAATGGAAGAAACCCCTGGGACCTGATGATCAACAGCAACGGAAGGCATGCGTGTATCACTATCTCACCTTGGGGGGGGGGGTTATGTGGGTGGGGTGTGTGTACTAAATCGTGGACCTAGAAATGACGGTGAAGCTTTGTCCTCCCTCCCCACCGCCGCTCCACACCGAACCCAGAGTTATTGTGCGGTTCGGTCCCCAGTGGAGACCCCCCCCCCCCCCACCCCGCGAACGTCTCATTTCAGACGAGTGTAACCCCAGATTTTTGCGTGGTAGAGTAATTATGATACCGTACGCGTCCGTGGAGACATTGTTTGAGCAGCAATCGCCGAGATAGTGTAACTGAGGCGGAATAAGGGGAACCAATCCGCATTCGCCAAGGTAGATGGAAAACCGCAATAAAAGCCATCCACAGGCTAGCCGGACACCGGACATTGACACTTAATACGCAGCGCAGATTCGTGCCGGGGACCAGCACGCCTTCCCGCTCGGAAAGTTGCGCGTGAGACCGCGCGGCTAGCCTGGTGGGCTTGGGGGGGGGGGGCACTTCATGAACAATTGCTGTACCCGTATCATTTAAAGCGCGTTGAGGCCCTAAGGCCATAGGATCATCATGGCAGACGGCGGTTCTGTCATTGGCTGTTGCAGAAGTGTGCGGCAGATCCACTGTTCACATCCAAGACTTTATTTACCAATGAGGCAGGGTTCACAGGCAATGGTGCTGTGAATTTCCACACACTTTCGTCACAATGTGCGTGAACATCTGATGCAGACAGTTTAGGATCACTTCGTAGGTCAGGAGCAGGGCCCACATGTTGGCCTGCTCGTTCCCCAGAACTGAATCCACTAGCGTTTTCGTCATAGGACCACTTGAACGAATTGACCCATGCCACGCCAATCAACGATGTGCTGACACTACAGGGTCACGTCATCAATGGGTGTCAGCATGTACAACAACACCATTGTATACTTCAATGGGTGTCCATTCCTTACGCCAGAGTCCAGAGGGATGCATTGTCATGAAGGAACGTCACGTTGAATAGCTACTGTAAACATGTGTTTATCGTAGAAAGTATGCATTTCTGGACCCATCTTGACTGGACTAATCTCCAAAAGTACACTTTTCCAGATCCATGTTTACTGGACTTATTTTTCTTGTTTCAATGAGTACTACCACCTCTCAATGCACTCGACACTGTTTTTTTGAGTTGCAGGATGTTTTCGTATCAAGTGCGGCACTTGAACAAGACATCTGGGTCGCAACTTGATCGAACACAGCGGCTCGAGGCAAATCAGCGGATGAAATACTTCCCTTAAACCCCTCGATCGATTTCAGACAATGCAGATATTACTCATTATTTCGCAAGAAAAACTATGGGGAAACCCCCAACCTCTTGTTGGGTGTGGGTGTTAATGTGGACAGAGAATGGAGGCGGGGGGCGGTGATGGAGGAGGAGACAGAGAGAGGGAAGGAGGCAGAGGAATAGGCAGAGAAAGGAGAAGGAGAGAGTGGGCAGCGAGTGAAACAGGTAGCCAGAGAAAAGGGGAGAAATAAATGTGCCACAGATATGTGGAACGCGGAAGAAGACAAAGAGAAGGGTGCGGGAAATAGGGAAATGGACGGAGGAAGGGAACACAAGGAGACGCATGGAGGAAGGAAAGAGGAGGAGAGGAAAGAGGAGATGGACATAGAGAGAGGGAGAAGCACGGCTCGCACACGCTCTGCTGCGACAGAAAGAGCATGGGAAGGAGATGGCCTCAAGGGGGGGAGGGGGGAGTAAATGGACAGAGGGGGCAGAAGCAGAAGGACAGGTAGAGGGGATGTAGCAGATTGACAGAGAGAGGCAGGAGGATACAGACAGAGTGGGAGGTGGAGGAGTTGAGGGAAGAAGGATGGAGAGGTGGGGTGAGGTGACGGGCAAAGAGAGTGACAAGGAGAGGAGGGACTATTAGGAACTGGAATAAACACATACCCAGGTAACACCAGGAACTGAGCCAGTCTGTTTATAATGGAAGTAACAACAGCCCTGTAATATCATTGCATCATCTTCCTTTCCAAACCCATCGCCGTTTTGCATTACGCAGATTTACAGACTGGACTGGTTTTATACTGCTTCATTCATTTCAGTGGGCAGTTGCAGAAAATCTTACTACAAAGCTTTACAAGATTCCAACCATGACACAAGCTTAAGAAGAGTTCAGGTTAATGGGCTTTTTGTAATGAGTAAGTAACAGCTTTTCATTGTTACTGTTTCCTTCGTTTTCATAAATATCATTCACCATCAAAGTATTTGTATGGAGTGTAGCCATGTATGGAAGTGAAACATGGACGATAAATAGTTTGGACAAGAAGAGTACAGAAGGTTTCGAAATGTGGTGCTACAGAAGAATGCTGAAGATTAGATGGGTAGGGGAGGTATTTAATAGAATTGGGGAGAAGAGGAGTTTGTGGCACAACTTGACAAGCAGAAGGCACCGGTTGGTAGGACTTGTTCTGAGGCATCAATGGATCACAAATTTAGTACTGGAGGGCAGCGTGGAGGGTAAAAATCGTAGAGGGGGACGAATACACTAAGTAGATTCAGAAGGGATGTAGGTTGTAGTAAGTACTGGGAGATGAAGAAGATTGCACAGGATAGAGTAGCATGGAGAGCTGCATCAAACCAGTCTCAGGACTGATGACCACAACAAGAACATACTTTTTAGGAGAAAGTACTATACTGCTTCGCCCACGGACAAACGTGTTTACCTGTTCTGCAGGAGGACGATGTTTGTCGCCTGCTACCCGCAGTGTGGCTGCCCTCAGAAGGGCTCGCACACGCTAAGCTGCGACAGAAAGAGGCCGAATGGCATGTGGGACCACGCTGCGGCGCAGCGGTCAGCGCGAGTTATATTTTACGCTCCCGAGATTTCGGCCGAGCGCCGCAATAATTCCTTCTCGCCACTACGGCCGCGGGCAGCTCCGGTCGGGCGCTACGCTCTGCAGCCGTGGGGGGCGGCGGTGGCGGCGGGGGCGGCGGGGGCGAAGGAACGCCGAGGGCGGCGGGGAACCGGCGGGCTGGCGGCCGGCGGGGCGGAACGAAATATTTCACGGCAGGCTTCCGACAGCGGCGGCGACCGGGCGCGCGTGGACGCAATTACCGTGTCTCGGGGCGGCGCTTCCTGAGTGCGCGACGGCGGGCAGCGTCTCCGATGCGTTGCCCAGCGACCTAGGACGACTGGCACCACTCCTGCATCAGTAATTCCTCCGAGAACAGCTAGGGCGACTATAGTCGAAAGCTGTATGGGGGGTTGCAGTCCAAGGCCCGTACAGTCACAAGAATTGTGCCAAGCAGAATGTGACGAGGAGGTCTGTGTACAGCAGCAAGAAAACATTATTCACAGTGACATACAGGCTGTTTATAAATTAGTTGTTGTTGTTGTGGTCTTCAGTCCTGAGACTGGTTTGATGCAGCTCTCCATGCTACTCTATCCTGTGCAAGCTTCTTCATCTCCCAGTACCTACTGCAACCTACATCCTTCTGAATCTGCTTAGTGTATTCGTCTCTTGGTCTCCCTCTACGATTTTTACCCTCCACGCTGCCCTCCAATGCTATATTTGTGATCCTTTGATGCCTCAAAACATGTCCTACCAACCGATCCCTTCTTCTAGTCAAGTTGTGCCACAAACTTCTCTTCTCCCCAATCCTATTCAGTACCTCCTCATTAGTTACGTGATCTACCCACCTTATCTTCAGCATTCTTCTGTAGCACCACATTTCGAAAGCTTCTATTCTCTTCTTGTCCAAACTATTTATCGTCCATGTTTCACTTCCATACATGGCTACACTCCATACAAATACTTTCAGAAACGACTTCCTGACACTTAAATCTATACTTGATGTTAACAAATTTCTCTTCTTCAGAAACGCTTTCCTTGCCATTGCCAGTCTACATTTTATATCCTCTCTACTTCGACCATCATCGGTTATTTTACTCCCTAAATAGCTAAACTCCTTTACTACTTTAAGTGTCTCATTTCCTAACCTAATTCCCTCAGCATCACCCGACTTAATTTGACTACATTCCATTATCCTCGTTTTGCTTTTGTTGCTGTTCATCTTATATCCTCCTTTCAAGACACTGTCCATTCCGTTCAACTGCTCTTCCAAGTCCTTTGCTGTCTCTGACAGAATTACAATGTCATCGGCGAACCTCAAAGTTTTTACTTCTTCTCCATGAATTTTAATACCTACTCCGAATTTTTCTTTTGTTTCCTTTACTGCTTGCTCAATATACAGATTGAATAACATCGGGGAGAGGCTACAACCCTGTCTCACTCCTTTCCCAACCACTGCTTCCCTTTCATGCCCCTCGACTCTTATAACTGCCATCTGGTTTCTGTACAAATTGTAAATAGCCTTTCGCTCCCTGTATTTTACCCCTGCCACCTTCAGAATTTGACAGAGAGTATTCCAGTTAACATTGTCAAAAGCTTTCTCTAAGTCTACAAATGCTAGAAACGTAGGTTTGCCTTTTCTTAATCTTTCTTCTAAGAAAAGTCGTAAGGTTAGTATTGCCTCACGTGTTCCAACATTTCTACGGAATCCAAACTGATCTTCCCCGAGGTCGGCTTCTACCAGTTTTTCCATTCGTCTGTAAAGAATTCGCGTTAGTATTTTGCAGCTGTGACTTATTAAACTGATAGTTCGGTAATTTTCACAACTGTCAACACCTGCTTTCCTTGGGATTGGAATTATTATATTCTTCTTGAAGTCTGTGGGTATTTCGCCTGTGTCATACGTCTTGCTCACCAGATGGTAGAGTTTCGTCATGACTGGCTCTCCCGAGGCCATCAGTAGTTCTAATGGAATGTTGTCTACTCCCGGGGCCTTGTTTTTTGACTCAGGTCTTTTAGTGCTCTGTCAAACTCTTCACGCAGTATCATGTATCCCATTTCGTCTTCATCTACATCCTCTTCCATTTCCATATTATTGTCCTCAAGTACTTCGCCCTTGTATAAACCCTCTACATACTCCTTCCACCTTTCTGCCTTCCCTTCTTTGCTTAGAACTGGGTTGCCATCTGAGCTCTTGATATTCATACAAGTGGTTCTGTTCTCTCCAAAGGTCTCTTTAATTTTCCTGTAGGCAGTATCTATCTTACCCCTAGTGAGATAAGCCCCTACATCCTTACATTTGTCCTCTAGCCATCCCTGTTTAGCCATTTTGCACTTCCTGTCGATATCATTTTTGAGACGTTTGTATTCCTTTTTGCCTGCTTCATTTACTGTATTTTTATATTTTCTCCTTTCATCAATTAAATTCAATATTTCTTCTGTTACCCAAGGATTTCTATTAGCCCTCGTCTTTTTACCTACTTGATGTCTGCTGCCTTCACTACTTCATCCCTCAGAGCTACCCATTCTTCTTCTACTGTATTTCTTTCTCCCATTCTTGTCAATTGTTCCCTTATGCTCTCCCTGAAACTCTGTACAACCTCTGGTTCTTTCAGTTTATCCAGGTCCCATCTCCTTAAATTCCCACCTTTTTGCAGTTTCTTCAGTTTCAATCTGCAGTTCATAACCAATAGATTGTGGTCAGAATCCACATCTGCCCCAGGAAATGTCTTACAATTTAAAACCTCGTTCCTAAATCTCTGTCTTACCATTATATAATCTATCTGATACCTTTTAGTATCTCCAGGATTCTTCCAGGTATACAACCTTCTTTTACGATTCTTGAACCAAGTGTTAGCTATGATTAAGTTATGCTCTGTGCAAAATTCTACAAGGCGGCTTCCTCTTTCATTCCTTCCCCCCAATCCATATTCACCTACTATGTTTCCTTCTCTCCCTTCTCCTACTGACGAACTCCAGTCACCCATTACTATTAAATTTTCATCTCCCTTCACTACCTGAATAATTTCTTTTATCTCGTCATACATTTTATCTATTTCTTCATCATCTGCAGAGCTAGTTGGCATATAAACTTGTACTACTGTAGTAGGCATGGGCTTTGTGTCTATCTTGGCCACAATAATGCGTTCACTATGCTGTTTGTAGTAGCTAACCCGCACTCCTATTTTTTTATTCATTATTAAACCTACTCCTGCATTACCCCTATTTGATTTTGTATTTATAACCCTGTAATCACCTGACCAAAAGTCTTGTTCCTCCTGCCACCGAACTTCACTAATTCCCACTATATCTAACTTTAACCTATCCATTTCCCTTTTTAAATTTTCTAACCTACCTGCCCGATTAAGGGATCTGACATTCCACGCTCCGATCCGTAGAACGCCAATTTTCTTTCTTCTGATAACGACGTCCTCCTGAGTAGTCCCCGCCCGGAGATCCGAATGGGGGACTATTTTATCCGGAATATTTTACCCAAGAGGACGCCATCATAATTTAATCATACAGTAAAGCTGCATGTCCTCGGGAAAAATTACGGCTGTAGTTTCCCCTTGCTTTCAGCCGTTCGCAGTACCAGCACAGCAAGGCCGTTTTGGTTCATGTTACAAGGCCAGATGAGTCAATCATCCAGACTGTTGCCCCTGCAACTACTAAAAAGGCTGCTGCTCCTTTTCAGGAACCACATGTTTGTCTGGCCTCTCAACAGATACCCCTCCGTTGTGGTTGCACCTACAGTACGGCCATCTGTATCGCTGAGGCACGCAAGCCTCCCCACCAACGGCAAGGTCCATGGTTCATGGGGGGGATAAATTAGTTATACAATAGTTACCTTTAACATTTAACATTTGACTATGCCACTATGGGTGCAGTAAATTAGGACTTTGTTTTTATAAAACAGATCTGATGATGGTCATTATAGACCGAAACCGGTAATCTGTTAACAAAAAGTTTATGACCATAGACGTAAATTAAAGGAACTAATTGTATATACGGGACACTGTTGTATTCGCGACCATGTCGTAGCTTGTGAGTTACCTTTAATTCTGAAAAAGCTAAAAACTTACAGAAGTATTTCATACAACACTGAATGCCGTCTATCTGCATCTCTTATGTATAAATGTTCACTGCGTCCTTCTTCTGTAAAGTGACAAATTCCCAAAAAAATGGCTCTGAGCACTATGGGACTTAACATCTATGGTCATCAGTCCCCTAGAACTTAGAACTACTTAAACCTAACTAACCTAAGGACGGCACACAACACCCAGCCATCACGAGGCAGAGAAAATCCCTGACGCCGCCGGGAATCGAACCCGGGAACCCGGGCGTGGGAAGCGAGAACGCTACCACACGACCACGAGATGCGGGCTGACAAATTCCCATCTGTAATTAAGTCCCTACCAAATCCTGAGAAGCAACTCTTGACGTACAGTGGCGACTGCTTGTGGTATCCGTTGTCGCAGCTCGCTCATGTTTCTCGGAAGCGGAGGAACAGACAGTCTTTAATGTATACTCAGGCACAGAAGTCAATTGGGGTTAAATCAGGTGATCGTTCTGGACAGCATTTTTTCATTTTTCTCTGTCACTTTCTCTTAAATCTTGCAACAGTTCAGATTTGTAGGGTTTGAATGGCAGACATTTCAGCAATACCTTCCACACAGTAACATTAGGCATATCCAGTCCTAAGCTGGCATATCGAGTTGATTTATGGGACTATAAATGTAAGATTCCCAATCTTGTCCAGTTGCTGCGTCACAGACTGCTGCCGAGCCTCAACAGGCGTCCTATCTGACGCACAGCCAAATTGGCTGAAACGATTGTACCACTTAATAACAGTCTGTTTGTGAAGCGATAGCTTCCGATATTTAGTCCCGAATTGTCTCTGAACTGTAGTAGCATATTTGGATTCATGAAACCATAAACAATACTGTGAATGCTCTGCACTATTTTACGACTACAGGATGACTTTTAGAATAACTCATTCGCGCACATGACCTAGCGGGCACGGTAATGTCGGGATAGAACAATGTTAGACGAGAATAAAGCCAGAAGATACACTGCATTCAGTGTTACATTAAACCTTCCTGTAAATTATTTATCCCTTTCACAATTAAACGTTACTTTTCTCTTCCAAGATGCTACTCCAGCTGGGTGCGCAACGGAAAATACTGAACATGAAAATCAAGATTTGGCCCAGACTGACTACCCCCTGAAGCAGATCTTCAGGATGTCTTAGTTGTGATATTATTTCTTCCTTCTTGGTCTTTAACATATAAATTACAACTTAAACATAAATGAATGATTAAGGGATCTGGTAACTACTAAATGATATATGTTTCTGCTTATACATTTATTGTAGATTAGAAACCCCTTTATATTACAAATGTTTATATTTCCTAACTAATATTACTCATAAACTGTCAAAACCCTTTTTATGGGTATACGATCTAATATAAATAACGCGAGATGACTGACATTGTGTACCAAACACTAGAAGACACTACTTTCAAAGATGATCTACCGTGATGTGCAACCTCAGTGGAAATAAAATTTACGTGATCACAGCTGTTTAGGCTTATAGCCCTAATAAGCCGAAACAATTAGCAATATCACCGTATGTACCGCGTCCGGTGTGTCAGAGTGATGGTTCTCGTACACGTCTGCGACCATGGAAGAACTCCAGCAACAAAATAAACTCTTTTAAACACTAGGACGCCAGCAGGCGGTCGTCTGACTAATATAATCTAATACTCTCTGTGTTCTACAGATAAGAAACGCTAACTCCCAGTCACAATGACGGAATTAAGATAATGTCTCATCGTGAGTATAGGCAGAAGTGCTCCCAATCACTGAACGCTGCATACTCAATGACAACTCCCTACCCAGAAGCGAAGTCCGAAATCGTATAAGTTCACGACAGTACAGTGCTACCCGTTCTAACTTTAAAATTTCCTGAGAGCGAAGACAGCAAGTCCTTCAGTAACAACAAAAGCTGATGCTGACCGACTGCCAAACAGGGGCGCTCAAGACCTCTTTCTCTCCACCGCTGGCTCCCCATCAAAGCTCGGCACCCCTCCCTCATAAACGCAGAAGGCGAATCGTATTCTCGAAACCACGGAATATTCTCCCTCTCTACAGATTCTTCCGAACGCCGACCAACCATACTTTAGTCTTCTGTCGTCCAGCGCTGGAAGTTTGCGAGGAAATACCTATCCCCGGTAATTAGGAATTCATACAATGGTACGCTTCTCAGAGTAAATATCCTCGGATATAACGCAGCCTACGTGATTTCCGAGGTAACGCTTCCTCGTTCCTCTTTGCTGCGTCCAAGATTTTCAGAGTTTCCGAAGTATTATCTAGTTATCCTTCCGGTCCCGCTACCCACCGGCCGGCCGCCGCTGTATTGTGCTTCAGCGCTCAGGTGTCCCGACTGTCTGTCTAGGCTACTTCCTGCGTCAAGAGGCTTTTCCACCCAGGGCTTGAGTTATGCTGCTGTCTCATTTCCACTGTCATTCCAACCTCAGTATAGGCAATCATTCATTATGCTGTTTTGATAGTAAAGACACTCCACCACCTTTCATGTAATAAAACAGCTATTTACGAGGTGTATGTGACAATGTCAGTCTTCTTTAAAAATTCATATATACGAGGTACAACCTGTCAAATGCTACCTAATTCCGGTTGTAATTCATGGTAAAGTATGTAGATGAGTGCTTGTAAAGTACGAAATTATAGCCACCTTACACTCTAACTATACAGGGTGAGTCACCTAACATTACCGCTGGATATATTTCGTAAACCACATCAAATACTGACGAATCGATTCCACAGACCGAACGTGAGGAGAGGGGCTAGTGTAATTGGTTAATACAAACCATAAAAAATGCACGGAAGTATGTTCTTTAACACAAACCTACGTTTTTTTAAATGGAACTCCGTTAGTTTTATTAGCATATCTGAACATATTAACACATACGTAATCAGTGCCGTTTGTTGCATTGTAAAATGTTTATTACTTCCGGAGATATTGTACCACTCCTCCGCTGTTCGATCGTGTGTATCGGAGAGCACCGAGTTACGTAGGGATCCAAAGGGAACGATGATGGACCTTAGGTACAGAAGGGACTGGAACAGCACATTACGTCCACATGCTAACACCTTTTTATTGGTCTTTTCACTGACGCACATGTACATTACCATGAGGGGTGAGGTACACGTTCGACGGGCGTTTCATAGGACGTGGAGGACGCATAAATTGGCCAGCCCGTTCTCCTGATCTCACACCTCTGGACTTCTTTCTGTGCGGTACGTTAAAGGAGAATGTGTACCGTGATGTGCCTACAACCCCAGAGGATATGAAACAGCGTATTGTGGCAGCCTGCGGCGACATTACACCAGATGTACTGCGGCGTGTACGACATTCATTACGCCGGAGATTGCAATTGTGTGCAGCAAATGAGAGCCACCACATTGAACATATATTGTCCAGACATGTCGGGACACACTCTATTCCACTCCGTAATTGAAAACGGAAACCACGTGTGTACGTGTACCTCACCCCTCATGGTAATGTACATGTGCGTCAGTGAAAAGACCAATAAAAAGGTGTTAGCATGTGGACGTAATGTGCTGTTCCAGTCTCTTCTGTACCTAAGGTCCACCACCGTTCCCTTTGGATCCCTACGTAATTCGGTGCTCTCCGATACACACGATCGAACAGCGGAGGAGTGGTACTCAAGCGTCAACTTTAGGTTACAATATCTCCGGATGTAATAAACATTTTACAATGCAACAAACGGCACTGATTACGTATTTGTTTATATGTTTAGATGTGCTAACAAAACTAACGGGATTCCATTTTAAAAAACGTAGGTTTGTGTTAAAAAACATACTTCCGTGCATTTTTTTTATGGTTTGTATTAACCAATTGCACTAGCCCCTCTCCTCACGTTCGGTCTCTGGAATCGATTCGTCAGTATTTCATGTGGTTTACGAAATATATTCAGCGGTAACGTTAGGTGACTCACCCTGTATATAAACACCTTGTATTTGTTGTATTTATTACTTAGAGACACACAGCTGTCTACCCTGGACGCTGGCATCTCAGTTGGGCTGGTGGTGTGTGGACCTTGTCGGCAGCAGCAGGGATGCATCTGCCCGGCAATAGTGCTGCGTGCAGTTTTACTCGTGCCACTTCCTTTCCATCACGGCTGGACGGGGCGCCAGACGTTGTAGCTCGTGCAGTCTGCATCGGGTGACAATAGACAGCAGCTCTGCAAGCTGACCTCTGAAGGGCTCTCACCGGCGTAGAAGATATGCACGGATGAAATCACTCTCCATCCCAACCTGAAGTACTTGGTGCCGCGCAGAGTCCGGCCATAGGTCCTCAGTTGCAAGACAGAGACCAGCAGCATCAATGTCGGCTTCAGGAACAGGTCGTCCGGCAATAGTCGCACACCTGACGGTGGTGGATAGTGAACAGCTGGTTGGCGCCTCTGCTCAAGCCTCCAGCAGGACAGTAGGTTGGTGGCGGTCTCTCCACTCCGTCAGAGATGATCTAAAAGTTGGCATTGCAGCGTGCAATGGCAGAGCCTCGAGTGAGACTCCAGAGATAATTGAAGACGATTAGCCGCGCAGAGGGCCGACTCCACAGGATGCACATTGCAAGGCAATACCATGCGAAAGTCGACGGGGACTGTCAGATTTCTTACAAAGCCTTACTTTTAAATCACAAATTTCTGAGAGCTCAAAGATCATTTCTACTTATTGTCTCTATTTTTGTTATTATTCATTAAGTAATTGTTGTTCTATTACATAACTATCACGAAATTATGTTATTACTTCGTAATTACGGGTTCAAGTGTTCGTTTTACATTGTGACACATGTCAGCACAAGCATATGTTTATATCTAGGCTTACGTTTATACTGAATATGGCGCATGGGAAGCACAGTTGTCTCTACAGCTATTGCCCTGGCAGGATTAGCACCAGCTGATGATGATGACGATGATGATGACGAAAAGCCAGATGTTGTCCCCTGGCGAGGAAGAAGGGATGAAATCAGTGGAATGTATTCTCCGTTAACGAAAAAAACTGATCCCCGAATATCCGCAGGAATTCAAATGTGTGCGAATTCCTAAGGGATCAAACTGCTGAGGTTATCGGTCGCTAGACTTACACAGTACTGAAACTAACTTACGGTTATAACAACACACACACATGCCTGAGGGATGATTCGAACCTCCGGCGGGAGGGGCCGCGCAATCCGTGACAAGGCGCCCTAGACAGCGCAGCCATTCCGCGCGGGGCGCAGGAAATACGGAACTTCGTCAGGATAGAGGTGGTTTGTTTTGACAGTTTCTCCTTCCTGGCATGCCGAAGTAATGCAAAAGAAGCAAATCAAATCAAACGTAACTTTCCTCAATTACGGCACGCCACTACATGTACAACCTGAAAATCACGCATCTAAAGCTACATGCATATTGTAACCTCCCCACAAAATTTTCAGTGACAATATTTAAATGTTAATGGGGATAGAGCCCAAGTGTAACCTCCCCGTAAAAATATGAAAATGAAAAGAATTGAATAGAATTGCAAATAGTGCCAAATGTTAGCTTTCCACAGTAATAAAACTCAATGATAATAAAAATGTGCAAAAATGTTAAGTCCCCACAAAATTAACGTTAAGATCAACCTGATAAATTTTATAAGGGCAGCATCGCTGACCTTAGGCCCTGTGCAATAATTAATCTGATAAATTGATTCTGGGAGGAAAAGCATAGGAAATATTGTTCCAATTGGAATGATTCTTTTCTTAAAAATGATTGCTTTGAAAACAAAATTATTATTGGGGCATTTCTTGAACAAATTAATTACAATGAACAGATGTTATTGGCTGAGCGCAATGCTGCTTCATTACCTTATTTAACAATATACCTCGTCCCGAACCGTGACCAGAGACCCATGTCGACGCCCGCCGACTCCTCACACACGACTTCCGACTCGCAATTACATGCTCTCGCGACTCGCTACGTACAACTACTGCACTCACGCGCGGTCAAGCGCAGACTAGCCACGATAAATAACTTGTAACACTACCGCCCTACTCGGACGTAGGTTAGCTATATAAAGCCTGTACTGTAATAAGTTCACGGGCTTCACCTTATGAACAAGGATTTTAGTACAAAAGTTGACCGCGTGTACCTAATAGAAGCAAGATCGGACTTATACTCAGTCAATAACTACAGTGATGCATCAAGCAAATGTACAGTATAACTGCTCATTCGCATGGATAAGAAGTACACACAGTAGGTGCTACCTATAATTAACAATTCGGTCGCCAGCCTACTTAGGCAATTAGTGAGTTTTTCCTTGTACAAGTGGGTGCATGTACAAGCATAGTAACGCGTAGTAATGATGCGTTATATGGCAAAGTTTGGAACTCGAAAAATCCACTGAACTAAAGTTTTCTCTTTTTGTACTAATTTGGACGAGCTACTTTTACACAACACCACACAGTAATGATTACTACGAACTACATTTTGTATGTTGAGCAGACTGAAATCGGGCATAGATTGCCCGAGCGTCGACAATCTTAAAAGTACACACACAATATCACTATGAATAATGGAAAAACTCTAATACATTTAGGATTAATATAGAATTTAGCTTTGCTGGTCAAATTTGAGCAGTACATTTCAAGGTTTGAACGAATGAACAAGAGCAAAAGGGGGAGGCCCTGAAACTGTTATAGTCGTTATTCTGAAACTATCTAGTACTGAAGGCAAATTAACACACAAAATTATCAATCTCTGGATAACTACTCTTTTGTCTTACTTCTGAATAATTTAACTGTCATTATTTCTGTCTCAAATTAATTAAATAACATCGCTAACTCAATCCAACAAAAACTCAGCACACAGAACTATAGATTCCTTTATGGCATAAATTAATCTGCTGATAATTTTCATTAACACAAACATTAAACTTTCAGTTTAGGATACTCGGATTGCACAATACGAGGTAAGGATCCTGTCTAGGTCAGTGATCGGGATAAGTCATGGCTAAAGCAATTCTGGTAAAAGTCACGTTATTATTGAACCATTAGAAACAGTTTCGACACTGGTCCACACAGATACACTTCTAAAGATGAAATAAATGTTTGACCTGTGCAAGTCGGTGCGGCGGATGGCGGGCAGCGAGATAGCGGGCAGCACGGCACACATGCAAGCACGGCTAAGGCTCACACAACATCGGCACTTTCCATCTTCTTAGCGTCGTAATCTTTCCAATTTTGTGCCTCAGAATATAGCCATGCCAAGTAGTCGTCGGAATCGGTTCATCCGAGGCTCAATGGAATCCACTTTTCCTGGGTAGCCTCCTCGGTACAGTACGTGTACTTCCGACTGTTGCTCGCCTCCGACTGTCTGTTACTGAGCCCGTTGTGCCGAACCGCGCCAGTGTGCGTTTTCCCGCCTCGCCTGCCTCCACCTTTTCCCGCTCCCCTACAGGTAGGGTATTCACCACAGGTTTTCTACTACACATATCCTAATGCATTACCTACGTATGGACCAAGTGTATAAATTACAATTTTCACATCTTACAATAGTTTTAACATTAAATACACGTCCCTTTGATTACCACATTATTTGAAATCTAACATAAATAATAATATTCGTTTCAAAAGTTGCTCACAGTTTCTTTAACATGACACGAAAAGAATCGAAAAAGAAATTCAACACATTGCTATTATTAATTTATCTAAATTCATAAAAAAAAAATTCTTCTACGTATAATTCTCGTTACACATGCCCCTGTTTCCAGAAAATTTTCTTAAGTCCAAATTTTATGGGAACACTAAATCTTACAATTATACAGTGGTTCTGAATTTTTACTTAACTGTCCAAAAAGATTTACACTACATATTTCCTTTTGCTCACTGTATATAGGTTTACACTTTTTTAACACTTCAAGAATACTGACTTGTCATTTACTCAAGTGCCTTTCGCACAGTCCAACTTCCCATCACAATCTCACTAAAATAGCAATTTACTTATTTTTTCTAAATTTCTCAAAGAAATAATTTAAAATTCTGAAATAGAAACATATAACTACAAAAAACATTTTCATATTTTATATACAATATAAGATAATTTATCGCTGCATGCTTTGAATAGCAGTCCATTTTCTTACTTACTAAACCAAAACACACACACATATATTCAGAAAATTAACTACATATATTTACTGCCTATTATGTGGATTTGGGCAGTCCTTTTTACTTCATATTGTCACATCTCCTGGATCACATTTACAAGTTTCCATCGATTATTTATCTGCCCTCATTGGTATTTGGCAGTCCTTCATATTATAGTTCATATACTGCCCATTTTCATTTTTGACAGTCCCATCTTTTATCTGGCTGATAGCATTTATCCTTTCTTTCAGCCCTTTTCTCCATACATTTTTACAGTTACAGTACAATTGGTAATCTGAAACTCACATCACTACATTAGCACACTTTCAAGGGTATACAGACATTTACAAAGATTAGATACATTTAGGATAACTTGGGTTCAGCATAAGATACAGCACATTTACTCGTTCCTAGGAACATACAGTTTCAGGTCCACTATATTTCTTACACCTAAAGGTCTTTTGGATTTTGGGTAGATCAGGTAGTAAGCATTGTCGTGTGGAATATTCTGTATTATATATGGTCCATTATAAATATATTTAAATTTTGAAATTTCATGGTTTAGTTCACTAGACTTTTCGTGGGTTTTTAAAAGAACATAATCTCCAATTTTAAATTTTGGAACTTTTAAATTTTCATTGTGTCTTTTAGATCTAGATTCAGCTTTTTGCTTTGCCCTTTTTATCACCAATTCTTTCTTTTGATCCAATCCTAAACTTGTACAAGGTGGAAACTCTAGTTTTTCTTCAATTAAACTTTTACTACTTCTGCCTAACAAAATTTCTTCCGGTGGAAATCCTGTAGTTTCATGATGTAAGGTGTTCATGACATTCTCAAAATCCGATATAAATCTGCCCCAGGCTCTAATTAAGAAAACAAAATTCAATTTCAGATAACACTGAGTTAAAGTAACAATAAAGTTATGCATAATATTAATAATATCTACAAATACAACATCTTGCCCCCTAGTCTCTTCATTAACAAGGCAGTCTTTTATAGTTCATGAAACAGTCACTTAAGTCTGGTGGCTTCTTAGGCCTCTGGAGTTCAAAGTATTTGCTTACTTGAACTCTTCGCAAAATAAACACAGAGTCGTCAGGTGGCTCTTTCTTTCTTTGTTCAGTCACAACATCTGGATTTTGTTTTGAAGTTTCTTCCTCATTAGGTACAATACCGCAATTAACTGCATCCCCCTTATTTTCACTGATTTTCTCATACCCTCTTTCAGTAAAAGTATATTCATTTTCCTTTACACCTGAAAATTCATCTTCACTAGAGTCATCACTACACTCTTCCTCAACATCAGATTCACTTAAGCACGCTACTTTTGCATAATAGGGAGCGTTAGTACATTCATTTTCGTCTGTATTTGCGTATCTATCATCATCTGAACTATCGTCGGAATCCGACCATTCCGGATCGCTTTCAGGTTCTAACATAAAAGCTTTTCTGAGACAGGCACTAAATTCTTCCTCTGTATTGTCGTCAGGCTTAGATTTTAATTCAATCTCCTCTTTTGGCAAAACGGCCTCATCCTCTGCTTTATTCACATCCACTGTGACTTCATATTCGGTGTAATCCTCGTGGACTTTAATTACTTTCAGGTAATCATCTACCCCTTCTCCACGGTGCCTCTCGGTAGCAGCTTGTACTACTGGCGGACTGTTAGCAGAAGTTATTTCTTCGTCAATGCTGAGGATTTCATCCTCCAAATCCTTCCTATCATTAACCTTCCTCCTATCGGCGGCACGCGTACTTTGCGCGGCGCTATTAATTCTCCCCTCTTCAATTTTGGGCCACGTCACTTTATGGACGTCCCTACTATCTCTCTTTCCACCAACTAATTTCTTCGCCTCATACTCCCTTTTAAAATCCTCCCACTCACATTGCTTTAGGCCCTTGTACAGATCGTCGATCTGCACACGCCAATCAGTTACTTCTGCTAATTCATCCTCGCCTTTTATCTCATTGCAAACACTGCTAACCGCACCTCTCTGTGTATTCACAGTTTCAATTATTGTTTTCTTTGCCACGGAATTATCACTCGTAAAATTTTCTTTAGCTCTGACTGCTACGTTCGTACCTACTGCTGCCGTATTGCTAGCGGCTTCTTTCCGAACAGATGTTCGGCTAGGCTGGGCCGTTGCCCTCTGATGCTCCACTCGCCTGTTAACATGTAGCGCTCTGGGCGGCAGTGATGATTCATTCTGGCTCGCACCTGACGCTTGTTTCGCCACAACACGTCGCGGCGTTCCATGCTCGTCCCTAGCCTGTCTCATTACATTACGGTCGGTCCGGTATCTTTTCTTGAATCGGGGCCGGTATGTATTGTCCGCTTCCGTTTGGCCCGCAACGTTCGCGGAAATTAGTTTCCCGCGTCGTTATTGTTTTGCGCGGTATACCCTCTACCGCGACCTGGATTATTTCCTCTACCTCTTCCTCTGCCTCTTCCTCTCTGTATTACATTGACGCGAAATCCATCGCCGTCATTTCGTTCGTCATTACGTCGGTTATTATGGTTACCAAAATTTTGATAATTGGCACGACTTTCGCGCCAATGATCTTCGTCTTCGACTCTTTCGAGAAATGCTTGGAAGCTGCGATGATTGCTTCCTACATACCTCTTTGAATCTTCTGGAAGCTTTTTATATAGCTCCCAGATAATTTCTGAATCTGATCTTCTACCTCTTAAATGCGTCAATTTTCGGTACCAATGCTCGCAGAAATCTTTCAAAGAATTCCTGCCCCTGTTATCATGCTGTTTGGCCATGATGAACTCCCGCCATAAATGGTCCTGCTTTTGTTCAGACCAATATTCTTCCGTAAATCTCTGTCTAAATTCCTCGAACGTCATTTGTTCGGTATTTAAATTTATCCCCCAGCGCTTAGCATCACCCGCTAAGGCGCTAATTACAACGTTTATCTTTTCCTGATCAGACAAGTGCTCAGGAAATACTCTCTCGCAATTTTTAATAAAATCTAACGGATGCCACCCGTTATGTTTCTTGGCTGGATCGAAGCGTTCCTCGCCTTCTAACAGCTTCGTAATTGGTGTGCCATTACAGACAACACCAGGCCTATCTTTAATTTTGCTCTCCAGATCGAAAATTCTGCCTTGAATTTTCGTAGTATTTTGTTCACAATTTTGAACACATCCGGTTACTTTTTTACTTAAATCCCTTTCAGTGTCTGAAACTACCTTTTTCAATTGCGATATCCCGTGTTGACATTCGTTTACGACCTCAGTTTTAAGACCGAAAACTTTTTCGTCTATCTTAGTTTCAACCAGAGGTTCTACTTTCTCTTGGATGTTGAGAATTTCAACATCAAATCTACTATTAATGTTTCCAATTTCCTCCTGCATAGTATCCATATTTTTGTTAATGGTATCAATTTCAAATTTCAGAGTATTTACCACAGAACTTAAATTACCCACTTTTTGTTCTACCTGTTCTATTTGTTTACTAATTTTAATTCCCTGTCCTTCGACCTGTGCTTTAATTTGATCCACCTGTGTTTTGAGTTGCTCGTCAACGTGTGTTTTGAGCTGATTAACCTGATTGCCGACTTGTTTTTGAAGTTGCTCATTCTGTGTTTTAAGCAGCTCATTTTGCGTTTTGAGCTGGTGTCCCTGTGTTTTGAGCTGCTGATCAACGTGTGTTTTGATCTGCTCACTCTGTCCTGAAATTTGTTTGGTTAATTGTTCAAATAGATCGTTTATGCTTAAAATTTTCACACTGTTTTGTTCTACGGAATCGGTGTGTTCCGATCCTACTTCAAAAGTTTCTTTCGGTTCTTTCTTTATCTGTGGAGAATCCAACATGTCAGTGGATTCATTCACATACCCACTATCATCTACAAAGTCACCATCTGCTTCCTGTTTTGTCCCTTGCTGTGTCCGAAGCGATCTCAACCTTTCAATCTGTTCATTGACATGTTCGTGGTATTGTATGTACGCCAACTGTCTTCCGCTAACGCCATCTGTTATCTGGCCGCGTAAACTCCGGCTACTGCCAGCCGCATTCTCCATTTCGCTCGGCACATCTACCCTGTCTACGTTTCCGTCCATACTAAATGCCAACTACACCACACTATTATACTTGGCTCACACTGCAGTTTATTTTGCTAAACTTTATTGCTATTCGTGCCACAGAACATCCACTGTTCAATCTTTTCGTTAATTTGTAACCGACAACAACTGGATGTCCTGTCACCGGGAAGCCACTTGTAACACTACCGCCCTACTCGGACGTAGGTTAGCTATATAAAGCCTGTACTGTAATAAGTTCACGGGCTTCACCTTATGAACAAGGATTTTAGTACAAAAGTTGACCGCGTGTACCTAATAGAAGCAAGATCGGACTTATACTCAGTCAATAACTACAGTGATGCATCAAGCAAATGTACAGTATAACTGCTCATTCGCATGGATAAGAAGTACACACAGTAGGTGCTACCTATAATTAACAATTCGGTCGCCAGCCTACTTAGGCAATTAGTGAGTTTTTCCTTGTACAAGTGGGTGCATGTACAAGCATAGTAACGCGTAGTAATGATGCGTTATATGGCAAAGTTTGGAACCCGAAAAATCCACTGAACTAAAGTTTTCTCTTTTTGTACTAATTTGGACGAGCTACTTTTACACAACACCACACAGTAATGATTACTACGAACTACATTTTGTATCTTGAGCAGACTGAAATCGGGCATAGATTGCCCGAGCGTCGACAATCTTAAAAGTACACACACAATATCACTATGAATAATGGAAAAACTCTAATACATTTAGGATTAATATAGAATTTAGCTTTGCTGGTCAAATTTGAGCAGTACATTTCAAGGTTTGAACGAATGAACAAGAGCAAAAGGGGGAGGCCCTGAAACTGTTATAGTCGTTATTCTGAAACTATCTAGTACTGAAGGCAAATTAACACACAAAATTATCAATCTCTGGATAACTACTCTTTTGTCTTACTTCTGAATAATTTAACTGTCATTATTTCTGTCTCAAATTAATTAAATAACATCGCTAACTCAATCCAACAAAAACTCAGCACACAGAACTATAGTTTCCTTTATGGCATAAATTAATCTGCTGATAATTTTCATTAACACAAACATTAAACTTTCAGTTTAGGATACTCGGATTGCACAATACGAGGTAAGGATCCTGTCTAGGTCAGTGATCGGGATAAGTCATGGCTAAGGCAATTCTGGTAAAAGTCACGTTATTATTGAACAGTTAGAAACAGTTTCGACACTGGTCCACACAGATACACTTCTAAAGATGAAATAAATGTTTGACCTGTGCAAGTCGGTGCGGCGGATGGCGGGCAGCGAGACAGCGGGCAGCACGGCACACATGCAAGCACGGCTAAGGCTCACACAACATCGGCACTTTCCATCTTCTTAGCGTCGTAATCTTTCCAATTTTGTGCCTCAGAATATAGCCATGCCAAGTAGTCGTCGGAATCGGTTCATCCGAGGCTCAATGGAATCCACTTTTCCTGGGTAGCCTCCTCGGTACAGTACGTGTACTTCCGACTGTTGCTCGCCTCCCACTGTAATACTGTGTCCGTTGTGCCGAACCGCGCCAGTGTGCGTTTTCCCGCCTCGCCTGCCTCCACCTTTTCCCGCTCCCCTACAGGTAGGGTATTCACCACAGGTTTTCTACTACACATATCCTAATGCATTACCTACGTATGGACCAAGTGTATAAATTACAATTTTCACATCTTACAATAGTTTTAACATTAAATACACGTCCCTTTGATTACCACATTATTTGAAATCTAACATAAATAATAATATTCGTTTCAAAAGTTGCTCACAGTTTCTTTAACATGACACGAAAAGAATCGAAAAAGAAATTCGACACATTGCTATTATTAATTTATCTAAATTCATAAAAAAAAAATTCTTCTACGTATAATTCTCGTTACAAACTCTCTGGTCAGAGATTCTGTCATGCCTCGCCATCGCTGCTACTGAATACATACGTGTTTCAATATTTACTTAGAAATAAAATTACCTCTCCTAGTTATACGCGTAAATTAGGTCACTTAATTCTTGTTTGGTCTATTTTATTTCTAGAACACGAATCAATCAGTAAAAAGAGTGCTATTCACAAACAATTTATATAAAGAATGATTTTGGAAAACGTTTGTTAAATAACTGCATTTATGAAAATTTAATCACTAAAGTGAGCTGCCAGACACAGGTGTCAGCAACAGAAATAAAACATACACATTAATATGCAGAAAGCACAGTTGGAGTACCCCCTTCTGGGCTTCCGCGAGCAACTGGCATCTAGTGCGCTTGCGCAGATTCACGGGAGCTTAGAACTGCTATTTCCGGGTGCGGGTAATGTGTCTTTTAATTCTACCCGTTTTACCAGTAGGTGGCTGTCGTGCTAGATCTGTTTCGTTCGTGGCGGATCGATGTGCAATATCTCCTTTACAGTGTCAGAATAGTCCGTTACACACTGACAACGTTAAATGCCACTTACTCGGCGTTGGTGGAATCACGAATGCGTCGATGTCAATATCATACTTCATTTAGCAGCTGCAGGTGGAGTGTCGATGGCGGTCGGCCACGGTGGTCTCGCAGCGGCTGGAGCCTTCGTCACATGCTTACGTCAGACGCCCCTGCAACAAGAATGGGCGCATATGCCGGACAGCCAGATGCTTTGGCTGAAGGCCAGGTGCGGGACACAGCCAGGTGCGAACTGCTAACCGAGGAACCCTTGGAGCCCAACAGGAGCCGGTTAATGACAGCCTGGAGGTGACCCCAGCTGGATGGCACCCGTTCGAACACCGGCAGCATCAGGTCTAGGCGCAGCTAGCGGAGATAGTGACTGATAGTGACTGATACCGTTAGATCAAGGTGGCAAGTGTTCATGGCGCTCTGCAGTCTTATGAGGAGAACCCTGCTAATCCAAGCATTGTTCTTGCAAAATTTCAGAGAATTTACTAACAATCAATTTCCAACTACTTCTTTATTTGAATATTTTTCACCATGAAGTTTTCGAAGGCTCAAATATAGCGCTTGATATTTTATTAACTGGAGCTAGTTCTTTTTTTTTTTTTTTTTTTTTTTTTTTTCATCTACTCGCCTACCTCATCCCATTTGCTTGATATCTTACGAAGCACAAAATTTTCCGCAAAGACTACTATTATGTGTATTTATTCACTACTATCGTGATTTCGGCTTATTACGCCATTCTCAAGTAACCGCTTACTATGAAGTGCGTCAGTGCATCATTCCTTTCAAGAGAAAACCGTCCTTGTGTCATCCAGGTTTACATATTCCATCTGCATAACAACATATATGTCTTCGTCACTTATACAGAGTGCTGAGAAACGATTTCACCAAAAATGTAGAGCAGAAAGACAGCATCAAACGACGTAATTTGAGAATAGGACCTAGGAGTCGCAGTTGAATATTTCCGGCGCTACATGGAAATCCGTCATTTGGTCGTCTTCCTTTACTCAAAATGAAAGCCGCGGGGTAGCCGCGCGGTCTACGGGCGTCTTTTCATGGTCCGCGCCTCCCCCGTCGGACTTTCGAGTCCTCCCTAGGGCACGGGTGCGTGTATTGTCCTTAGTGTAAGTTAGTTTAAGTAAGATTACGTAGTTTTTAAGCTTAGGGACTGATGACCTAAGCAGTTTGGTCCCATAAGACCTTACCACAAATTTCCATTTTCAAAATGAAAAGTAATTTACAGAAAATGTAAGCGTAAACCAAATATTTGGACTAAGTAATAGTCGCTGTGACAACAAGGAGATCTGTGTCTTACTTAACTGACACAAAATATAGCTCTTCTTTAGAAACGAAAACAGTTACATGTCTGTGTTTCATGTTACACGCCCTAGGAAGTCAAAGCAAATTACAGATGAGTATGCTCTTTTTTTCAGTGCTTTTTGACGCTTGTCGTAGCAAATGTTCAAACCGGCTACAGTTTTCACGCTGGCATAGAACATAGAAGCGATGCAGGGATTTATGTGCTCCATGAAATGCACCAAGAGTAGTCTGAATCACTTCTGCTGCTGCCATAATGCGGGCCAAGTCCTGATCATCCTCAACTGGCGTTGTATACAAGCTGTCGCTTATGCTTCCCCAGGGCACAAAATCGAGCAGTGTCAAGACTGGCCAACATGGAAGCCACCGCGTTGGTCCACAGCGTCCGGTCCGTCTGTCAGCAAATGTCTTGTCTAGGTGATCTCGGGCAGCTCGTGGAAAGTGTGGAGTTGCACCGTCGTGTTAGAACTAAAGATACTGCCTAATTGCAAGCAGCACATCCTCCAGCAGTGCGGGCAACACTTGCAAAAACACATGGTACGTGTGAGTATTCAGCCTTTGATGTAACATGTAGGGGCCAATGAGCGAGTCATTCAAAGAATTTTTTGAAGGACATCATCTTTACGCCAGTGACTGTTATAAGTTTTTATTACACTACTGCAATTTCGGCCTTAGGCCATTATCAAGTGCTGATATTATGGCCTTCAGCCATGTCAACACTTGATAATGGCCTAAGGCCGAAATTGCAGTAGTGTAATAAAAACTTATAACAGTCACTGGCGTAAAGATGATGTCCTTCAAAAAATATTTTATGACTGTGAATCCCAGCTACAACAAGTTGAGTCATTTAAAGTTCTCGCCAATGTGTTTACAGCTAATCGCTCGTGATGACCAAGTGTAACACCTACTTTTAACCTACTTTGTGTCTGTATCGATATTTCTGTGTTAATTTGCAGTATTGCTTATGTACAATGTTGTATCTGTTATGGAAATTCTTTGACTATGTATACATGTTTCAGCTATGTGAAACTTTAGAACAACGATGTTGTTTAAATTATGCTTGTGGATTTAAATAAGTAACGGAATCATTTTATGTAATGTACTGTAAATGACTTTATCCATAGTTAGGGAACGTAGTGTTGAATGTAATAGAGATGGGGAAGTCCCGCAGCTACGGAAATAGCCTGGTGGAGCGGAAAAGGTATGGTTGGCGCGCGAGTGGCAACTCGTCCTTGGTGACGGGTAATGAGGCTGGGCTGAGCAGTGCTGTGTTTGACACCTCGCTACCAGTAGCGGACCATTGTGGCTCGTATTCCTGGAGTTCTGAGGCCATAAAACCTTAAGCGCAGTATTTATGGGTCTCGGATGTTGCATTTCGTGATATCATTATGATGGCATGGATTTTGGCCCTGTAAATATAATTCCGACGCCAAGAAGATATTAACAGGGCGAGGCCAACAGTATTGCTGTGATTGCATCGCCTCCAGGTTTAATAGCCACAGCAAATTAGGCCACCAGTACCACTAGCCTTCCATTAAATTGTTTATATTTGCCACTCTGTAAAAGGACCGGGTATTCGTGAAATTTGGTTGATTTTATAATAATAATTGTGGTGATGCTGAAAACTCTATCTTACACCAGTTCATTATTCCAAATCAATAACCTGGACAGGAACGCTATCCTAGTGGATTTAATTCCGAGTGTCCTAATTTATTGTGAGAAAGTCGTTGAAGTTGAATATAATGTGTTGTCATATTCACGGCCGATTTGAGTAGCTCAAAAAACTGATTATGAAAGCAAATTTGTTATAGTTCGTTGTGCTTTACTTAATGTTAACAATACTTACCATTTCTCATACACACTGGTGTAGTTTTGTTAATGAGCATCGTTCTTCAAACCATGAAAGTTAAAGGGTCCTCATGTACCAGACTAGTTAGTTAATGAAGCAATCCAAAGGCTCCTTAAGAGCCAGCGTAGTTACACTACTGGCCATTAAAATTGCTACACCAGGAAGAAACGCAGATGATAAACGGCTATTCATTGGACAAATATATTATACTAGAACTGACATGTGATTACATTTTCACGCAATTTGGGGGCATAGATCCAGATAAATCAGTACCCAGAATAACCACCTCTGGCCGTAATAACGGTCTTGATACGCCTGGGCATTGAGTCAAACAGAGCTTGGGTGGCGTGTACAGGTACAGCTGCCCATGCAGCTTCAACACGATACCACAGTTGATCAAGAGTAGTGACTGGCGTATTGTGACGAGCCAGTTGCTCGGCCTCCATTGACCAGACGTTTTCAATTGGTGAGAGATCTGGAGAATGTGCTGGCCAGGGCAGCTGTCGAACATTTTCTGTATCCAGAAAGGCCCGTACAGGACCTCCAACATGCGGTCGTGCATTATCCTGCTGAAATGTAGGGTTTCGCAGGGATCGAATGAAGGGTAGAGCCACGCGTCGTAACACATCTGAAATGTAACGTCCACTGTTTAAAGTGCCGTCAATGCGAACAACAGGTGACTGAGACGTGTAACCAATAGCACCCCATACCATCACGCCGGGTGATACGCCAGTATGGCGATGACGAATACACGCTTCCAATCTGCGTTCACCGCGATGTCGCCAAACACGGATGCGAACATTATGATGCTGTAAACAGAACCTGGATTCATCCGAAAAACGGACGTTCGTCGTTGTGCACACCACCGCAGGCGCTCCTGTCTGTGATGAGCGTCAAGTGTAACCGCTGATATGGTCTCCGAGCTGATAGTCCATGCTGCTGCAAACGTCGTCGAACTGTTCGTGAAGGTGGTTGTTGTCTTACAAACGTCCCCATCTGTTGACTCAGGGGTCGAGACGTGGCTGCACGATCCGTTACAGCCATGCGGATAAGATGCCTGTCATCTCGACTGCTAGTGATACGAGGCCGTTGGGATCCAGCACGGCGTTCCGTATTACCCTCCTGAACCCACTGATTCCGTATTCTGTGCGGTAGGACAGCTACTGTGTTCCCGTTCTTCCGATAGGTAAACAAATTGTCGCTAGGTTAAAGCTGACCAAATCATTTGACGCCTTTTGTCTGTGGTAAATAGAATACGAGGTACGGCCACCTGGAGAATCGCATTTCCGCGGGCGGCGTTTAAGAACATAATGGTACCGTCCATTATAGTGCGAGGACCGATAGGCGGCTTTCGAGTTCACTGTCAGTGTTTCTTACCGGTAGACATCTTTCGTCGCATAAAAGCTGTTTTCACCCTCGTAAATGTGTGTTCTTGATTTTTCTAGCTATCATGCATAATTTTCATTCCTAAATGGAAGAATGATTTGAAGTGTCCTTCCACAATATTGATATAAAGCAGGCTCCAGTTGTCATGCTGATGCTGTTCGTTACTTTCCACAGAACTTCAGCCGAATTCTGTACTTAGCGAGCTGTCGTGGCATTTGTTTATTACAGTGTTCGCCCAGCACGTAGCAACGGTATATCGTAATGAATACAAAAGTTCCTAGTCACTCGATATAAATTGTCATAAAAATCTTTCCTGTTATACTGCCACGTCGTAATATAAAATACTTACCGAACGTTTCGGCTGTATTACAGCTTCCTTTCCACTCTGTTAAGTGCAGTGTAATTACTAAAGATGCTGTACGCAAATTCCACGGCAAAAACAGTTTGATAGTCTTTTGGTTACAATTTTACTCTCCAGAACCATTTCACATTTGCATATGTCCCTTTGATACCAACATTTTATGTTACAGGTAATGTCGGACACGGAACACACGCTTACCGAGGAGGATTACTACGCTCATGCTAACCTGTGAAATGCCGCAATTTGTCCAATCATACGGTAAGTGTTATATTTATTCATGAACTTTAAGCGCAACGGTTTAGTCTTTTGGTTCTATTCCGAAATGTCTCGATTTATTAAGGCAGTTACCCGAAGCTGAGATATTGCAATAATTGTTCTATATCACACAAAAACAGTGTTTAATAACTGTACGCCTACAATTATCCTCACTGTAATGTTAAGGATTTTCACCAGTCGCGTAGATAGTAAGTCGAATATAATCATGTAGCGGAATATAAAGGCTACTGAAGTGGTTATAGAACAATGTTCCATATGCGTAAACGTAAATGTAGACCAAGTCACTATGAAACTTCCTGGCAGATTAAAAGCGTGTGCCCGACCGAGACTCGAACTCGGGACCTTTGCCTTTGGCGGGCAAGTGCTCTACCAACTGAGCTACCGAAGCACAACTCACGGCCGGTACTCACAGCTTTACTTCTGCCAGTACCTCGTCTCCTACCTTCCAAACTTTACAGAAGCTCTCCTGCGAACCTTGCAGAACTAGCACTCCTGAAAGAAAGGATATTGCGGAGACATGGCTTAGCCACAGCCTGGGGGAGGTTTCATATCAGCGCACACTCCGCTGCAGAGTGAAAATCTCATTCTGCAAGTCACTATGAATTACTCCTTATCACGGGATTCATAGATTTTCGAGCAAGCTTTTGGAACACTTTTAACTGAATCTCTGCTAACATGTAACATCCTTCTGAGGACGAGGAACTGATTCGGCTTACTTTATTATCGTGAAGAATTTGCACATCAGTTCTGTAGCTTCCACAAAATATCGGAATAATTAAAGAATTAATAATTAATAATTAAAGAATTAATTAAAGAAGTCTACGAGCAGACTCGTTGTCTTTAAAACTATTCTCTGTAATCTTGGAAGCTTCACATCCCTCCGACGCGCAAAAAAAGGAAAGCAATTAAGGCAAGTGCCGAAGGAACATACCAAAACGATCTCCATTTTGGTGACATTGTTGTGTTTGTTTCTTACGTACATTAACTATATTAAACAACGGAAGAGTTCACTACATCACCTTTACGAGGTTTTATTTTTGGGCATAAGGCTACAAGAAATGGATGACAAGCAAAAGAAATAAACCAAGTGTAAATATGATCTGCTTACTACACAGAGTTTTCATAACTGAACCTTTGATGTGTTTGGAACGGAAAGTTTACTTTTAGATATATTAACAACATTTATCTGCAGGTATTATGTGCAATCTTTAAGTACGGGATCTTTAGTTAAGGAAATGTGATGTACTTTGACAGTATATGTAAGGATGCAGATGGATGACAGACGGACGTTTTTTGCTAGACTGAAAGAAATAACGAAAGATGGTGACAGCAGATTGATATAAGGTGTGTGTGACAATAAAAAATGTGAAGAATAAGAAGTGAGTAAAAGCACTTACGTATCAGTAGATGTCTAACAGCTGCTCTTGTTCTTTCTCGCGAGATGACTCTGATGGTGGTAATGGCACTAATTCGCCTAAAAGACAAAAAAGTCTAATTTTAAACTTTCACAAACAATTTATTTCTAAAAAAGTTGTACTAACCTAAATATGGTTGAACACTTGTTATGAAAAACGTGAAGTTGAACAGCGTTAGTGATAGTGAGACGCTCAAATAACTGGAGATACAAAAATGTTTACAATGGATATGAAAACAAGAAGTCACGTTTTTTGCAGCTGTAAATAACGTCTTCTGGAGTCGACTTTCAGAATGATGACGCTCTGCATTACACACAGGAGATTAACCACGAACGAATGTTGATGTACTTTGAACCCCTATTTTCAGGTAATCAGCGCACAACTTAAATAAATGTCGAATAGAAACGACTTTACTGTTGTGAGTCGTGTACGAAATCATGCTAATCTAGAATTAGTGATGTTTTAAAACGTAAGCAATGAGAAAAGGTTCTCTGTGTTGAGGGAACCACTAATGAACCTGTGACTCGGTGTCTGTAGATGTGTCTGTGTCATTCGTCTAGCCTTGTGCACTTGAATGTGTAGAAGGCTTTCAAATATTTCGCATGTGATGAGCCATTCATTTCAAACTTTAAGGGATGTGAGATACTTTAACGAAGTATATTGTCATCACATTTTCATGATTATCATCAAATGCGCGGTATCTTCATGGTCAAATCCACTCATTACCAGCACCATAGACCACAGACTGAAGGCTTTAGACACCAAAGGGAAGTTAAGTGTGCACTGAATTAGCACACACATTCGTTTTATGAATCAGACTCTCGTCTATAGTCAGCCCTGTGATAGGAGTTTAATATACGAGTAAATCTTATTGGTACTGTATATCGTCTACATGTTACATTAATACTCTACTAACCATCAATCATCAGTAAGTCAAAATAAAGCAGAAGTGTTATCAAAATCCAATTCTGCCATAAAGGCTATTGGGAACTAACACAAATTTGCATTTTTAAGACAGGTAAAATAGTTCAAACATTAAAGAAATTCATTTCATTTACAAGTGTCGCATGTTCCATGGTAAAAGACGTTCTCAGGTTTCAAGATACAAGATCGTGTACAACTAAGTCTACAGATATATATTGTTCCAAACATGCATGGTGTTATAGGAGGAACGATCAATATTTAAGGATATGACTGCAACGAAAATTTGAACCAAAAATGTTTAGTAAGCATGAGCTCTACAGGGTGGTCCATTGATCGTGAGCGGGCCAAATATCTCACGAAATAAGCGTCAAACGAAAAAACTACAAAGAACGAAACTTGTGTAGCTTGAAGGGGGAAACCAGATGGCGCTGTGGTTGGCCCACTAGATGGCGCTGCCATAGGTCGAACGGATATCAACAACGTTTTTTTTTTTTTTAAATAGGAACTCCCTTTTTATTACATGTTACCGTCACCGACTCCTGTGAAATTGACCGCACTCTAGTAAATAAATTTCTGGTTGCCGCTAATTCCAGTTACCACTGCGTAGGAAAGAAATTTTAGATATTAGATGAGAGCTTCAGCGCGCGTACTTACCATCACAATAATATGTATATTTTTATCATCATAGAGCAAATAATTCGAGGTGTGGCAACGTACCAGCAACGTTTATGAATGAGTGATATCGAAAACAAATGTGAAACGGCTGCATGTTAATACTCCAATGCAAACAGGATCGGTATTAACAAGTACCTGCCTCTGTTTATTTTTAATTTTAATTCTGCCACATAAAGCGCAACGTTGAACTGACGATCGACAATCAGACTGCATTAACTGCTTAATGTACCCCGAACACGTATATTCACGCCAAATATAGTGAGGCTAGTTGACGTCTCTGTTATTTCTCAGCATCACTAGCTCACTCTTTTCATACCCGAGGCCCAGAAAGCAATAGAAACAGGCGGCGAGGGAGGCGGGGAGATACTGTTTTCCTTGACTTCCGGAAGCCATTCGATTCATTTCCGCACTGGCGCCAAATGAACGAAATGAAAGCGTATGGAATATCAGACGAACTGTGTGGTTGGGTTGGAGAGAGTCTAGCAGGGAGAACACAGGATCTCATTCTGAACGAAGAGAAGTCTTCAGACGTAGAAGCAGTTTCTGGATGCCCCAGGGGAGTGATTATAGGAATATTACGTTACGTTTCACAATATGTATAAATGATCTAGCAGATAACGTCGGACGTTCCATGAGACTATTCACGAATGATCGTGATGTATATAGAGAAGACGCGAAGCTAGAGAATTGTAGCGAAATGCAGAAAGACTTGGTGGTGCAAGCAGTGGCAAGTGACCTTCGACGAAAAAAAATGTAAATTATTGCGATTTCATAGAAAGGCCCTTTATTGCATTATTACAGAAAAAAACGGCTCTCAGCGTTATGGGACTTAACATCTGAGGTCATCAGTCCCCTAGAACTTAGAACTACTTAAACGTAACTAACCTAAGGACAACACACAGATCCATGTCCGGGGCATGATTCAAACCTGCGACAGTAGCAGTGACACGGTTCCGGACTGAAGCACCTAGAACCGCTCGGCCACCGTGGCCGGCTGATTACAAAACTGCAGAAAAATCACTGAAAGCACTTAAGCAGTCACATCCATAAAATTATGCCAAAAGAAAGAAAAGAAGAGAGAGAGAAAGAGAGAGAAAGAGAGAGAGAGAGACAGAGGCTTAGAATTTACTTTGTAATCCCCTCTTGAAAAAAAAATTGCAAGAAGACTAAATCCAGTCACCAAACGCCAGATGGCTTATAAATTGCCTTGAAATTTTTGTTACAACAAGGTGAAGGTGAATACAGAGCCCGAGAATGATTCGAAATATTCGCTTTCAAAAAAATTAAAAAAACGCTTTAGCGGAAATAGATCAAGAAATTTTGCAGTTCTTCCAAACAATTTAACAGAGTAAATTCCCCGCTTCAAAACAACTAGGCCACAGTGGTGGCTGCCAGGAACCATGAATACAAGCGACAGCAAGCAGACTTGCAGCGGCTTAGTCAACTTGCTGTCGCTTATATTCCTGGTTCCTGGCAGCCACCACTGTGGCCTAGTTTGACCAAGTTAAACACTATTACAAGTTTAGTTCACCATATAATTGTGCAAATAGGAAGGTTTCAAACCATTACACAGTTACCAAATTTCACCGAGCTATATATGTCTATTGTTTCAAGCCATCAGACAGTTACCAAGCTAAACTATATTTTGAGACTTGATTCCAGGAGGGGAAGGCAGGCTAGCACAAATTTAAGGAGGAACAGAAAATGAAGAAGTTCTGACAGACACCAAAAAACCAAAAATCATCATATTGGTAATATAACATTGTAGCAGAATGGACTCAGTATCTGTCTGTTCACATTTAGCGCCTATTTCAACGGCAGTACTCACAGACATACTTTTCAGCAGTGTCACAAACACTCTGAATGAATAAGCGTTAGAATTTAAGTGACGGACGAACCGCAGCCGCAACGCGACACGAAACAGCAGTCCCAGTGAGGTCCCAGTACCGGCCTCCGCCCAGAAACGCGCGCCCGCTTCCTCTCCTGTCTAAAAGTCTGCCAGCTGGTGAAGCATACCGGAACACTTTGTTGGCTGGTCGGACAATCAGGAGCTGTCTCACATACAGGACGGTTAACTACCCCAGCTTGCAAAACTGGCAACTTTTTATTAGTGTTAGATCAACTTACAAAGTAACCACACTATACACGAGAATAATTCACCACCTGATGCTTCTACCAATTTGTTCCCTCTTTTTTTTTAAAAAAAAAATGGCAAACACTTGAATAAGATCAAAATACTGAAAGATAACTTAAATAAAACTAATTTGCCCAAAGAACTCTGTATATATTACCCTGTTGTTCAAATGTGTACATACCGGATGGTTATAATTAAACTACCCTTATTTATCACGTTATAACACGGAAATTAACAACCGTATGAGTACCAAACTTGGTAGCATTAATCTCAAGGACATGGGAAAAAGATATAATCCAGAATCAATTCAGTTGAGACACGTAATGTGTTGCTACAGTACAGCGCACCTTTACATATTATCATTACTGCTACAAAAGACCTCACTATGACGCCCATCAGTGTCCAGAAGAGTCTGCAAGTGGAGGACTGCATTCTGCGCAGAATAACGAAGCATGTCCATAGGTAAGTAGGCTCTTCTCTTGTGTAGCGGCAACACCGTTTAAGATAGGGAACATGTGCAATATTCTGAGCACAACTTACAGCCAGGTGTGGGCTGGATTGCAGTGAGTTACACATAACAACGGTTGCGAAGTAGAATGGAGGCCACAGGGCTGTCGAACCACGGAAAAGCGTAAACGCAGCGTTTTGCATGGCGCAAGCTATAGGCAGAAGAGGCCCCACTGGTGCAACCTAGGTGTGGTGACTATGTGACTCGGAGTGGTGCATTAGCAAAACGGGGGTGCACAACCAAGTATAAATAGGTGCCGTTTTCTAACGAGAGTGATTCAAGTGTGGCAGCTCTCCTGGATGGCGGGGCATGTCACACTACCAGCTACACACAGCAGCAGATGGGGCGCCAGCGTTCCAGTCCACAGTGGGTCGCTGGTTCGACCCTCTGAGACCGACGTGGGGTCCGTAGCTAGCCAGCCAGCCAGCAGCAGGCCACCCTTCTCTACTGCGGGCAGTCGTCTTGACTTCCAACTCACACTGGAGGCATACCAAGGGAAGGGCCGCAAATCTGGATGCCAGTTGTGGTCGCCACGATCTCAGCTATGCCAGCGAGGAAGAACGCTGCAAGCCGCTTGCACTGTGGTGGAAACAAATAAATCATTTGGAAAGCTTGGACGAGTCTTAATATAGCACCTCCTGGCACCAGCCACTATACTTGATATGCTGCACTTCAGATCAGGATATGTGTGATTGTTCCCCCAGTAAACCCTGTCCATCAGGTAGCCTCCCGGCCATAAATCACAGGGAGTCAGATCAGGTGATCGTGCTGGCCAAGCATTTGAAAACGATCGGCTCATAATTCGATCGTTTCCAAACGTGTTTTGGAGAAACAGGTGAACTTCATGAGCGGAGGGGCTTCATCTTGTATGTAAACTTCTGAATCGTCTCTCTCCTATAGGGCGGGTACGACATGCTGGCAAAGCTTATCGCAGTAACACTGGCCAGTCACACTGCACGTCTTTGGCCCTTGAGAGCCAACTGTTCAAAAAAGAATGGGCCAATGATGAACGCAGCCTTGAGGCCACACCATACGGTGACACGTTCACCACACAGAGGAACTTCATGCACTGCAACTGGAAGTGAAGACCCAATTCTGTGTGTTCACCCAGCCTGTCAGAGAAAAATGAGCTTCGACTGTCCATAGGATGGTTCAGAGCCAGCCCTCGTCATCTTCAGTCCTTGCAAGAAAATGGAGAGTGATGTCAACACGTCGTTGTGCATCCTGTGGTGCAAGCTGCTGTGCAATATGGATCTTTTATGGGTACCGTTTGAGAACGGTTCGAAACATCTACCCTACAGTGGAGCACAGGGCGTTCAACTGTCGCGACAAAGCACGCGCACTGCCTGCCGATCGGGAATTGCGGGCAGCGTTGCCTGTCATTGCAACAGCTACACTCCTGGAAATTGAAATAAGAACACCGTGAATTCATTGTCCCAGGAAGGGGAAACTTTATTGACACATTCCTGGGGTCAGATACATCACATGATCACACTGACAGAACCACAGGCACATAGACACAGGCAACAGAGCATGCACAATGTCGGCACTAGTACAGTGTATATCCACCTTTCGCAGCAATGCAGGCTGCTATTCTCCCATGGAGACGACCGTAGAGATGCTGGATGTAGTCCTGTGGAACGGCTTGCCATGCCATTTCCACCTGGCGCCTCAGTTGGACCAGCGTTCGTGCTGGACGTGCAGACCGCGTGAGACGACGCTTCATCCAGTCCCAAACATGCTCAATGGGGGACAGATCCGGAGATCTTGCTGGCCAGGGTAATTGACTTACACCTTCTAGAGCACGTTGGGTGGCACGGGATACATGCGGACGTACATTGTCCTGTTGGAACAGCAAGTTCCCTTGCCGGTCTAGGAATGGTAGAACGATGGGTTCGATGACGGTTTGGATGTACCGTGCACTATTCAGTGTCCCCTCGACGATCACCAGTGGTGTATGGCCAGTGTAGGAGATCGCTCCCCACACCATGATGCCGGGTGTTGGCCCTGTGTGCCTCGGTCGTATGTAGTCCTGATTGTGGCGCTCACCTGCACGGCGCCAAACACGCTTACGACCATCATTGGCACCAAGGCAGAAGCGACTCTCATCGCTGAAGACGACACGTCTCCATTCGTCCCTCCATTCACGCCTGTCCCGACACCACTAGAGGCGGGCTGCACGATGTTGGGGCGTGAGCGGAAGACGGCCTAACGGTGTGCGGGACCGTAGCACAGCTTCATGGAGACGGTTGCGAATGGTCCTCACCGATACCCCAGGAGCAACAGTGTCCCTAATTTGCTGGGAAGTGGCGGTGCGGTCCCCTACGGCACTGCGTAGGATCCTACGGTCTTGGCGTGCATCCGTGCGTCGCTGCGGTCCGGTCCCAGGTCGACGGGCACGTGCACCTTCCGCCGACCACTGGCGACAACATCGATGTACTGTGGAGACCTCACGCCCCACGTGTTGAGCAATTCGGCGGTACGTCCACCCGGCCTCCCGCATGCCCACTATACGCCCTCGCTCAAAGTCCGTCAACTGCACATACGGTTCACGTCCACGCTGTCGCGGCATGCTACCAGTGTTAAAGACTGCGATGGAGCTCCGTATGCCACGGCAAACTGGCTGACACTGACGGCGGCGGTGCACAAATGATGCGCAGCTAGCGCCATTCGACGGCCAACACCGCGGTTCCTGGTGTGTCTGCTGTGCCGTGCGTGTGATCATTGCTTGTACAGCCCTCTCGCAGTGTCCGGAGCAAGTATGGTGGGTCTGACACACCGGTGTCAATGTGTTCTTTTTTCCATTTCCAGGAGTGTATTTTATCAACCACCTGTGGTGCAACCGGCCTCTTCCTGGAGCGACCCCAGCTCTCCAGTTGATTCGAACTTCATCATGTTCCGCACAGCAGGTGGTGAAAGAGGACCCTTCCGTAATCCTTTCAGAAGGCGATACTTTAGAAGTACAGCTGCGGCATTACTGTTGTTTTGATACATGTCTTCAATGATGAGTCCGAACTGAGCCCTGTTGACCATCGAAGATGTGACTGGAGAAGCCCCAGACTGCGATGGGATACAAACCTGACGCCTGCCATACGGACCGACAACAAGGACTGAAGGTCTGGGATAACATTTCGTTTCATAACAGAGTCCCATTGGTTCTCATCCACAGAACACAGCGGTACGTCGACGATATTCTACCTCCTGTTTCGTTGCTCTTCATGGAAAGCTATCCTGGGCACACATTTCAGCAAGATAATGGCCGCCCATACACGGGCTGAGTTTCTATTGTTTATCTTTGCGCTTGCCTAACCCTAAACACTTCCCAATTGAGAACCTCTGGAGCGTTATGGGCAGAGCCCTCCAAACGGCTCTGGGTTTTGACGATCTCCAAACGCGCCATCTGGCCAGAATTGGGCACAGCGTCCCTCAGAGGACATCCAACAACTCTATCAACCAACGCCAAACCGAATAACTGCTTGTGTAACCAGAGGTAGACCAACACCTTGTTGATATTCTAGACTTGTGAAGCTATTGAACAGATTATCCAGTTTTCTAAATCTGTAATCATTTGTTTGTCAGTACATGTACATGTCATCTACTGATTTCCATCCCAAGGGATAATTCCTTAGTGGTGTGTCGCTTTTTTGTTCTTTTTTGTGTCGTAGAGTGTGTCTAGAGTATGCGTACATTGCGATTTGAGGGCGATGTACTTGAGGACAATATTATGGAAATGGAAGAAGATGTAGATGAAGATGAAATGAGAGATATGACACTGCGTGAAGAGTCTGACAGAGCACTGAAAGACCTGAGTCGAATAAGGCCCTGGGAGTAGACAACATTCCATTAGAACTACTGACGGCCTTGGGAGAGCCAGTCATGACAAAACTCTACCATCTGGTGAGCAAGATGTATGAGACAGGCGAAAACCCTCAGACTTCAAGAAGAATATAACAATTCCAATCCCAAAGAAAGCAGGTGCTGACAGATGTGAAAATTACCGAACTATCCGTTTAATAAGTCACAGCTGCAAAATATTAAGGCGAATTCTTTACAGACGAATGGAAAAAATGGTAGAAGTAGACCTTGGGGAAGATCAGTTTGGATTCCGTAGAAATATTGCAACATGTGAGGCAATACTGACCTTACGACTTATCTTAGAAGAAAGTTTAAGGAAAGGCAAACCTACGTTTCTAGCATTTGTAGACTTAGATAAAGCTTTTGACAATGTTAACTGGAATACTCTCTTTCAAATTCTAAAGGTGGCAGGGATAAAATACAGGGAGCGAAAGGATATTTACAATTTGTACAGAAACCAGATGGCAGTTATAAGAGTCGAGGGGCACGAAATAGAAGCAGCGGTTGGGAAGGGAGTGAGACGGAGTTGTAGCCTCTCCCCCATGTTATTCAATCGCTATATTGAGCAAGCAGTAAAGGAAACAAAAGAAAATTTCGGAGTAGGTATTAAAATCCATGGAGAAGAAATAAAAACTTTGAGGTTCGCCGATGACATTGTAATTCTGTCGGAGACAGCAAGGGACTTGGAAGAGCAGTTGAACGGAATGGAGAGTGTCTTGAAAGGAGGATAAAGTTGAACATCAACAAAAGCAAAACGAGGATAATGGAATGCAGTCGAATTAAGTCGGGTGATGCTGAGGGAATAAGATTAGGAAATGAGACATTTAAAGTAGTAAAGGAGTTTTGCTATTTGGGGTGTAAAATAACTAATGATGGTCGAAGTAGAGAGGATATAAAATGTAGACTGGCAATGGCAAGGAAAGCGTTTCTGAAGAAGAGAAGTTTGTTAACATCGAGTATAGATTTAAGTGTCAGGAAGTCGTTTCTGAAAGTATTTGTATGTTGTGTAGCCATGTATGGAAGTGAAACATGGACGATAAATAGTTTGGACAAGAAGAGAATAGAAGCTTTCGAAATGTGGTGCTACAGACGAATGCTGAAGATTAGATGGGTAGATCACATAACTAATGAGAAGGTATTGAATAAAATTGGGGAGAAGAGGAGCTTGTGGGACAACTTGACTAGAAGAAGGGATCGGTTGGTAGGACATGTTCTGAGACATCGAGGGATCACCAATTTGGTATTGGAGAGCAGCGTGGAGGGTAAAAATTGTAGAGGGAGACAAAGAGATGAATATACTAAACAGATTCAGAAGGCTGCAGGTTGCAGTAAGTAATGGGAGATGAAGAAGCTTGCAAGGATAGAATAGCATGGAGAGCTGCATCAAACCAGTCTCAAAACTGAAGACCGCAACTAAAACAACAACGACCAATCGTTCTGCATCACGGTATTTTCTACCGTTGAAGTTCAACAATGTACGTTGCTTCATTAGTTAATCAGTAGACTCATATTGCTTCCTCCTACGTATATCACGCGAAAAGACCGTGAAGGTAAAATTAGAGAGATTCGAGTCCACGTGGAGGCTTACCAGCAATCGTTCTTCACGCGAACCATACGCGACTGAACAGTAAAGCGGGAAGTGACACTGTCGCGCAGATTACCCTCCGCCACACACTGTAAGCTGACTTGCTTTGTTTTCGTCAAATCAGTTATTGGTCCAAGTTACAGAATCAGACAGTAAGCTTTTATAAAACGTAGTTGAGTTTATTTCGGGTTTGTAACTTTTAGGATTTATATTATTGTTCTGCAGACGGTTCAGCTCCTGCTCCATTTTTAACAGTGTCACTAACTTCCTTATGGCTTCAAAATTTATGAAATGTGAGACTTTTACAGATGGCTTGTATTCTGCAAAATTTTGATTATACTTAATATTTTCCACTGAATACCATTAGTTTGGGTTTCCCGCTAAAATATATAGCACATAATCGCCGTGTAATTGCTGTGGTAGAAAGACCACATCATTGTCTTAAACTCCCATATTTTTGCCGTGGCTTTCGTTATGCAAATAGTCGAAAATAGTTTCAATATTTGCAACGTTATACGTTTACCCGACTGCTTCGATCTTAAATTTAGGTGTTCCTCTTTTTCTCATTACTTCTTAGAACAAATTTCTGTGTTATCAAATGCTTTTTTCTAAATCGATGAATGTAAATCAATTCTTATGTTAGTTATCTGACTTCTGTAATAGCTTCTCGGCAATAAATTTACCAAAAGTCGGTATTCTTTATTTGACATTTAGGAATAAATGTAATTATTTATGAGATTCTTGATGTAAGCACTCTCCACCAAACTTTCTTTGTAGAAACTAATTATTAATTTTTACTGTGTATTCTCCTATACGACACTGCATGTTACACAACTGATTAGGAAAACAGCGGCACCACCACAGTAGAACCATTCTAATATGTAACTTACACGACAGTGAAGGAAATATTGCCATATAAATAATTAAAAATGCAGAGAAATAGAATGATATAGCAACATATTCTGACTGGCCCGGTGAGGTTAAAACATAAACAGAGAAAATGTTGGACGCTGCAAATAGCTGTGTGGCAGCGACGGGTCTGTTGTGTGACAGCAATAATACGTTACGAGAGGGATCACTGTGCCTCATACATCAAAGAGCGCCTTACAGCATAGTTACGGAATTTGAATGAGGCTGAGAAGCTCGATATCGTCAATGCTGGATGTCAAATCGTGAAATTACAAGCTTTAACTTAGCCCATGAATCAATGAAGTGTGTTGCACTATACATATTAGGCTTCCATTCACAGTTGGCTGGGGCGAGTGGGGCTGTTGTTAGTTTAATTATACCATTGCAGTGTCTTCGGGGCCTACGTAAAGTTGGAACATGTTCTTAATTTTTGCCTTGAAATCAGCAGAGACTAGCACAGTGTACGGCGTCTTTCTTCGAGATTCTGAAATTAAGATTTTGTGACGCTTCTCTTGCGCTATCTCGTCTGTCACAGGCAATCCCTTCTTTTTATATTGTCGATACTCGACTTAATTAGACCTGATGACCCACTTACCTAAGCAGTTCGGTAGTATGCACCATTAACAGGTTATTATACGCAGTAAATGTATTTTGCAGACAGATTGCAGTTTCCCAGTATCCTATCTATGAATCACAGCTTGCCTTTTGCTTTACCAACAACTGAGACTGTAAACGCGTGCCATCCCATTTCTGTACACGTAGTTAGGGATAATCCCAGACATTTATGTAACATCGCTGTCTGCCTGCCAGGTCAAAACTGTGTGCCGGATCGGACTCGAACTCGAGGTTCAAAAAATGGTTCAAATGGCCCTGAGCACTATGGGACTTAACATCTGAGGTCATGAGTCCCCTAGAACTTAGAACTTCCCCTAGAACTTAGGTTTAAGTAGTTCTAAGTTCTAGGTTAGATTAGTTAGGTTTAAGTAGTTCTAACTAACCTAAGGACATCACACACATCCATGCCCGAGGCAGGATTCGAACCTGAGACAGTAGCGGTCGCGCGGTTCGAGACTGAAGCGCCTAGAACCGCTTGGCCACAGCGGCCTGCCGAACTCGAGGCCTCGCGGGCAAGTGCTCTATGTTTGAGCTACCCAAGCACGACTCACCACCCGTCCTCACAGCTTTACTTTTGCCAGTAACTCGTTTCCTAACTTCCCACTTTGCCCGCGAAACGTGGAGGTCCCGAGTTCGAGTCGTGGTCTGCCACACAGTTTTGATCTGCCAGCAAGTTTCATACCAGCACACACTTCACTGCAGAGTGCAAATTTCATTCTGATCGCTGACTAGCTTCACAAAGGATATCACTATTTCATGTTTGATTTTCTGTATACATTGAGTGTGTTCCCACTGTTTTCATCACGCTATCTTTTTTCTCGAAATCTAACACCACAGTACTGCAATATATGCGCATGACAGAATTTCCTAATAGATCTCTGCATCATTTGAGAAAAGAGTGTGTTTGCAACTGATAACTTCCGCTAAGTCTTTAACGTGTAAGACGAACAGCGACGGTCCTATACAGTTCCCTGAGACGTAACAGATCACTTCATTGCCTGTGGACGACACTTCATCTATGATAATATGCTAGGTTCCGTCCAACAGGAAATTTTCGTTCCAGTCCCAAACCTGGTTATACGAGCCGTAATCTTCCCACCTGAAGCGCACTGGTTCACATTTGGAACGCAATACACCTGTGATTCTACGTGGCATGTGTTCGACAAGTCCTTGGGTTGGTCGGCGCACAGCTGGTGCCCAATAGCTCCCCACTTGTTATCCTTAGGATTGAGATTAGGCAAATTTGGTTACCTAAGTATCAAAGTGAGTTCACCACCTTACTCCTCAAATCAGTGTAGCAAGATGCTTTCCTTCTCACAAAAACTGTTATCTTGCTGGAAGATACCATCGACCACGAAGTAGGTAAAAACAGTAAGGTATGTAGATTTTTCGCAATAAAATTCACGTAGTAAATAGCTGTCAGGATGCCTTCAACTATCACCACAGGTCCCACGGAAGCCAGATGAACGTCTGTCACGGCATAGCACTGGCCCCAGTGGTCTGCATCCATGGAGCACTGAAGGTTTCGGGTAACTGTTCGTCTGGATGACGACTTATCTGAACACAGTCGCAGTGTAAGAATAAACACGATTCGTGCAGCCGGACGACACGTTTACATTGATCCACAGTCCAATTTCGGTGATACTGTGTCTATTGCAATTTTAACTGACGATTTCTTTAAGCCAACATTGGAAACATGGGGGACATCTGCTGTGCAGATAAAACTTCAACAATGTACGTTGAACGCGTTTTGTGCCTTCACCAGCGCTGTACCCTGTTGTCGGATCCGTCCCATATTCGGCTTTACAGAGCAGGCAAACCTCCGATCTCAACATTTGTGATCTACATCTACATCTACGTGATTACTCTGCTAGTCACAGTAAAGTGCCTGGCAGAGGGTTCAATGAACCACCTTCATGCTGTCTCTCTACCGTTCCACTCTCTAACGGCACGCGGGAAAAACGAGCACTTAAATTTTTCTGTGCGACCCCTGGTTTCCTTTAGTTTATCGTGATGATCACTTCTCCCTATGTAGGTGGGTGCCAACAGAATGTTTTCGCAATCGGAGGAGAAAACTGGTGATTGAAATTTCATGAGAAGATCCCGTCGCAACGAAAAATGCCTTTGTTTTAATGATTGCCACTCCAATTCACGAGTCATGTCTGTAACACTGTCTCCCCTATTTCGCGATAATACAAAACTAGCTGCCCTTCTTTGTACTTTTTCGATGTCATCCGTCAGTCCCACCTGATGCGGATCCCACACCGCACAGCAATACTCCAGAATAGGGTGGACAACCGTAGTGGAAGCAGTCTCTTTGGTAGACCTGTTGCACCTTCTAAGTGTTCTGCCAATGGATCGCAGTCTTTGGCTTACTCTACCCACAATATTATCTATGTTATCGTTCCAGTTTAAGATATTTGTAATTGTAATCCCTCAGTATTTAGATGAATTTACAGCCCTCAGATTTGTGTGGCTTATCACGAAATCGAAATTTAGCTGATTTCTTTTAGTACTCATGTGAATAACTTCACACTTTTCCATATTCAGCGTCAATTGCTTCCTTTCGCACCACACAGATATCTTATCTAAATCATTTTGCAGGTCGTTTTGATCATCTGACGACTTTAGAAGACGGTAAATGACAGCATCATCTGAAAACAATCTAAGATGGCTACTCGGATTGTCTCCTATGTCGTCAATACAGATGAGGAACAATAGAGGGCCTATAACATTTCCCTGGGGAACGCCGGATATTATTTCTGTTTTGCTCGATGACTTTCCGTCTATTACTACGAACTGTGACCTTTCTGACAGGAAATCACGAATCCAGTCGCACAACTGAAGCGATACTCTGTAGGCACGCAGCACGAAGCATGGACGTCCATGACAGTACTAAGCGAGCAGCCAACCGGTTTCCACTTTTCCGAAATGCTCTTTCGCTGGCGGCGGGCTACAACGAAATCCTTTTTGAACGTCATGTATGTCATCGATTTCTCCATTTGTGGCCTGTATTGTCGCTAGAATGGTTCACCATTCATATCTGGTCCGTGAAAATGCACTCACTACTGCATCACGTGCCCACAACGCCAGTATGCAGTATTCAGTCTTGTAATGGACAGTAGTCACAATTTTTGGCTCATCAGTGTATTTTTTTTTTGGTATCATCTGTGGATGTACCACTTGTATGAACATCAGTCGAGGGACATGAAAGGGAAGCAGTGGTTGGGAAGGGAGTAAGGCAGGGTTGTAGCCTCTCCCCGATGTTATTCAATCTGTATATTGAGCAAGCAGTAAAGGAAACAAAAGAAAAATTCGGAGTAGGTATTAAAATCCATGGAGAAGAAATAAAAACTTTGAGGTTCGCCGATGACATTGTAATTCTGTCAGAGACAGCAAAGGACTTGGAAGAGCAGTTGAATGGAATGGACAGTGTCTTGAAAGGAGCATATAAGATGAACATCAACAAAAGCAAAAGGAGGATAATGGAATGTAGTCGAATTAAGTCGGGTGATGCTGATGGAATTGGATTAGGAAATGAGACACTTAAAGTAGTAAAGGAGTTTTGCTATTTGGGGAGCAAAATAACTGATGATGGTCGAAGTAGAGAGGATATAAAATGTAGACTGGCAATGGCAAGGAAAGCGTTTCTGAAGAAGAGAAGTTTGTTAACATCGAGTATAGATTTAAGTGTCAGGAAGTCGTTTCTGAAAGTATTTGTATGGAGTATAGCCATGTATGGAAGTGAAACATGGACGATAAATAGTTTGGACAAGAGGAGAATAGAAGCTTTCGAAATGTGGTGCTACAGAAGAATGGTGAAGATTAGATGGGTAGATCTCATAACTAATGAGGAAGTATAACTAATGAGGAAGTATTGAATAGGATTGGGGAGAAGAGAAGTTTGTGGCACAACTTCACCAGAAGAAGGGATCGGTTGGTAGGACACGTTCTGAGGCATCAATGGATCACCAATTTAGAATTGGAGGGCAGCGTGGAGGGTAAAAATCGTAGAGGGAGACCAAGAGATGAATACACTAAGCAGATTCAGAAGGATGTAGGTTGCGGTAGGTACTGGGAGATGAAGCAGCTTGCACAGGATAGAGTAGCATGGACAGCTGCATCAAACCAGTCTCCGGACTGAAGACCACAACAACAACAACGTGTGGATGTACGAGAGCCGTTTTCCCTTTCAACCTTCCTATTCGTTTATGTAGTCCATAACCACTATCAATGCAACTGCTTATTGTGAAACTTCACGACGATTGCGGGGAGCCATTCAAAACAAACAAATGCTGACTTCAGGAACTGTGTTGATCCATGACAACGCTCATCCACACACTGCTGGCACAGCCCCACGGCTCCTTGAACAATTTCAGTGGGACATTTTCGATCATCCGCCGTACAGTCCAGCCCTGCTCTCAGCGACTTTGACCTTCTTCCCGCCGGCCGGAGTGGCCGAGCGGTTCTAGGCGCTACAGTCTGGAACCGCGCGACCGCTACGGTCGCAGGTTCGAATCCTGCCTCGGGCATGGATGTGTGTGATGTCTTTAGCTTAGTTACGTTCAAGTAGTTCTATGTTCTAGGGGACTGATGACCTCAGAAGTTAAGTCCCATAGTGCTCAGAGCCATTTGAACCATTTGAACCTTTTTCACGAACTGAAGACTTGGATAGGAGAGCAGCACTTTCGAACCAACGAAGATCTTCAAAACAACGTCAATGATCATTTGAAATCATTGGCGGCAAAATTTTTTGAAGAGGGTATAGCAAAGCTTGTCCACAGGTACGATAAATGTCTCAATCTTTTCGGTGATTATGTTGAAAAGTAACAATAGGTGTACAAAACTTCTGGTAATAAAATAATTGTTTTGTATGAACTTGTCTTTCATTTATAGCCGATCTGAGGTTAAAAGAAAACGGCCCTCGTATTACTGAGTCAAAATCCCTACGTAATAGCAAACGAGATGAGGCTCGTACACGTAGCACTGAAGATAAAAGGGATGACTCAGCTGCCTCTACAGGTAAGTTTTATGCAACCCGCCATCCCTTCAGAAATCACAAGCCAGATTTTCATATTCTCTCGCTGCTACAGAAAAAATGAAAACGACCTTTTTGCAAGAAATAAAATGTAGTTAAATTTTGTACGTTTTTGCTGCAGGCGACAGTTTTCGAATTATTCAAGAAAAACGTCTTTAAAGGTTTCCTTTGTAATTTTTTCTTGAATAATTGGAAAACTAACGACTTTAACGAAAATGGGTCTCTGTGCAAAATTTAACTCCGTAAAATTTCCTTCAAAAAGGTCCTTTTCATTTTTTTCAGCAGGATTAATACTTTGTATGTAGCGAGTGAGAGAATATGAAAATCTTGTGTGTGTGTGGTACCCGAAGGCATTGCAAGTTGCATAAAACCCAGCTGAATCGCCCTGTATGTGACGAACGTGTATTGACTGTTGCATTATCAATGTTTACAGAATGCAGCCTATTTTGATGGAGAAGATTTTTATTCCAGGCGGGTGATAGTGCTTGACCTCAGATCTGCTACAAACATATGTGATACAGGAGGATAATTTTACGGATCCGTTCCATTTTGTAATCTTTTTTTTTTTCTCCTTCTTCTAATCATAGGTAAGTTACCCCTGCAGAGAGGATTTACGGAAAATTGAAGTAAAGAGCAGTTTAAATTAATTCTCAGGTAGTTTATGACATCCGACTGAACTCTATAGGGTCCAAGAGCCTTATTGAGGGACAATGATTTCAGCTTGTTTAGCCCGAAGAGGCTCGTACGAGCCGCAAATCTGTCGGTGTACCACGAAATGGGTTACGTCAGAGTGATTGACACCTCACCCGTACTGCATTACCGAAATCACGTAGCTTCATTTCCACCCAGTGACATGGGGCAGAAATTATTTTATACTTCGTATTCATTGCTGCCCCAGATTCCATCGGATTATCTCAACTAAAGCAAATATTAGTGTTGTGCAGTTTTTTTTTTTTTATCCCAGCACAAATTTTGTATAAATGGATCCCTTTCATTATGGATTTGAGTGCCATGTCCTTCCTTTTAACCGTCCCCAGTGGAACTCTCTCATTTCACCGAGGACGGAACTACTAGTTGAGAAAACTACATAGTGTGTGTGCTTATATGATCTTATCGGATTTACATCAACAAGATGTGTACTAATGTCTTGTGCAACAGTTTAACTATTTATTAATACGTTCTGTTCACTTCTTTCACGTTCCAAATAATTAGCCGCTGAAGAACAGGTACGTGTCATATTGTTACTAAATGAGAAAGGCAGGCAAATCACCAGGCGCAATAGCTCGATGCAAAAGAATGTAATCTCCTGCAGGTTTTGTTTACAGTTGTATCTCAAAGATAATGTCGCACTCCGCGCTCCTTCGCTTCTAACACAATAACGTGCTGTTCTTGCTGTTATTGGTTATTGGAAGCGAAGCGCAACAATGTCGCTCCCCGTGTCGACTTTTATTGGTTCGTTTGTGCGCGTTATTAGACCCGGGACGCAGCAAATGAATTAATTGCGCGCTTCAGAGGATATTGGTCCCAAATCGATTTGAGAGACTTGCTTTTATTTCACCCATCATTTAGCGAGGCAGCAATTCGTGTTGCTGCCGCATTTCAACAGACGGTAAATGCATGGTGCATGAAAGAGAGAAAGAAATGGGTCTGAAAGGTCTATGCTCTTTATCAGTTCCTGACGAATACCAAGCTGTAATTATTTGTTGATCTCCTATGCTATTGTTAATCTCACAAAAGAAGAAAAATGGACTCGTTTTATACACCGAGAGTTCCGGAACCTGTACAGAAAATTTGAATAGAGAGCAACATAAACATTATTTCCGCCCTTTTTATTGCTCGTGAAAACCACACATTGCATTTTGTACCACCATACAGCAAGACCTTCAGAGGTGGTGGTCAAGATTGCTGTACAAACCGGTACCTCTAATACCCAGTAGCACGTCCTCTTGCATTGATGCATGCCTGTATTCGTCGTGGCATACTATACACAAGTCCATCAAGGCACTGTTGGTCCAGATTGTCCCACTCCTCAACGGCGATTCGACGTGGGTCCCTCAAGTGGTTGGTGGGTCACGTCGTCCATAAACACCCCTTTTCAATCTATCCCAGGCATGTTCGATAAGGCTCATGTCTGGAGAACATGCTGGCAACTCTAGCTGATTGATGTCGTTATTCTGAAGGAAGTCATTCACAAGATGTGGACGACTGGGGCACGAATTGTCGTCCATGAAGACAAATGCCTCGCCAATGTGCTGCCAATATGGTTGCACTATCGGTGGGAGACTGGCATTCACGTATCGTACAGTCGTTACGGCACCTTGCATGACCACCAGCGGCGTATATCAGCCCCACATAACGCCATCCCTAAACAGCAGGGAACCCCCACCTTGCTGCACTCGCTGGACAGTGTGTCTAAGGCGTTCACCCTGACCGCGTTGCCTCCAAACACATCTCTGACGATTGTCTGGTTGAAGGCATAAGCGACACTCATCTGTGAAGAGAACGTGATGCCAATCCTGAGCGATCCAATCGGCATGTTCTTGGGACCATCTGTACAACGCTGCATAGTGTCGTGGTTGCAAAGATGGACCTCACCATGGACGTCAGGAGTGATGTTGCGCATCATGCAGCCTACTGCGCACAGTTTGAGTCGTAACACGATGTCCTGTGGCACCACGAAAAGCATTATTCAACATGGTGGTGTTGCTTTCAGGGTTCATCCGAGCCATAATCCGTAGGTAGCGGTCATCCACTGCAGTAGTAGCCCTTGGGCGGCCTGAGCGAGGCATGTCATCGACAGTTCCTGTCTCTCCGTATCTCCTCCATGTCCGATCAACATTGCTTTGGTCCACTCCGAGACGCCTGGACACTTCCCTTGTTGAAAGCCCTTCTGGGCACAAAGTAACAATGCGGACGCGATCTAACCGCATTATTGACCGTTTAGGTATGGTTGAACTACAGACGACGTGAGCCATGTATCTCCTTCCTGGTGGAATGACTGGAACTGGTCGGCTGTCGGTCCCCCTCCGTCTAACAGGCGTTGCTCATGCATGGTTTCTTACATCTTTGGGCGGGTTTAGTGACATCTCTGAACAGTCAAAGCGACTGTGTCTGTGATACAATATCCACAGTCAACGTCTATCTTCTGGAGTTCTGGGAAACGGGGGTAATGCAAAACTTCTTTTTTGTGTGTATTTCTTGTTCCATTACTTGCTGCTGCACAGGTAGCTGACAACTCTAATTGTATGAAGCGTAAGATAACCGCCCATAGCTCATACTGAGTAAAAGGCACAAATGCGTCATTTAATAATTCATTAATTGTTGGTATTTCCTCTAACGGACAGAGATAGCAGAGTGAAAATGGTGGAAATTCGTATACAAGAAGCATCACCGAAGTTCATTTCATATACCTTATACCGTGGTACAGATATTGCTAATCTTTTTTGAGCTACACAAATGCTCACAAAAGGCTTAGAAAATAATGACCAATGGATTTTAATCATTTTTTCTACCTTCTACATAAAGAAAAAGAATTTTATTAATACCACCATACTGTTAAGCCGCATCATATTCCAGGTGTTATAGATTCAATGATGTAAATAATTTCTCTAGATGTGAAAACTGATGCCTCTCCCAGTGTAATTCTGTCACGTTTGTCTCGAAAACTGTACACTGGATCAAAAAAAGTTATCATTCCAAATTGTTTGTCTGTGAGGGGGACATCCATGATACCACACACTTCCCACCATCCCATCCCGTGCGGGGGCGGGGGTAAATTTGAAATATTCGAGGGAAACCCGAACAGATTACGGTTCTACGGCACATTCTACAGATATTTTGTTTGTTGTTTGAAGCGTTTTCTTCGTTTAATCACAGATGACGCTATAACCGGAGGAATAGAAATGGTTAGACGATCCTAATTTACGACATGCTGTTCGATGGCCCTCCAATATCCAATGAGCCGCGCGGGGTAGCCGCGTGGTCTGTGGCGCCTGGTTACGGTCCGCGCGGCTGCCTCCGTCGGAGGTTCGAGTCCTCTCCCGGGCATAGGTATGTGTGTTGTCTTTAGCGTAAGTTAATTTAAGTTCGATTAAGTAGTGTGTAAGCCTAGGGACCGATGACCTCATCAGTTTGGTTCCATAGGCTCTTACCACAAATTCAAAACTTCCAATGGCACTACACCTCCATCCAGCGAAGACAGAATAGGCCAGTATTTCATAACGTCTAATCGGAAGCTCCGTTCGCAACGTTGTATTCCTCGACATATCGAACAGTGGACTATTCGATGTGACACTATAGCCGTGGCTCGAGACGGACGCTACTCAACTTTTCAAACGTAGTACCGCTAACTTCAAAAGACTAAGTGAAAGCCTTGTAATTGACCTTACACAGGACAGAAGTATATCTGCGGGAATGTCAGCACAGACATTTGCGATGCGGTCGAACATGTCTTCAAGGCCTGTTGACACTTCCTAGTACACCCTACCTTTCAAATATCCCCACAGACAGAAATCCGGCGATGTCAAACACGGTGATCTAGCGGGCCAATTAATAGGAGCACCTCTGCCGATCCACCGACCAGTGTAAAGTCAATTGCGTAATGGGCTGGGCAATCATCATGCTGAAACCACATACACCAAATACTAAACACCGTTTTCCGAGGCTGTTTCACAGAGGAAGACCGCACTGCAGTTCCTTCTCTAAATGCTCGGACGAACGAAAAAATGGCTGTCATCGAAATAAGTGTCCAAGGAATAGAAAAGTAACTGAAATCACTCGACAGAGGAAAGTCCACTGGACTTGACGGGACACCAATTCGATTCTACACAGAGTACGCGAAAGAACTTGCCCCCCTTCTAACAGCCGTGTACCGCAAGTCTCTAGAGGAACGGAAGGTTCCAAATGATTGCAAAAGAGCACAGGTAGTTCCAGTTTTCAGGAAGGGTCGTCAAGCAGATGCGGAAAACTATAGACCTATATCTCTGACATCGATCTGTCGAAGAATTTCAGAAGATGTTTTTTGCTCGCGTATCATGTCATTTCTGGAAACCCAGAATCTACTCTGTAGGAATCAACATGGATTCCGAAAACAGCGATCGTGTGAGACCCAACTCGCTTTATTTGTTCATGAGACCCAGAAACTATTAGATACAGGCTCCCAGGTAGATGCCATTTTCCTTAACTTCCGGAAGGCGTTCAATACAGTTCCGCACTGCCACCTGATAAACAAACTAAGAGCCTACGGAATATCAGAACGATTTGAAGTGGAATGATCATATAAAATTAATTGTTGGTAAGACGGGTGCCAGGTTGGGATTCATTGGGAGAGTTCTTAGAAAATGTAGTCCATCAACAAAGGAGGTGGCTTACAAAACACTCGTTCGACCTATACTTGAGTATTGCTCGTCAGTTTGGGATCCGTACCGGGTCGGGTTGACAGAGGAGATAGAGAAGATCCAAAGAAGAGCGGCGCGTTTCGTCACAGGGTTATTTGGTAAGCGTGATAGCGTTACGGAGATGTTTAGCAAACTCAAGTGGTAGACTCTGCAAGAGAGGCGCTCTGCATCGCGGCGTAGCTTGCTGTCCAGGTTTCGAGAGGGTACGTTTCTGGATGAGGTATCGAATATATTGCTTGCCCCTACCTATACCTCCCGAGGAGATCACGAATGTAAAATCAGAGAGATTAGAGCGCGCACGGAGGCTTTCCGGCAGTCGTTCTTCCCGCGAACCATACGCAACTGGGACAAGAAAGGGAGGTAATGACAGTGGCACGTAAAGTGCCCTCTGCCACATACCATTGAGTGGCTTGCGGAGTATAAATGTAGATATAGATACAGATATACGGTGTCGAACGGCAAGGCAACATCCTGCAGTATTACTCATAGTTCCTACTCCAGAAATGTTTGATATCTACGTCCATTTTCAAGGTGTCGTCGATCAAATACGGACCAGTGAATTTGTTCCCAATGATGTCACACCATATCTTAACGGACAAAGGACGTTGATGGTCAACTTGAGAGCAACCGGTAAGGATTGTCTACATGTCAGTAACACATGTTACGCCATTTAACGCTACCATAATTTGTGACTGTATACTCATTGAAGAATAGTACCTCGGCGAAGAATGTGGGGGTCGTTTGCCCATTCACTACCCGGTTATGTAAATCGGCGGCATGAAGTTCTTAATGCAGTGACACTTGGTATGAATGATACTTATAACGATTCAGTATTGAGACAATGCTACCTACGGGCTTACTGGTATCACGGTGTAATTACCGGGCGCTTATCCGTGGGTTGTGGTGCACTGGCGCTAGTACAGCTATATCTCCTGTAACATTCTTGCATCGTTTACATTTGCCAGTCTGTACGCTGCCATCAGACATAAACATTCTAAAAGAACGAACGAAAGTGAACTTTCTCTGGAAAACGCTCGGCATACAAGGCAACAGCAGTTCAACATTTCTCTTACGTTCTTCTTAAATCAGGAAGCGGCTACAAAGGTAGCGGGGGCAGTGTGCAAGAGACAGCGCCGTTTTTAGGTTAGAGGGTCTCAGGGACCCACAGAAAGGGGATCCATCTAAAAGTGCGCAGCTAAAACATAGTAAGGTACTTGTAGCAACAATCGGTACTGTAGCTGTAAATTGTCGTAGCTGTGTTGGGAAAGAGCTCCAAGCCCTAATAGAAAGCACTCAAGCTCAAATAGTTGTAGGTACGGAAAGCTGGCTAAAGCCGGAAATAAGTTCAGCCGAAATTGTTTCAAATGACCTAACAGTGGCCAGAAAGGATAGATTAAATACAGTTGGTGGTGGAGTATTTATTGCTGTCAGAAGTAGTTTACCTTGTAGTGAAATTGAAGTAGATAGTGCCTGCGAAATAGTATGGGTAGAGGTTATACTTGACAATCGGACTAAACTTTTGTTTGGATAGTTTTACCGAACCCCAACTCAGATGATATTGTTGCTGAGTCTCATTTCAAATAGATACCCCAATCATACAATTACAGTCGGTGGTGACTTCAAGCTACCCTCGAAATGCTTTACGCTTAAAGGCAGCAGCAGGCATAAAACATCATCCGAAATTTTCGTGAATGCATTCTCAGAAAATTATTTTGAACAATTAGTTCAAGAGCCCACACGGAACTTAAATTGTTGCGAAAGCAACAAATAATCCTGGACAAATAGGGAGTATCATGACGGATACAGGGACTAGTGGCCAAGAAACAATTGGTGCTAGACTAAATACCGTAACATCCACAATCATCGAAAAGAAACGCAAAGTGCTTCCATTTAAAAAGCTGAGAAAAATGCTCTTAACGCCTTCTTAAGAGATAGTCTCCATTCCTTCCGATCTGATCATGTAAGCATAGAAATGATGTGGAATGATTTCAAAGAGATGGTATCGACGGCAGTTGCGAGATTTTTAACACATAAATTAATAAGTGATGGTACTGATCCCCCAGGGTACAGAAAACGGTCAGATCGCTGTTTCAAAGCAACGAAGAAAGCAAGCAAAATTTGAAAAAGAAGCAAAATCTCGAAGATTGACAATGTTTTGCAGAAGTTCGAAATATAGCACGTGCTTCAATACGATATGCTTTCAGTAATTCCCACAACGGAACTCTGTGTTGCAATCTGGCAGAAAACGCAAAGAGATTCTGGTCACACATAAAGAACACCAGTGGCAAGATGCAGTCAACACCTTCACTGGCTATAACAACGAGGAAGTCACTGATGATAGTTCCACTAAAGCAGAGTTATTAACACGGTTTTCTAAATTCCAATCAAGAACAGCTGCCAAGATGAGAAACGTAGTAGATATCTTTGGTGTAGGAAAGCAGCATAAATCACTAAATAAAGGTATGGCCTCCGGTCCAGGTTGTACAGCAGACAGGTTCCTTTCAGAGTATGTTGATACAATAGCCACATACTTAGCAATAATATACAACCGCTCGCTCATAGAAAGATCCGTAACTAAACTGGAAAATTGCTCAAGTCACACAAATACCCAAAAAGGGAAATAAGAGTTATCCGCTGAATTACAGGGCCATATCACTAACGTCGATTTCAAGTAGGGTTTTGGAACATGTACTGTGATCAAACATTGCGAATTACCTCGAAAAAGCCAGCCAGTGTGGCCGAGCGGTTCTAGGCGCTTCAGTCTGGAATCGCGAGACCGCTACGGTCGCAGGTTCGAATCCTGCGTCGGGCATGGATGTGTGTGATGTCCTTAGGTTAGTTATGTTTAAGTAGTTCTAAGTTGTAGGGGACTGATGACCTCAGATGTTAACTCCCATAGTGCTCAGAGCAATTTGAACCAATTTGAACTTCGAAAAAAACGATTTATTGACAGACAGTCAGCACGGATTCAGAAACTATCGTTCCTATGAAACACAACTAGCTCTTTATGCTCATGAAGTAATGAGTGCTGTCGACAGGGTATGTCCAATTGATTCCATATTTTTAGATTTCCAGAACGCATTCGACACCGTACCTCACAAGCGTCTTCTAACCAAACTGCGTGCCTGTGGAATATCGTCTCAGACGTGCGACTGGATTGGTGACTTCCTGTCAGAAAGGTCACAGTCCGTAGTAATGGGAGGAAAGTCATGGAGTAAAACAGAAGTAATATTGTTCCTGATCTATATTAACGTCACAGGAGAAAATCGGAGTAGCCGCCTTAGATTGTTTGCAGATGATGCTGTCATTTCCTGTCTTGTAAAGTCATCAGATGACCAAAACGAATTGCAAAATGATTTAGACATGTTATCTGTATGGTGCGAAAAGTGGCAGTTGACCCTGAATAAAGAAAAGTGTGAAGTTATTCACACGAGTACTAAAAGAAATCCGCTAAATTTCGATTACGTGGTAAGGCACACAAGACTGTAAATTCAACTAAATACTTAGGGATTACAGTTACAAATAACCTCAATTGGTACGATCACATAGATAATGTTGTAGGTAGAGCAAACCAAAGACAGCGATTCATTGGCAGAACACTTACAAGGTGCAACACGTCTACTAAAGAGACTGCTTACACAACGCTTGTCCGCCCTATTCTGGAGTGTTGCTGTGCGGCGTGGGATCCGCATCATATGTGTCTGACAGATGACATCCAAAAGGTACAAAGAAGGGCAGCTCGTTTTGCATTATCGCGAAATAGGGGAAATAGTGCCAGAGACATGATACGTGAACTGGAATGGCAATCATTAAAACAAAGGTGTTTTTCGTTGCGACGGGATCTTCTCATAAAGTTCCAATCACCAATTTTTTCCTCCGATTGCGAAAACATTCTGTTGGCACCCACCTACATAGGGAGAAATGATCATCATGATAAAATAATAGAAATCAGGGTTCGCACAGAAACATTCAAGTGCTCGTTTTTCCCGCGCGCAATTCGAGAGTGGAACGGTAGAGAGACAGATTGAAGGTGGTTCATTGAATCCTCCGCCAGGCACTAGATTTCAGTTGTTTATTCTGTGGTTGCAACATTCGTCATCCGCTTGCACGTCTGTTCTCCAAACTATAAGTAGGTGTACAGACCATGAACACTGTGCAAGTACAGGGTTATTACAAATAACTGAAGCGATTTCACAGCTCTACAATAACTTTATTATTTGAGACATTTTCACAATGCTTTGCACACACATACAAAAACTCAAAAAGTTTTTTTAGGCATTCACAAATGTTCGATATGTGCCCCTTTAGTGATTTGGCAGACATCAAGCCGATAATCAAGTTCCTCCCACACTCGGCGCAGCATGTCCCCATCAATGAGTTCGAAAGCATCGTTGATGCGAGCTCGCAGTTCTGGCACGTTTCTTGGTACAGGAGGTTTAAACACTGAATCTTTCACATAACCCCACAGAAAGAAATCGCATGGGGTTAAGTCGGGAGAGCGTGGAGGCCATGACATGAATTGTTGATCATGATCTCCACCACGACCGATCCATCGGTTTCCCAATCTCCTGTTTAAGAAATGCTTCTGCTTTAGCCTTTTCCGTAAGATTTTCCAAACCGTCGGCTGTGGTACGTTTAGCTCCCTGCTTGCTTTATTCGTCGACTTCCGCGGGCTACGCATGAAACTTGCCCGCACGCGTTCAACCGTTTCTTCGCCCACTGCAGGCCGACCCGTTGATTTCCCCTTACAGAGGCATCCAGAAGCTTTAAACTACGCATACATCCTGAAGTGTCGTTGCACTGTTATGACTGACTGATGTGAGTGCATTTCAAGCACGACATACGCTTTCTCGGCTCCTGTCGCCATTTTGTCTCACTGCGCTCTCGAGCGCTCTGGCGGCAGAAACCTGAAGTGCGGCTTCAGCCGAACAAAACTTTATGAGTTTTTCTACGTATCTGTAGTGTGTCGTGACCATGTGTCAATGAATGGAGCTATAGTGAATTTATGAAATCGCTTCAATCATTTGTAATAACCCTGTATTGTAATGTTTACCGCCGCTATCTGTTATACGTCTGCACGATACGTGAGCTCCGGTTGCAGTGTATTGCCTGTTATGATATGTCGTAGTACGCTACGCCGCCACTGTGGCGCATGGAGTAGTCCCCTGTTTGATATGTCGGAGGCATACAACGTTGTGAATCGTGTTTCCAATTATAGGTTATCAAATACTGGCCTGTCGTACCCTGGCAGCATGGAGGTGGGTTTCCACGTGCCATTCAGTTCTACCATTGAGTAGCGTGTCGGAGATTACGTGTACCCATTTCTATCCCTCCGAGTAGAGTGCCATCAGTGACGAAACGAAGAAAATGCTTCGGACAAATTGTATGAAGATTTTGTCTTAGAATCGTAATCTACAATAAAAAACGAGAAAGATTTCAAAGTTGCCCTCGCCGCGCACACACGGGTGTGGTGGAGGCCGAGTGTGAGATCTTTGGAAGTCCCCCTCCGTGGCAAACAAATTGGAATTATAACTTGTTTTGATCGCATGTACAGTTTCCGAGATATTTCAATGTCTTCGGTTAAAACGAACCCCCTTTATAATGTTGTAAGAGAGTCTGAATAAAGCGCCATTTGTATACTAGTAGATCGGTTTTGTTGCAGACTTTGCCGATACTCATTTGCAGTACGGTTTTCTTGGAACAATTACGATGTCACCAAATATTGATATACGGACTAATTGTGATCGATATTTTGTGTAATCGCCCTCATATTCTAGTCAAGGTTCATCCGAAGGCACGTCACTAGTTTTAATAAGCTCCGATCCACAGGATTTCGGTGAAACTGGAGTTTGGCTAGTCGTGCAGGGGTGGACTCTTAACCAATTGTAATTTAATTTTATTAACAGCATGAACCATTCAGTTCCGACAGTGCGAGCCTAAGGCCAAACAAACCAGGAGTTTGCACTCAATTTTCCAAATCACTTAACATGTAATGTAATAGGATAAAAAGTAAAAAATAGATGCCCTCACCCCACAATCACAATATATATATATATATATATATATATATATATATATATATATATATATATATATATATATATATATATATCGTTCCACTGAGATTAACTTTACAAAAGGGGCACTCAATACGAAACACAAGTTAACAAGATAGCACAAGGACACGCCACTACGGCCAACACTTTAAGAAAACACGGACGACAACGTAAGCATTCTACAGTGACACGATAACCAAATGTGTATCGTTTACCAAAAATATCGAAAGACAATTTGAACCATTAAAAGTCCGTCACTAAAATACAATTGTCTAGATAATTCAATGCTTAACAATACTCAGGCCCCTCACGATCTCGCAGTGTTTCATCAAAATACCGTATAATTATACAAGGCACTGTGCTCTTCAGATTACAGATAAATGCATGTTTCATCAACATTGGAAATACACTGATGCTGCCACAGACAGAAAAGTCAGCACAACAAAAAGGCACAAGTCACTCTTATACACAGCCTTTTGCCCGTTGTAATGCAAATCTTTCTTCCGCAAACTCTTTCTGGCTCCAAGCTGCCAAGCTCTACAACCACAACCCACATTACCAACATCACCAACCTTTTCCAGGGGAACTTCAACCGTTTTCTCCTCCCAGACATTGAAATCATCCGTGAGATCCAACCATTCTATAGAATGTAGCCCACCCTATGTCTTCTTTTTCGTCAAGGCACCAATTAACATCTTCTCTGCGCCAGTACAATCCTACCCAGCTATTAGCATTCATAGTATGTCTCTTGGCTCTACCCAACAATCATCCCACATCCTTTCTCTTATCATTTCCCCTCTTCGTCTACGACGCTACCTACATACATCTCAGTTACAGCTTTTGAAGACCATAGTCATGACTTTAAGGTGAAATCACCACTTTTTTTCTTGTCATTCAACATTTAATGTATTTCAGTTACATTAATCACCTGCCTCACGAACCCCTACACGTCTCCTCATACTACTACTGGTATAATGTACAACTAATCGGAAGGAATGGAGACTGTCTCATAAGAAGGCGTTAAGAGCATTTTTCTCAGCTTTTTAAATGGAAGCACTTTGCGTTTCTTTTCGATGATTGTGGGTGTTACGGTATTTAGTCTAGCAGCAATTGTTTCTTGGCCACTAGTCCCTGTATCCGTCATGATACTCCCTATTTGTCCAGGATTATTTGTTGCTTTCGCAACAATTTAAGTTCCGTGTGGGCTCTTGAACTAATTGTTCAAAATAATTTTCTGAGAATGCATTCACGAAAATTTCGGATGATGTTTTATGCCTGCTGCTGCCTTTAAGCGTAAAGCATTTCGAGGGTAGCTTGAAGTCACCACCGACTGTAATTGTATGATTGGGGTATCTATTTGAAATGAAATTCAGCAACAATATCTTCTGAGTTGGGGTTCGGTAAAACTATCCGAACAAAAAATAACGAATAAATAACTGTAAAATTCATTGCAAATAACAATTGCAACTAGTTCACGGCTGTGGCTGAGTTCAGTGATTGTTCAGCGGTAGTATATGTAATGATATCCTGTGTTTTAGCCTATTTTCGCGCGTTTAATTACATATCGTTATAATGAGGGTCAGATGCTAGGAACAACAAGAATTGATCATTCCGCAACTAGTACTGCGTTTTTTAATGACCCTATTTTCCCTAAGCCCACCAAATTCTACGAACAGTTGACGAATTGACACAAACGATTGTACAGTGAGTTACTGTATTGTTCACTCACGAGAAACCATGGCAAAAGAATAACAGCAACGCCAGCCTAAACGGTGCCCTGTTAGCAACTGTTATGTACATATCACGTGGCTCTCCAACAGTCCAGGAGATCGTTCTCGGTTTTTTTTTTTTTTTTTTTTTTTTTTTTTAGCATTCACTGGCGGTGTTGCTGCTCCCATATTAATCTACGTGCTTCGTAATGAACAGCGGAGAGACACATACCGGTCATTAGCTTCTGTACCCCACGGCTAAGAGATGTTACTCACCAGGCGTTCTTATCCGTTACTGAATTGGCGAGTGATCTGCAGTCCTGTGACCCTTGTATCCAACTCCAGAATCTGTGGCAGTTGACAGTGACCCTTGCCATCAACATCTTGTACACAATGAGTGTTGACTCGCAGTTGTAGGCTTCTTCGAATCGAGATACTTAATATGCCCTTGACAACATGGCACTGAAAAGTACAGTAGTTGTACAGCGTCGGAGAGATCTATTTGTTTGCACAGACGATGATATAGCTTCGACCGAATGTCCTGTCCTCTTCCTGATACCTCCAGACCGACTGCAGCGCCGGGAGCCCGTAAAAGGTTCCACGACAGTTCAGTAAAAATTACAGGAATCTACATCATCTTCCTACATCATCCACGATGTGCTTTCGGCACTAACATCGATTTTAGTTCCATAATTTCCACTACGATTCTACTTTCTTGCTTTTTAGTAGTCGTCTAGGTTTCACTTCCAAATAGCAATGTAGGGGTGGCCATTACCTTATAGACCTTGATTTTTGCGTCCTTACGAGGAGTTAAGGGCTGTACAAGATTACATAAAGAAACGAAGACCTAAGAGCAGAGCTTGGGATTATTCTATAAATGACAAGATCAAGTCTAATCGACAAAGCTGCCTGGAACATCTACAAAGAATGCCAGAGTCAGACTACCAAAACAAGCCTTAAATTTTAGATCCGTAGGAAGACCAAGAAAAAGATGAATGGATACATAGAAGACGTAACAGGCCTATGGCCTAGACCAGGTTGAGAGAAGAAGAATTTCCACTTTCCATGAACACTGACACACTAACATCATAGAAATAGCAGAGGGTGACTGATATATCCCGCGCCGATGGCGGCGCGTAGAAATTAAAGGCCAGGCTAGTAGTGCATAACAAGTTTACTGAGATATTCATCAATACAAATCTCCTTCCCGGAATTTAACTCACTCAAAAATAGATAAAAGTTTGCTTGGTAGCCCAGTTTCCAACAAAACAACAAATAATGATTAAAGGGCCAAAAGTGAAGTAACCCGAAAATTCAAGTCTCGATTCACGAAGAACATTTTAAAGTTAATGACACGACACGGCAACGGCCCGAATAACAATGCCCACAGTAGTCCACGCTGAGAAGGTCAAATCTCGGCGTAGCTCGAAGGCGGATGCTGATTGCTTCACGTAGCGAAGAGTCCTGACACGCTAGAGGGTGTCGGCGACCAAGTACTGTGATGGTTCCAGCTGAATCCCTGAACTGAAAAGCCGCGGCAGCAGTTGGCAAATTTGCCCGCAGAACTCGTCGGAAATGAATTGGCCTGGCACTGCCGGGCACCGGCCTAAATACGGTGTAGGCGCCAGGATACAACGCGGAAGCAAGTAGGTCCACGGGACGGGCGACCTCTTGTGTCGATCTTGCTGCCACCAGCTGACCAGAAGGGCACTCGACGATTACGTGCTAGACCTCCCGCAGCTGCCCCTACAGCTCGCAGCGTAGGCTACCCGCGAGACGCTGCTCTACTGCGGGAGGACGAAAAGCCACGACAAATCCGTCTGGTTGGCGAGTAGCCGAGACACACAGCGACCATATAATAATACGCGCTATGCGATGGGAAATAAAAATGTGCGATCAGACGTCTGAGTTCGTTTGCTACATGGGCTCTAGAGGATGGCAACACACCCATAGCATATACTAATACTGTTCTGATCATCTTAGAAACTTGATTAAATTGCAGGCGGAATATATAATCGTCCACGGCACAGGGTGAATACAGCATAGGAGTGCCGCAACACATTTATAAATTTTCGTTTTTATCAACAGGACTTTGTTTCCAGTTGGGATTATTTGAAAAATATTCTTAAATTCTGAGTCACGAAATCGCGTTAGTCAGTGAACTCTTTTTCGATCGCCTAAGGGGTTTAGGCGATATTAATCTGTAACAGAATGAAACTATACGGGAACACAGATCAGCGACACCTCGCCCTCTTCGGTTGTACTTTGGGGCTGACTCATCGTGAAGATCAGATGAATGTGTGGATAAGAGTTGCCGCATCCCACTCGGAACACACGTATAAACTAGTGTTTCAAATAACTTGCTCAAACTTGGGAACTATTCATTGTACAAAGATTATAGTGGCATCACAGTGTTCTGGAAGAGTTGCTCTATGTTCTTTCTTTACTTTTATTTACGTGAACAATTTTAAAAGACGAAGCACAGCAAGTTTACGACAACTCACTTTCAAGTTATCTTACTAAATTTTCTACATAAAAGCGGCTCCTGTATTTAGATGAGCTTATTTTGCGACATAAATGTTAAGAATAAATTATACTTTCACATGCTCCAAACACAAGCTCCGCCAGAGAATTCAAACAGGAGGTAATTTACGATAAATGTGAGCCGCATTGCTCCACTATTGCGTCAAACCACACCACTTCGTCACCACTCTCCTTAAATAGCGTCAGCAGCACGCAGCTATATCTTCTCTCTTCAACAAAAGCTGGTAGTCACATACATGTCCATAGTGAAAGCCGATTATGTGACGAATTTTGAATAACGATGTACCACTTGCCTTGAAAAAATGGCGCAAAACTGTGGAGCGTCGGAGGTTCCTTTCTGCGATAGTAGAAATATAATGACATATTACATCTCCAAGATATGCATCTATGTTGGCAGGACGTTATTCATACAACAGTTTTTTGTCTTAGAGTTTCAAGCTTCGATGAGTTTCTAGCTTTCCCTTCTTTCTCGTTCCTTATCAGTATTAATAAGCGTTTCTCTTTACACTCTGTCAACTCGCTAACGAAAAGAAAACTATTGCTCTTCGCTGACGCCCATCCCCTGCAAAGAATAATAGTAGCAAACAAAATATTAAGGTCTGCAGCCGTAAGAAGCGAAAACAAATAAAATCCTAGCGCATGATTGCAACTGAAATGCTGCGTAAGTGTTGTAGTGGTCGACCTACGGTCGCAGGTTCGAATCCTGCCTCGGACATGGATGTGTGTGCTGTCCTTAGGTTTGTTAGGTTTAAGTAGTTCTAAGTCTAGGGGACTGATGACCTCATGTTAAGTCCCATAGGGCTCAGATTCATTTGAACCATTTTTCATTTTCAGTACATGGCTACACTCCAACAAATATTTACAAGTTTAACACAAGAAAGTAAACTGTAGATATCACTGTCTTGGTTACATGTTACTTTATTAAAAATCATGACTGATTTCAGCACTGCAGCTGTCAGAGGATCCAAAGAATACAACAGTGACACGTTGGCGCTGCATATTGGCTACATTCCCAAGAGTCAGTTCTGTACTTGTCGGATCTGATGACAGCAGCAAAGCCAAAACAATCATTATTTTTTTTAAAAACTCAGATGTTACCAACACCTTTATTTTTATTATTGAACCTGATACAAATTTCACCGGCGTCCTCCGCAGATCGAAGCGACATCATTTCGCGAACAAGGGAGTAATTAACTCGTCGCAATGAGTATAAATGATAACGGAATCTAGAAATTTCACCATAACTACAACAGTGCTCTCTCCCCTATACAAAAGATATCACTAACCGAATTTTTTATATATGTACAGTTACATTTTAAAATTATAGTTGGGTAAGAAAATTGGTAACTGCAGGAAATGGAGGCATAAGGCAAAGGATCAAACATTAAGTATGCGTTTATCTCATTACAAGATACTTTCATACATACAAAATTCTGAAGGAAAAAAAATATATGCTGACACTCTCGATATTTGAACAGATCTTGTTTCAGAGTAAGTTGAACATATTTAAGTTGTTGTCCTTCATTGATCTAACAGTACACCAGTTGTGTTACTGTTGTATATATTTCATAAATTTTCTGGTCTAACAAATGCGTTTCAAAAATGAAATTTCACGTTGATTATGTAATGTCACATACTAAGTTAGCAGAAAAGAAATTTGTAGAGAGAAAATAGATATTGTGAATGGCTTTCTGTTACAATTAAACTTCAACTGTTACCAATGTGTCAAATAGTTTACCAGACTTAAATCAGTGTAACTCAAAGAAATTTAATTTGAAGTTTAATTAGTATTGGACTCATTTCTAAGCAGCATTTCATTTGAGGCTAACAGCATTTGCATTGCTGATACGTCTCTGGTGGGAAAATCATGAGCAGCCGCTGCATTAGCCCCATTCACGAGACGCATTATGCTGACCCTACAGGCTGCTACAGAATTCTATCAAATAGCCAGCTACTTAAGGAAAACACGACAGCATCCGGCATCTCTCCAAATACACACATATACAGGAATACATTACGAGAAATGCCTCGTTGGCACCAATCCTCGTCGCTACTGCCAGACCCTGTCATCTGGCAAGGGCTAGTCAGAAAATAAGAAAGACAAACGGACAGTGAGAGAGGGATGATGTTAGCGAAAAAAAAGATAGGAAAAGAACAGTATTCAAAAACGTGTTCGAAAGAGAACGTGGGAGACGGATTCGGTTGAATAAAACGCTCGCACACACACACACACACACACACACACACACGCACACACGCACTCACACACGTATCGCATACACACGCTTGTGCATGCGCGTAAAACAGAGAAAAGTTGTGGTAGCGAGAAAGAGGAAGAGAAGAAAAAGTAGCAATGGCGCTGCTTTGTTAGCAAAGCTCTCGTGACGTCGCGGAGAGGTATGACGGGGAAGTTAGACAGCGTCCAGGCCGCAAAGGGCTGCACCTAGTCTAAACTTTAAAAGCTCTGTGCAGGCCGATGTACTGTGTTTACCCTGGTCTCTGAATTGCTCTCCTGAACTTTTGCTCAGATAAATGGAAAATGTTCTGTCACTTCACTCCATTAGAGGACAAGTTTTATCGAGAATTTTAATAGTGAAACGTCAGCTTAGGGCATTCAACTGAATATGCATTTAACATTTGTGTTATTTGTTTACAAGCGTTTTAGGAGCTTTAAACTGAAGTAGAGTGTAATGAGACGGTTCATGTTCTTATTAAATAGAGTATAATCATCGGGAAAATCATTTAGTTCACGTAAACGTGTTGTAAATCTTTTCTGTTTTCACCGAACTGCCTCGAGCCACAATGTACACCAGTACTTATATTTATGTATGAGCAGAAGCAGTATTTTCCATTTTGAACGCACTCTCACCCTCATTACAATTAAGTACCGTCACATTCCCCAGACCATTCCCACTTCCCAAGGACTCTAGCTTGTGCAGTCTACACGAATTTCCCTCTTAGAACTCGTTCAGCCGGTATTACATTTGCTTCTTCGACTGGCACTGTTACCATTATTATTTTGTAAATATATAGTGATTACTAACTGTAAGTGCTCCTAGTCACTAATGTCGTTATCAACTGCCTTAGTTATACGAACATTTGGTTACAAAGCATATTTTCACTTATATTATCGCTGTTATTATTATTACAACTTCAATTCGTTATTGTTCATCCCTTTTTTCCACTATTCATTTATTATTTCACTATTTCTTTCCCGTCCTCCGACTACTTTGTGCCGGTTTATGTTTCTCGCCTTCTAGTTTTAAAGCTTTTCGTTTAAAATATCTTTCTGCAATACTTCTGCGCCTCCTCTTATGTTATTCCTTCCCAAGCCTTCCCTAACCTCTTGAATCCAAATGGTTGTTAATTCGTTTCCCACGAAATATTTATAGATTCTATTGCCAGCCACTCTGAAAATTAGTCTAAGACATAATAATGTGCTCTCCCTCATTTTTATGATCATTTTCTATTATCTGATAAATTTCATCGTTGTCTCATAATTTACAAAACGCTGCAGTTTCCTGAGGACCTAATACTTTCCGTAGAAATCTTCTTCCAGATATTTCTAATCTATGAAGTTTCCAATTTAATACTAAACGTTCACTAGCATACAGGCATACTAGTTTAACTACTGCGCTGTAATAGTTTAAGTTTTTTCCGATAAGCACATTTTGTTGTAGGTATTCCTAGTTATTCGAAACGCTTTTTTCATCCTGTGTGTGTGCATACCTCCAAAGCAGATTTTTCTACATCGTTTTCTTTAATTGTCCCCCACAAATATTTGATTTTTCAACGTTTCTGTTTGCTGTTATTAAGCGTTTTGGTGCTTTTTTTATGCTCGTCAGAAATTTTGTTTTCTCGGCTGAAATTCTTAAGCCTGTAATGTTGACCTGCACTTCTGCAACAATCAGGCTTTCAGAAAATGTGGCAAAATCATCGTCAAATGTTATGAAATTTCTGGGAACACTTTTGTTCTTCATGTTCTTCATGGCAAGTGGCGATATTTTGGATTCTTTGTTTTTCATTCCAATTTTTTATCGTTTCTTCCATGTCACAGTCCAAAATAAGTGGAGATAAACCATCGCTTTTCCAGACACCTGTATTTATTTTGAAACGTCGAAATATCTCACCCATAGTTTTACTTTCGGGATTGTGTCTGTGAGTTTTCCTGGTAGTGGATTTGTCAATTTACTTAAATTGATAGATTACTTTCTCCAAGAATATCATATCAACAGAGTCAATTTTTTTAAATCAATTAAAATTACAACTATGTCTTTGGATTTTATTAATCTGTCCCGAATTACTAATTTCAGGTTGAATATGTCTTCAAAGCAAGGTCTTCCCTTTCTAAACCCACCCATATATTCACGCGATTGAAAGTGAAGCGTATATTGTACTCTGCTAAGTAATCTTGTTGAGAATATTTAAGCAATATTGTTGAGAATCTTACAAGCATTTGGTAAAAGGGATATACCTCCGTAACTCGTTACATCATGTTTTTTATCCTTACTGTGCAAACGGTGTATTACAGCCCCTTTCCATTCCTTCTAGATCCTCTCTGTTTTCTAAACTTCTTCACAGATTATTTGTAGGTCTATGGTTCTTGGTGTAGACGATTTTAAAAGCTCAACTGCTATGCAGTCTTCTCCACTAAATATATACAGAGTATTTATTATTCCTTAATTTATTCCACACTAGGTTGTGAATCATCTTCTAAGATCTGGTGAACCTCTGAAAGTTCCTTCTTTTTTTCTTTTGGTTCAGCTGTGGGCGGTTCGAAATGTATTCGAAGTGTTTTGCCAGTATTTCGTAGTTTTCGGCGTTGTTAAGACTATTTTTACTATTCTCATCTTCAAATCAAAAGTTTGGGGATTAATATCTAAAGCCATTTAGGTTATTCTGAACAGATATTGTATAAATTTATAGAGTTGTTTTTTACAAAATTGATTTGTGTTTCAACTAGCAGTGAATTTGAAAAACATTTGTTGAGACTTCTCTTTATTATAGTTAAGAAAGTTCACAGTTTTCGTTCTATCTAGAGCATTTCCATGTGTCTCATTTTTTCTATAAGGCGTCCTCATTCCAAAGTACATATTTCTTAGCCTGGACTGATCCAAAAATTTTATTCGCTACACTGTCGATATTTTTGGACAATTCTTGCCGTTTATCACACTTAGTGATTTTAATTTCTCGATGAAATATTTCTACAGTTTATGGTGTAATTTTCAATCAGTCTGTGCTGTGTTTTACTGACTTTCTCGGCGTTCCTTGAGTTTAGTGGGGTAGAATTTTTAGAGAGGTAATGATCGCAGTGGGGCTGAGCCCTCGCCTGTGGTTGATTGGGAGGTCGTTCCAAGGCGTGGCAGGCAGCGAAAGACATCCCCGGTGGCTGATCAGAAAGCCTCCCCGGTGCGTCTGACAAACAGATTTCAGGTACTGTCTCTGGCTGAGCCAGATGCAGTTGCCTGCCCTGTTTCAGAGTGTGATTCTCAGCCTTCAAGGTCCGGGAAATCGCAGGGGGTGGGCTTATTGGTAGTTGGGAGCTCCAATGTTAGCCGCGTAATGGGGGCCCTTAGGGATATGGCGGCTAAGGAGGGGAATAAATCCAGTGTGCACTCCGTGTGCACTCCGGGTGGAGTCATTCCTGATGTGGAAAGGGTCCTTCCGGACGCCATGAAGAGCACAGGGTGCAGCCAGCTGCAGGTGGTAGCACATGGCGGCACTAATGACGTGTGTCGCTTTGGATCTGAGGAAATTCTCTCTGGATTCCAGCGGCTATCTGATATGGTGAAGGCTGCCGGTCTTGCTTACGAGATGAAGGCAGAGCTCACCATCTGCAGCATCGTTGACAGAACCGACTGCGGACCTTTGGTGCAGAGCCGGGTAGAGGGTCTGAATCAGAGGCTCAGACGGTTTTGCGACCGTGTTGGCTGCAGATTCCTTGACTTGCGCCATAGGGTGGTGGGGTTTCGGGTTCCGCTGAATAGGTCAGGAGTTCACTACACTCACCTGGCAACTACACGGGTAGCGGAGGCTGTGTGACGTGGACTGGGCGGTTTTTTAGGTTAGAAAGCCTCGGGAAATACGGGGTGGGATGCAATCTCGAAGGGTGCATGGCAAATACAGGACGTCCTTGGATCAAGGAACAACCGATTTGCTGCAGCCATGTAACTGATGATAATTAGCTGTATCTGTATGTTCCGTGGTTCCTATAGCGTAACACAAGACTCTGTAGAATGTCACATCAGCTAGCATTTCACGGCTGTCCTGTTATACACAATAAGAGGTAGTGTGTTCACGTACTGACTGGAGTTCATGTAATAAATACGAAGAATACGAAGATTGGTTTGTGGTACAGACTGCAAAGAATTTTATTCACTATCGCGATGTGAACCACGAGCTTTTATTCATTAAGCACATTTCCAATGGCACCACACCACATCCGGGTACTCTAGGATAGTCATTATAAATCCTTTTGCACTGAGTTGGCATTAATTTTAATTACCAATGAAATCGTAACAGCTGTGTTGTGAGAGGCACCCACATGCCTTGCTCATACTGTGGCATCAAGCAGTCAGGCCTGCAAGATGAGTGGTCTGCCAAGCGAGTGGATTCATTCTTATTTATCGAGTAACATGAGCTCTAGCACTCACAATTAAGTTACAAATTATTCTCCTGTTTGAATATTACGCAACGGAAACGGATAACGCACATCTGACTATTAGTAATTTACTCAACTCTGACTGTTCGCTACACACTGGCAATACCACATTTTCTTTCTTACCCAACGGCTTTGAACAACACGTGGCCATCGCACTGAATATGAATGGCGCACACGTTATAAATTCTGGATATCATGACAACATACAATTCGAAGGAAAAGGCCACCAATCTTTTTCTTTTCACTATCTTATTTATTCCGATAAATTCTATAACCATTACATTTTCTACAACAATTAACTCCGCCCAGTGGGCATGGCTTTACATTGGTGATTCTCTTTCTTACGGTCTCGTAATTATCTAACACCACAGTGCACTTTCTGCATAGGATGGTGGATCTTTTGCTATATCTCACACATCGACTCTCACACCCATCATCACGAAAATTTCCTCCAGACCGAGCGGTACAAAAAGGAACATGCATAACCCACTGCCTCTGAAACTATCTTGCTACTCTCCCATGCAAACCACACATACTTAAATTACATGAAATACACCACACTGGCAACATGGAATACAACCCAGTTTCACACGACACTGCTCCACTTCGCAACTTTTCTTTCCTACTATGAACTCTGGAGGATATATGCACGTCTTCCTGTGCAATGCAAGCCAAGTGGCGTTGCTGGGTAGACGGTTGACTCACCTTGCTTTGTAACAACAACAACGTTGTACTATTGTACATATGATAATTTTTTTCTTCTGATTTTCGATAAATTAGTGTAATCAATGTTCTGATTTCATTTCTTTTTTGTTTCGTGTCATTATGTTAAAGAAACTGTAAACAATTTTCGATGTGAATATTAATGTTTATGTCAAATTGGAAGCAATATTATAACAGAATTGAAATGTAAGAAACGTTGAAACTATTGTAAGATGTCAAAGTTGTAATTGTGCGTCTGGTCCATACGTAGGCAATGTATTAGGATATGTAGAATGCAAAACCTTTGGTGAATACCCTGTCTGTAGGGGAGCGGTAAAAGGCGGATGGCAGGCGAGCGCGGGAAAATGCACACGGGCGCTGCACGGCATAACGGGCTCAGCAGTAGTAGTCGGAGTTGGGCATCGGGCTAAGTAACACGTTCTGGATCGAGGAGGCTCTCCTGGAAGACGTAGTTTCATTGAGCCTCCGATGTGCCGTTTCCGACGACTATACAGCATGGCAAAATTACATAGGCATTAAATGGAAAAATATTGCGACGCTATGAAGAAGTAAAGTGCCGATACATCAAGAGCCATAGCTGTGATTGTATGTGTGCTCTCCGCCTCGCCATCTCGCCGCCCGCCAACCGCCGCATCGATACGAACAGGTTGAATCTTTTAGTACTGTATTCGTGTGGACCAGTGTTACTTTTGTTCCTTACTGTTCAATAACAACTTAACTTTTACCAGAACTGCCCTATCATTTAATTATTCTCATCACTAACCTAGACAGGATCCTCTCCACATGTTGTGCAATCCGAGTGTCCCGAGATGAAGATTTAAAGTTTATGTTGATAATAATTACCTGCAGACCTATTTATGTTAGAATGATGTTTAAAGAACTTTGTTGTTAATGAATATATAGGTAAATAATATAGGTCTGACAAAGTTGGAAGATAATGTTGAAATTGGTTTAGTAATGAAGGCTAATTAATTTGAGACAAAAATAATGGTAGTTAAATGAGCAAGAAATAAGACAAAAAGAGTAGTAACTCATATATTGGAAATCTTGAGTGCTTAACGATTTCGATAATCAAAAATTTCAGTACAGTGATCATAACAGTTTCAGGGTCCCCCCCCCTTTTTCTTTTCTATTCATGTAAATTCTGAAATGTACTGAACTGATTTGACCAGCAAAGTTAAAGTCAAGATAAAACCAAAAGTTATTAGTGTTTTAACTTTTTCAAAATTGACATTGTATGTGTGTTTCGTAAGTGCTATTTCTAGGGTAACCTATGCCCGATTTTAATCAGATCAATAGACTGTACGAAGTTTGTAGTAAACATTATAGTGTATTGTTGTGTATTTATGGCTTGTTCATATTAGTACAGAAAATGAAATTATTAGTTCAGTAGATTTTCTGGTTCTAAAATTTACCATATTATGCAATGTTATTACGTGTTGTTTTGCATACACGTACTTCAACTTGTACAGGGAAGAAACTCAATTAATGCCTAATTAGGCTGGCGACTGTTTTATTAACAAATTGGTAGCATCTGCTGTGTTGTTTCTTGTCCGTCTTAACGTGTAGTTGCACTTCAGACTTGCTTGACGTATCATTGTTGTCACTGAGTGGGTGAAAATCTGATTTTGCCTCCATTCTGGTACACGCGGTCAACATATATACCAAAATCCTTTCTTATAAGGTGAAGCCCGTCAACTTACCATAGTACAGGCTTTAATAAGTATCGTGCGCAGTAGCGTAGTGCTACAGCTTCACTCTCAGAGTATTATAGTTTGAATCAAGCGTCACACGGAAATATAACACGCAAAGTAATATTAAGAACATATTCGTCACACACGGGAGTCCTCAACTGATACCATGGACGAGTACTTCTCTTTATCCTTTGTCGCACACACAGATTGAGACTCACACAGTACTCACCACCTGGAAGTACTCGTCTCTAATTTCAAGTCCTGCACACGCCATTTCTTAAATATTTCCAACTTATAGCACACACGCCAGTAATTCAGCTTAACTTCAGCACTCGGAAGTATTTCAACTTATTGCTACACATGGTTTCATTGTGACCGTTGGTCACTTCCGAAGATTACTACGATCCCCTTAATATTACCTGCCTGACATTTAATTCTCCCCACAAAAGTTTCTGAAATAGAGAAATAATTATTCCAAACTACTCTTAAGTATTCCACATGCCTACAGTTCAATCCACTCTTTTGTCTTTACGGAGCACACCTAAGACAGGTTTTACCAACACAAGATCCAGCGCCAGAATGCCGAAAACATGGCCGTTCTTCAGGTCAGCTCGCACCTCCGTCGAGGTGGGGGCGCACCATGTTACCGTATTGGTCAGCCACATTTCAGGCGCTCAGAGCTCAGGTAAATGTCATCTCTTTGGTTCCACCAAAGGTGACCAAAGGACCGTCTCAAAGATGATCATATATTGAACATTCACTAACTGCGGTTAGCAGACGACCATACATTCATTCATTTCGCAGATCTCACCAAATTGGATGTAATGATTTATTTTGTGGGAGTGCACATGTGATCAATTAAATAAATAAATTATCCTTCTTTCCTACACTGGTATCCGGCTTCGGTGTATTAAGTGAATTTGAGTTATTATTACAAAAAATATATTGTTATGACAAGAATAACGAAGAATGTTGTACCTATTTTCAATGTCGGGCGGTACTGTACCCTTTCAGATGTTACACATCTACTGCTTTATGATCGATTTCGTTTTTAGAACTTCGACCAGGTGTGGTGTAACGACGTATTTTTCTGTATTGGTTTATGTATGACCATGTGCAGACTTCGTCACCTACGTCAGTTACAACCCACTTCAAAAATGATTCATATTCTTTTTAAATTGTCATAGAATGGTTCTTGAACGAAACTGTAAAACATCAGTTGAGTCGTGTGCAGAGAATTACATCACTTGGGCCAATTGGTTTTCGTAACTTTTTTCGAATTTTAAATTTCGTTTGTTTCTCCTCAGAAAATTATATCGACACACGTTATCTTGATCTAATCGATATCAGAATCACACATTAAATAAACTTTTTAGATTCAAAGTTTCGGCCAACGCTGTCTGAATCAATAATCTTGTCAAAATATATTATTAATCCGTTCACATAACTCTTCATAAATAAATCTTCAAGACACGTGTTTCAACTTTAGTAGCATACACTATTTTATTAGCTTCCTACACATACAGATGTGAACTTGAGCGTTGACAGACAGTGACTAACATCTCAATAAGATTAAGCTCATTATGATGTCATTGTTGTACAAAAAGAGTATAAAAATTCATTTTTAATTTTTAGAAACACGACGCAACAACTCGGTTCCAGGATCTTCTGTTGCTCCTTGGCTGTCGACCCGCGACGTATAGCGGCCAGCAATTTCCTCTCTGGTCGCGGCAACGAAGATGCTGTCCCCGTTCGTTGCGCCGATCTCTCCGTACATGAAACACATAAAAAAAATACAAACTTTTAGATAATTCACATCTTATTACAAATAATAAGAAAACACATAAACAAAACTAAATTAAACTTATAGTCACCTGCAAACTGGGCTGACTTTGGTGGATAGGTGACGCTTAATTTCGTCCCACTACATACCCCACCCACAAGCTCAGTTTGTCAGGTTTTAACCGGAATTAAAACTGTTCAATATACAATATTTAACTGTTAATATATTTTCCTCACATTTTACGTAACCTAGAGCCCTTGCTCTTAGATAGATTTAATCCTTTTAATACGATATTGTTGTGACTATTTGTCATTTACTCTTAATTGTGCTATTATGGTAATTCGTAACCGAATATAGGGAGATTGCTCCTCTTCAGTTAATAGTTGCTAATCAATACTAATTTAGTACGTTCTTTAACGTTGTACATTAGGACAGAGCGTTCAAATTGTGATAGATTAGTTTCAGTTTCATTTATTTACTAGAGTTATTCTTTTCAAGAATGTATATTACTAATAAGTTTCTCACAATAACTAATAGTACTATTTACTTTACGTCATTCTCTTCCCTAATGCCTTATTTATGCCTGAGGTCAAGAAGAAATCAAGCAAAACTCTCTTTAGAATCTCGGCACGGCTTTCTTTACCTTCGGACACCTTGTTGGGTAATGGCCATTTATTTAGGAGAAACAAGCGAGAGAGCCCCGTTTGGTGTGTTCTATATTAACACTATTGCAAACCTCTATTAAAGGCACTCTGCTATGTTCTCGTGAGCCATATAGCTCTGGACGCCCATGGTCCCTAAAACTATTAACCATCCCCTTTGGTTCCTACTATCCGAGTAAATTTAAAATATGCAAAATTCCTTTTGACCTAAGAGCAAAATTTCCTCCATATAAATCCCCCTTTTGGTTATCTTTCTCTTTTTGAAGTACCAGTAGATTATTGTAGAACACATGTTTAAGCTTTCTGTCATTTATTTAAAATAACACGTAACTATCACGAAAAACCTCACATGAATAAACTATGAACGCTCTTCCGTGTGTAACATATACTAAATATTAACTTATTTAGGAATGAAGAGTTTCATTTGATCAACACTATATAATCCTTTAATTACACCTGATGAAGGTTCCATAAGAAGTAATGCTTTGGGATGTACAATCTTATGTACAACATATGGACCTTCAAAGATAAAGAAGAATTTTCTACATTCCTTATCGATCTTAGAACTTTTAGGATGAGATCGTACTAACACAAGATCTCCTACCTGAAATGAGGGTTCTATAGCCTGTTGATTATAACTTTTAATTCTCCGTTCGGCATTTTTTACAATCTGTTCGCAAACTTTTTCGTCTGGAATATCTTGTTGTATCTCATTTACTGGTGGCCAAGGTAAAGCAGCTAGTAAAGGCTCACCTATAATTCGTTTGCCTAAAATTTCTATAGGTGATAATCCCGTCGTTAGGTGAGGCAATTCATTTAATATCTTTTCGAATTCAGGCATTAGTTTGGCCCACCGAGTATGTTTATGTGCACAATAAGTTCTACATAATCGTCCTAATTCTTTCATGACTCTTTCTGCTAAATTACTTTGAGGGTGATATTTCGAAATTAAGATATGTTTGATTCCATATTGTCTTATCATATCTTGAAATCTTTGACTAATAAAGGCACTACCGTTGTCAGACATAAGTCGTTTAGGAATGCCCCAGTTAACAAAGTAATTTCGGGTGAGGCAGCGTATAACGCTTGCTGCATTCGCTCGTTTCAAAGTATATAGCTTCACATGTTTGGACCAACATTCCATTACAACAAACACATATGTTAATCCTCCTGAACTCCGAGGCAGAGGGCCGAAAAAATCTAATGATAGTAGATCCCACAAACCTCGAGGAATTACAGCATATAATTTATAACGCTTGGATTTGTTATTAACTTTAACCTTTTGACAGGTTTCACAAGCCCTAATAATACTTCTCACAATACGGGACATATTTTTGAAATAATAATACTTCATTAGATGTTTAATACATTTATGAATTCCAAAATGCCCGTAACCTTCATGAATATAAGTAATTAACTCGTCCACAACAGTTTTCGGAATGCAGATTTTCCATCTCTGGTGTTCCCTCTGTGCTTTCCAATACAACAAGTCGTTAAAATATAACCACACACCCCGGGTGTTAACTGTTTCGTCCCCATTATTAAGGTTTTGTATAATTCGTAGAATAACATTTTTCTTTCCTTTATGTAATACGGTAATCCATTTCTTAGGACTCGCATTAGATGACTTTCACTTAATCTAGCACGGTTTAAATTCCATTCAAAATAATTCCTATAACCTCTCCACCGTTTAGAATATGGAGGAGGGGCTAACAACTCTAAAGTTAAGTGTTGTTGTTTTCGTCTTGACCAATAATTTTGTTTAAACTGCTTAACAAAATCATCCCAATCCCTGAATTCAGTTCTATGCAGTACTGCCCATTCCGCAGCTTCTGCTTCTAAATGTCCTATTACAAATTGAATGCGTTTTTCATTACTCCATTTAGGAGATAATGATGTTTCAAAAGCTTTTATAAAGATTATAGGGTGCAGTTCGCCTCCAGGTTTGAATACAGGAAATCGACTTGCTACATTTGAATTTGTTGTTATGTCATCCAGACATTCTGCGAGAGAAATAGTCGGATTTTGTTTAGCTGGCAGAGACGGAGTTGCATCGGATTGGCTTGCCGTGACTGCCTTATTCATATTGTTGCCATCCGTGCTAGCAAATTCGATGCGACTGTTGTCTCTGATTATGTTATTACCTCTGCTACCTGAAATGTCCTCGTTATTATCTAATTCCGATAATCGTTTAGTAATTTCCTGTATCCGCATTTCTGTATTGGATACGCGATTAGCTAATATCGATTCTTCACTGTGTTCACGATGTGAACGCTCTGTACCTTCGTCAATATTATTATCTTTGGCAGTCTCAAGATTACTGCATATCTCAGTAATTAAAAATTTCATGTTTTCGATTTCGGTATGGTCCTTTTCTACTTGATGAGTTAATGTTTCTAATTCTACATTATCTATTGAAGAAATCTCTACGGGTTTGGTAGAGACCTCTTTAATAGATTTCAATAATTCTCTGCGAACAGTTTCTGTTTGCATAGAAAATTCATCTCGTAACATATCGTTATTTTTCTGTATTTCATTTACAACTAAGATATTGACACTATCTAGTCTCTCGGATAAGTCAGCAATATCGTGTCGCATGCGAGCTTTTTCCTCGCGCGATTCCTGGATATGTTCTTCTAACCTTTTACAATTATCGGCAATCTTATTACTAAGTCCTACTAATTTTTCTTGCATTTCAACTTTAGAAGACTCTATTTTATCACTTAATTCTCGACTGGTTTCATTAAGATATTCCTGCAACCTGTCTGTTGATTTTGTTAGCTCCCCTTTAAGTCTAGCAGTAGATTCTTCGTTAGACTGTTTTAATTCCTGTTTTAGTTCCTGTTTCAATCTAGCAGTAGATTCCTCATTAGACTGTTTTAATCTAGCCATAGATTCTTCGTTAGACTGTTTTAATCTAGCAGTAGATTCTTCGTTAGACTGTTTTAATTCCTGTTTTAGTTCCTCTTTTAATCTAACAGTAGATTCCTCGTTAGACTGTTTTAATCTAACCATAGATTCTTCGTTAGACTGTTTTAATTCCTCTTTTAATCTAGCAGTAGATTCCTCGTTAGACTGTTTTAATTCCTGTTTTAGTTCCTCTTTTAATCTAGCAGTAGATTCCTCGTTAGACTGTTTTAATTTAGCGATCGCCCTAAAAAGGGCTCTCATGCTCCTATCGGACATAGATTGCTCTTCGTCTGACATTTCACTTCCCGACATTATTGTAAGATATTAACTATTTACACACGCAAACTTGTAATCAACAATCCTGTAAAAGCACACTTCCTATGTACAACACTCCACTTCCAACTTGAAACAAACTCACCGGACACTAATATTGTAATTTGTAGTTCTCGATGATCAGTGTGCTGCTATGGGCTGCAGATGTAACAGCCGTCGATGCAGCCGCTGAGATGCTGCGACCCCGCTTCCGTAACCGGCCGGACGCTGAGTCGAACACCGGAAACGTCGCTGGCTGCAACCACGCCCGGCACCGCCGTAGACAGGCGAAGCCCTCAGCAACACCTCTAATACCAGCCGGAGGAACGCCCCGCAGCTGACGTACTGGGCCTATTAGTTTAGGGAGAAAAAAGGTTGTCGGGGTTTGCAGCGTTCAGCTGCTGCCCAACAGATGCGCCTTCTCGTGGAACAACTGCGTGACCGTACTGCTTGGCTGCGGCTCCGTCAGATGCCCACACCCACGAAGTCGCCGCTGGCTGGTGAAGGCTCCACGAAAACTCGCGTTGACTTCCGAAGGACTCTTGATTTCTTGTTTCGTACCTGTGTGCCTTAGTTGCACACAAGTCCTGTTTCTAAGGTCGCCACGGTGTGGTGTAACGACGTATTTTTCTGTATTGGTTTATGTATGACCATGTGCAGACTTCGTCACCTACGTCAGTTACAACTCACTTCAAAAATGATTCATATTCTTTTTAAATTGTCATAGAATGGTTCTTGAACGAAACTGTAAAACATCAGTTGAGTCGTGTGCAGAGAATTACATCACTTGGGCCAATTGGTTTTCGTAACTTTTTTCGAATTTTAAATTTCGTTTGTTTCTCCTCAGAAAATTATATCGACACACGTTATCTTGATCTAATCGATATCAGAATCACACATTAAATAAACTTTTTAGATTCAAAGTTTCGGCCAACGCTGTCTGAATCAATAATCTTGTCAAAATATATTATTAATCCGTTCACATAACTCTTCATAAATAAATCTTCAAGACACGTGTTTCAACTTTAGTAGCATACACTATTTTATTAGCTTCCTACACATACAGATGTGAACTTGAGCGTTGACAGACAGTGACTAACATCTCAATAAGATTAAGCTCATTATGATGTCATTGTTGTACAAAAAGAGTATAAAAATTCATTTTTAATTTTTAGAAACACGACGCAACAACTCGGTTCCAGGATCTTCTGTTGCTCCTTGGCTGTCGACCCGCGACGTATAGCGGCCAGCAATTTCCTCTCTGGTCGCGGCAACGAAGATGCTGTCCCCGTTCGTTGCGCCGATCTCTCCGTACATGAAACACATAAAAAAAAATACAAACTTTTAGATAATTCACATCTTATTACAAATAATAAGAAAACACATAAACAAAACTAAATTAAACTTATAGTCACCTGCAAACTGGGCTGACTTTGGTGGATAGGTGACGCTTAATTTCGTCCCACTACACAGGTTTCTGAGTTGTGCTGAAGTGATGATATAAATAGTATGTTTGTCGTATGTACTGTTAGAGACGAAAACCCAGAAACAATTATCACAAACGTTTTGACGACAGTCTGGCGGAAGTAAAGCGAGCAGACACAACATGTTGCGTACATTATATGGAGTACTGAAGATGCTCTAATTACGAAACCGGCCGTAACACAAAAATTGTGTAATAACACAGCTGAGATGGTTTTCATTAATCACTACAAAAAGCAGTTCTTATTTACTTATGTGGTGCTTCATACTCAACCTATAGTAATGACCTGCACGATAGACATGAAGGTTGGAGCTAACATTGTATTGTCCTGCGTTTGAGGTTGTGGTGTTTCCGTATTTTAGCTGATGTCAAAATTTGGGAAGCTGCAAAGATCGATCTGTTACGGTTCCCTCAACGCACATATTACAAGGAATGTTCAAGATTATTCTCCAGATGGTAAATATATCCTGTTCCTTAGATTATCAATGTGCCTGACATTTCGGTCGTTTAATAACTCGCAGGTTGTAAATTCGTTTGTGACCTTTGTCCAGAAGACAACATGAGGGGAGTTACATAGATGTAATCTGAAATATCATTTCTGAGGGTTGCTCAAAAGTTTGTCATGACATGGAGACAAATGTGTTCATTGTTTTTGGGCGTGTATTAATGCTTTATTATTCTGCTTATTTGCACTGAGGTAGTACACCAAGCCCCACCTGTTGGTCAGATTATTTCGACAAGCGCGGCCTACGCTATCGGATAAATTCAAAGGTCAGCCAAGCTTACTGGGATCTGTTTTGTTCAGGACATTTCACATATGTTGCATCTGATGCGCGAGTTACCAGGTGACATTTTCAATCAGAATCGCTGATAGTGACGGTGCAACGTGCGTATATAACCCACCTTCATAACATTTTCAAAAATAAGTGGCCTTTCATGTAGTATGATCTCTCGCCAGTGGAACATGCAGGTTACAGTACGGCATGTGAACAGAATCACTCTCATGGTACACAAGAACTGAAATTTCAATAGTAAATTTTGATAGGTATATCCTCCCGAAGTACGCCTTGAGCTAGAGACTGTTAGAATTTTGTTTGTGTGTACAATTTTTCCATAACAATATGTTAATTTATTTCCTCTTTGTTTAGCTTAAGACAGTAAGTTAACTTTACAGTTTGTATAATTATCGTTTGCTAATGCCACATGACATGAGCTACATTAACATTATTTCATACACCGTCATCAAAATAAAATAAACGTGTCTAGACCTTCATTTGGTAATAAAGTTATTGTTATTACTGCCGTTTAAGAAGGAATGAAATGCTCTAGAATCATTCTACAATGTTCACGTTAAGATCAGCTTTCTTATTAGAAGTGAAAGGCGCGTATATAACAATGTTATCATTCAGTTATGGTTTCTATAACCGTATGAAGTGTTTGAAGTTTCAATAATCAATTTTTTTTTTTTACACGAAGTACAACGCAGTGCAAATTTCTGCTGGTAACTAGTGCCACAGACCGAGTTAGAGAACAAGAAAAATAGATTTTTAAATTAAATTCAGTTCATAGGCTTAGTTTTCGGTGTTTACTCTTCAGATGCAACATAAATGTTCAAAACATATCGAGTGAAACTAAAATGAGCAGTCATACCAATGTGCACTGAATGTTAGGCCAGTATCACTGTATTTTGCCATCATTCCCGACGGAAGAAAAATAACTCAAATTATTACACATAACGGTCTGCTGCAGTTTGATCTGAGACGAGAAGTATAACAAAGTAAAAATTTATATGCAAGCACTCTGCATACATTTCAAGCTTCATGCTTGATTTTACATTCTAATACATCGCTGATACATGTGGATAGGGTAAACGTCGTGTTTCTGTGAGTATGTGGCACAAAACAAGTGCAGTAGTGTACATGATTACGTCCATTAGACGACACAAGGGAAACCTGTCGTATCATGGTATAGGCCTACACTTCGACCATTTTCTGGCCTCACTATAAACTATTCTCCGGCTGGATGGCAGAGGACATCTTATTCAGTGTTACCGCAGCAAGACTGTGCTTTCTTACGGTATTGTACCGACCAGCCGACTCTTCGGCCTTGCCATACCATGCTCCGCAGATTACTATCCGCTACTTTTCTCCAGGTTTAAAGTTGCACTGATGTGTTCTTTCTTTTTAACATGGCGGTTGATAATGGTTATGGATTGCCATACATCTGATTATGATGTCACAATGTATCTGAGGATGGCCTGCTTATCATTGAAACTGGTGCTACAACAGAGTGACAATTCAGTTGTATGCAAACCACGATTTTTCAAAAAATTTCTAAAGGCTGTAAAGCTTCGTCGCCTCAAAATATTATTCTTATCACTTTTTTCTCCAGTTTAGTGAGTAAAATATTTTTATGTGCCCACTTTTATCTTGTTTCTTGTAGAAGAATGAATTTGTCATTCATTTTACTTAGTTTACTGGAAGTAACTTTTGTTGCAGCTGTTACCGATTTACGTTCATGAAAGATTAAGGAAGGAACTTAAGTCTTCATTCGCAAATGTATCTTATCTTATTTTTATTATAAGTGCGATACGGCTCGAGCTCTGAAGGCCCAAATTCAGGTGCTCAACATATTATTCTTTGTTCTTACATTTTAGTCCCCTCTGATCCGTTAAGTAAGTTCATTTTGGTGTCATTACGTAACAAATGTGACTAACGTAAAACAATTGGCATAAATAACTTACTTCTTCTGTTAACAGGTGTGGAGACTTTGAGAACATAATATTTACGTTGTACGAACGCAGGTTTAAATATTATGTTCAATTTCTCTTCACATACTAATGTTTTCCATATCTGGGCACGTTAAAAAATATAAATATGTCAAAGAATACACTGCATTTTGTTATACGAAGACGTGACTTGCTTCCAATATATTTCAGAGGTGAATTGTCTTCTGTAAATTGCTATAAGTTATATATATATATATATATATATATATATATATATATAACAATGTTATCATTCAGTTATGGTTTCTATAACCGTATGAAGTGTTTGAAGTTTCAATAATCAATTTTTTTTTTTTACACGAAGTACAACGCAGTGCAAATTTCTGCTGGTAACTAGTGCCACAGACCGAGTTATAACTATATATATATATATATATATATATATATATATATATATATATATATTGGGACAAAATTTCAGCAGAATTACTGTACAAACTGTGACTGTTGAAGCTGGTTTTGCTCATAGTAATGTTTTCGGAAATATTTTCTTGGTACAAGAGAATTTAAAGTGGTTCTAACTTGTCTAGAGTCATTAAGAATCTATTCATCTGTTAGTAGGGACGAGTCTAGCCCTGTGGTCAGTAATAATTTGAGATTTATGTTTCACATACAGTGAGATTCTCCTGGACATTATTTAGTAAATGTTTTCAAGTATACGTGGTCAGCTATTGTGTATTTTTCTTATAGCGGGTGAGACTAAACACATCGTTATTTTATCGTATTTGGAAAACACTTCCAGTTTCTGTTATGCAGGAGGTAGCACAACTGTTACAATGTAGCTTATATTTCTCACTCTGTTTTCTTAGGTTGGTGTTACGGTTACTGTATGAGGAAAGTGATGACTAAGGTTGCAGTTTGTAAGGATTGATATTTTTGTACAAGCAACCCTAAGATAAGTTAAAATGTTGTGTGTTCACATACCGTTTTTTACGGATTATAAGACGCTATGGACTATAAGAGGCACCTTAATCTTCAGGCATGTTTAAAAAATAACGTTTTTATCATTTTTTATTAGATTGCAAAGGCAGACTAAAGATAATTCTTAGTTTATAAATCCCAACTTACTTTTCTACTTTTCTACTTTTGGCCATTTTGGGTGCAGTCCTCTATGTGCACATTTAGTCTTCATCACTTTTTCCGTTCTTCTTCATTAGACCGCCAATCGCTAATGGTTTTTTTCTGTTGTGCAGGGTGAAATCCCACTCACCTGCTCTGTTTCCACGTTATTCTGCATATGCTATTACTTTCAAATTATAGCCCGCATCATGTGAATATCTTATAATTTTTTTCCGTTACGGGACTAGCTACTAGCAAAACTATTGTACTGTTACCGATAACACAAATCACTTTCAATTCATGTTCACTGACACCGTAGACTGCAATGACGCATCATAGGCTAGACGCATCATAGGCTAGACATAGGCTAGGCAGGCGGGAAGGAGACGGTGTTAGCAAACTTGTGAATCCTCTCTCAATGCGTCGGTGCATTGCTGCTGCTAGTTGAATCCAATATTATCAATAGAGACAGGTTCCCTGCGGCATTGAATATATGACGATTTTTAAGACTGGTGGGAATTTTAAATTAAACATTGTAGATTGCTTTAATAAAATTAATTAATTATTAAAAGTTAAATTAAACATTGTAGATTGTAGTAAAGGAAACAAAAGAAAAATTCGGGGTAGGAATTAAAATCCATGGAGAAGAAATAAAAACATTGAGGTTCGCCGATGACCTTGTAATTCTGTCAGAGACAGCAAAGGACTTGGAAGAGTAGCTGAACGGAATGCACAGTGTCTTGAAAGGAGGATATAAGATGAACATCAACAAAAGCAAAACGAGGATAATGGAATGTTGTCAAATTAAGTCGGGTGAAACTGAGGGTATTAGATTAGGAAATGAGACGCTTAAAGTAGTAAATGAGTTTTGTTATTTGGGGAGCAAAATAACTGATGACAGTAGTTCGGACAAGAAGAGAGGAGAAGCTTTCGAAATGTGGCGCTACAGAACAATACTGAAGATTAGATGAGTAGATGACATAAATAATGAGGAGGTATTAAACAGAATTAGGGAGAAGAGAAATTTGTGGCACACCTTGACTAGAAGAAAGGATCGGTTGGTAGCACATGTTCTGAGGCATCAAGGGATCACCAATTTAGTATTGGAGGGCAGCGTGTAGGGTAAAAATCGTAGAGGTGCGACCAAGAGATGAACACACTACGCAGATTCAGAAGGATGTAGGTTGCAGTGGGTACTGGGAGATGAAGAAGCGTGCAGAGTATAGAGTAACATGGAGAGCTGCATCAAACCAGTCTCACCACTGAAGACAGCAACAACAACAAAACAGATTTTCATATTAATTTTGAGTACAAGACGCATCTAAATTTTGAAGGCACTTTTTTGAAGAAAAAAGTGCGTCTTATAGTCGTTAAAATACGGCGTTAACACCAAAGACATCTACCAAATAAGAATAACGTCAGAATATATTTCACGCACTTGGAGATTTGTCCTAAGGGCTCTAAATGCACCGCGCAAAACCACGTTGGTGGGTCAAGATCCTTGTTCTTTCTTATACTGGTCACTTAAACAGAATAATTTGGCTCTTACCTGCCCATTGGGTTTGTTGTTTCAAAATTTAAAATTTCCGTGATTGTCAAAAATGGTTCAAATGGCTCTGAGCACTATGGGACTTAACATCTGAGGTCATCAGTCCCCTAGAACTTAGAACTACTTAAACCTAACTAACCTAAGGACATCACACACATCCATGCCCGAGGCAGGATTCGAACCTGCGACCGTAGCAGTCGCACGGTTCCGGACTGAAGCGCCTAGAACCGAATGGCCACCGCGGCCGGCCGTGATTGTCCTTTGGTCAGAATCATTAATAATCTATTCATCCGTTAGTAGGGACAAGATTAGCCCCCACAATCGGTAATAATTTGAGACTTTCTTTTAGCCTTAAGATCAGTTGCTTCGCATGATAACGAGAGGGATAATACAATAAATTCCACATGGGAACATATGGCCCACTTTACTGAAACAAATAATTTTCTGTACTCAACTATCCGAGATTTCTAGTTCTTCTGCTATCTAGATCAATGCTCCAGAACGACATTTTCACTCTGCAGCGGAGTGTGCGCTGATATGAAGATTCCTGACAGATTAAAGGTGTGTGCCGGACCGAGACCCGAACTCGGTAACTTTGCCTTTTGCGGGTAAGTGCTCTACCAACTGAGCTACCCAAGCACGACTCACGAACCGTCCTCACAGCTTCAATGTTGTCAGTACCTCGCCTCCTACCTTCCAAACTTCACACAAGCCCATCTGCGAACCTTGCAGAACTAGCACTCCCGGAAGAAAGGATATTGCGGTGACATGGCTTAGCCACAGCCTAGGGGATGTTTCCAGAATGCGATTTTCACTCTGCAGCGGAGTGTGCACTGATACGAAACTTCCTGACAGATTAAAGCTTGCCCAAGCAAGTGAGGACGAGTCGTGATTCGTGCTTGGGTAGCTCAGTTGGAAGAGCACTTGCCCGCGAAAGACAAAGGTCCCGAGTCCGAGTCTCGGTCCGGCACACAGTTTTAATCTGTCAGGAAGTTTTAGAGCGAAGTCGTTAAGGCTCAGATGTTATTCACCCAGGGTTTGATTACATGTAATCCTATGTAATTTACATTCTGATGGAGATCGTCTTACTGCTGTCGAAACCATGATCAGTTTGACAATAATTTTGTGCAACCGAGGTTGCTGTACATGCAACCTATGATTAAGATAATATAGTAACCAATCCTCAGGGGCCTAGAGTCGCAGTAAGAACCATGAGCGATCGAATTTCCCGAGACACCAGAATAAGTCTCGGTTTTTCGCACTTGCACCTCTGAAGCCTTTGTACTGGAAGGCTCGTTGTTTTGTTATCGTAGGCGATTGACCGGGGCGTATCGCGGGGTGTCGGCACAGGAAGGTCAAAGGCGATAGCGTGACAGTGTCCGACGCGTCGCAGCCGCCGCCGCCCCCGTCACCCTGTATAAATAACGTGGCGTCGGCCGTGGCGCTGCTGCCGGTGGCTGGGGGTGGGGGTGGGGGCGGTTGCCATGGAGACGGGGTGTCGCGACGCGCGCTGCGCGGCCGGCGCCGCGGCGCTCAGTCTGACCGGCGCGACCGCCCGAGACGGGCCGCGTGACGTCACGCATTCCGAGTGAATCCGCCAGTCAGGGAGGCGAGAGTCTGTTCCGCAATAGGGTCAGTACTGCCAACGCATTCACTTTCTGGCTTCGAGCAGCCGTTTGAAAGTGAGAACTGTGGAAACGGTGATCGGTGATACTCCCTTTATTTCTACCCAAACTGAACTATCTTCAGCTAATTTCTCTCATTCTGAATTTAATTTTTCGAAGCACAAAAATGCCCCGATATTCGCTCAAAATAGTGTAGTTATCTGAAGCGGTAATTGTGTCTTTCAGGATAAGATAATAATTACTGTCATAGCTAGTTTTGTCATCCAAAGAAATGCCACACGGTGGTTGCTCTACCTTATCAGTATGGTCCCTTTGTAGCTTTCAACAATTATGATAACAAAATATGCATGGCCGAGTGTACATTTTGACTACACGTGTAATATGCCGTGGAAACTATTGTAAAGTTTCGCTCTCGTTGGCATTATTTTAGTATTCCTTCCTGATGTCTAAATAATCGTTACTGATCTTTTAACCTTTAAATGAAATCATGTGTGTGTGTGAAGTTAGAAATACAGAAAATATTGTGTAATTTACTAGTAAGCGATCTGCATTAATATATGAATATTAATATATGAATACCATCTCCCTCCTTTTCGACCTTTTTCATGCTGTCTCGGCATTTTGTCGTGATATAATGAAGAAAGTGTATCTGTCCATTGTTAATATGCGTTGAAACATTTTTACTGGGGACACAACGTGCGTGAACAGACGTTCTAAGACTCTATTTACATATCTACAATCGTAGGGAAGTTACTATTATTTACGCGTGTGACTTGGAACAGACGGACTTTTCCCATCTCATTTTTAGGTAGCTGTTTAAGGTAAGTAATCTTTATTCCTGTCGTAGAAAGAAAAATTCATAAGCAGTCTGCACTTAACAAGAGCCTAAAGCAAATCTCGAAAAAATACATATTAAAAAAGCGAAGTTTCTTGTTTCACTGCTTGTTTAAAGAAATGAACTGAAGTGTGTATGAACTTCTGCCTGTCGTGACCATTCACTCTCAGAAAGTAAACAGCTTGAGACCTGTGAGTTCGACATAAAGATTCCTTTATTTATCATTCTCTTGCAGATTTCGATTTTATCCCGGCCGATTTGTATATAAAAATTTAATAAATAACAGCGTTTGTAACTGATTTATTTTATTTAGAGTTAACTATGTTTGATACCCTTATTTAAGAATAATATTACCCATTACTTTCATCGCTTTTTATATTTTCCTGATAGCTCATCATGCCAGGCGAGTTAATGATCTGTAGTTTCCTCATAGCTCTTATTACGCCTCGATTTGCATTTCAAACGTATTATTTCTAATGTTGTCAGCCACCAAAATTGTGCTTGTTTTTAATGGATCACACACATACGTTCCAGCTTCTCTTATTTCCATCGGTACACCGCTTTTAACGCTAGCCTGCATTACGATGTTTCTTTGACAGCTGGTGACACTACTCAGCGATTTTTTTTTTAACTGTATAGTATATTCTGCAGTACGATGAAATATTTCATTGTGTTACAACATGCTTAAACCTTTTATACTGAAAAAGTGGAAACTGCGTGCAGTATTTTTCAAAGGAGACCGTTATCAGATCCATTTCATGTTTAAATTTATATCCACACAGGAGCGATGATATTTTCGATGTCTTCCTTCCTAACGTTCTCCTGTGGTACAAATATCTCTTACGATACAGAACACCGATAGAATGGTTCCACGGTGGCGAAAATACGGAATTCATGTTTAAGAGGAGCCGTTTTCGAATCACGGTTGTGCTATCTTAATTTACGTTTTTGTGATGGGTCACCTGGAGGACACCCTAAATAGGAGGAGGAAACAAACTGTATCTTCTTCGATAGCGTAAATCTACATAAACCGAAGTGATCTACCAAACAAATTTGCTACGAAATTAGAATTATATATTAATACCTTCAGCTCCTCACGGTCGTTGATATATATCAACGGGGGCAGGTGAAAATGTGTGGCCCCACCGGGACTCGAACCGGCGATCTCCTCCTTGCTTGGCAGACGCTCTATCCATTTGAGCCACCGAGGGCACAGAGGATAGTGCGAATGCAGGGACTAGCTCGCGCACGCCTCCTGCGAGACACACATTCTCACCTTATATGTCCACACACTACATTCGTAGTGTGCCTCGGTGGCTCAGATGGATAGAGCGTTTGCCATGTAAGCGGGAGATCCCGGGTTCGAGTCCCGGTCGGCGCACACATTCTCACCTGTCCCCGTTGATATATATCAACGCCAGTCAGCAGCTGAAGGTATTAATATATAATTCTAATTTAGTTCTAGATGGCTGCAGGTCATCAATGATGTCTGTTCTTTCGGACATGTCCGAAAGAACAGACGCTATATCCATATAAGTATATAATTTACTACGAGGTCTGCAGAAACTAAAACGTCCCTTGATGGCCTCAAACAAGTAAGGAGAAGAATTACGAGATATACAGATATTCGTCAATGTTTATCGACAGATTCGAAACACCACCTTTAATATGAAGCTATCAGTGAGGGGTATACTAAGTTATCCGAATTGTTCAAAAATTGGAAACAGTTGAAAACATGTCCGGATAAGAAACGACATAGTCACAATGTTGTGTAGACCAATGTATCAACCGCCGTACCAAGCTGTGTTCATCATCCTTTACTGCTTGGAGAGTGCACAAGGAGCCATGACGATGAGAGCCCGCGTCTGTTGTTGTGATTCATTTCAGCAAGATGTTTCACAATTCCATTCATCTTTCATAAACGTCTCTTGGAGCAAAGTGGCCGCCTATTTATTTCCGTATTCATTTTTCCTTATAATGTCGGCACTCGCCGCATAGAATCTAATGTTGGTTGTGTCTCCACATATTTAACGAAAGTTGTATCAATTCCGATTAAGCATTTACTTCCTGATTTGTAATGTAGTTTAGGAATTTGCAGTAATTTGTGAAGTTATATATAAGCACAGTATACTATAGAAATAACCATGAAATACCATGAAAGCGAATAAAAACAGTGGAGTCAAAAAATGGCGCGAGTTAACAGTACAGTCCACTCTTCTTCCCCCACACCAGACCCCACCCCCATCCCCTCCTACCCACCCCCACACAACCTACTCTTACTGGGACATCTGCATGTCACCTACAAGTTCTTATTCAATCTGTTTGTAATGCTTTAGCTGACAAGTTGTTGGTAACTTATTCACTGCCCTGGTCACCCTCTGTGTAGGTATCAATAATGTCGATCTCGATGAATCTCATAGATATTTAGTACATTCACAATACTCAACACTATCACATATAACGAGATTTTCTCTTACAGTGCTCCTATTTTCTAAATATTTCTTAAGTCTCGTCCCGCATACTTACTTGATACTTCGTTCAACAGAGGCCATTTGTCTTTATCTCTTAAACGTGTTTTAGTGTTTCAAGACGTGTTATTTGTGTCTGTAGACTTCCACAAACAGTGCAGTCTAGTGCGATGTGGTCTGGCGCCGCGATCATAGATATCTGTCACACATTTCTCTATCTTCCGTAGATATTCAAGCTAATGTTTGACTGTTTGGCAGGGAATCGTTCCTACTTAGCACGCAAGCATGTTCAAAGTGCACGTCTTAGCAGCCACGTATTGTGAGTTGCTATCGCTAGTTTGTTGTGTTGCATGAGCCGTATGCTACTGGCGTTTCGTAAGGTGTATATCTTTGTCACACTTTCTCACTACCTTACTGCACTCGTAGCTGTAGGTTATTTGATTGCATAGTATTGTATCAGTTTCAGGCGATATGACTATTTCAAGTGCCAGTGTAGAAAAATCGATCTGTAGCGGGCGCAATGGGGAGAAGAGGTCATCTCTAAAGTATTTCGCGGAATGTATTCGCAACTGCGAATATGGACAACCACCAGCAGTATAATGGAATGATGGCAATGAAAATTAATGCCGGACCGGAACTTGAACCCAGATTTCGCGCTTATCGCGAGACGGTCTCCTTACCATTAGGCTACTCGAGCACGACTCACTGCAACACTTATACTTCCATATGTCGTCAAACACGTTTCTACAACCTACACTCAGACACCTATTATGTATATTCCTGTACAGGCGAGACATTTTACTTGAAAATCACTTGCCTGGTGTTGGCGGATAAATACGATATTGCAGTACATGTGTTGCTTCGAATTACGAAACAATCCTCCTTTGGAAAGCATGAATGTCTAAGGAAACACTGCATCATAATTCCGAATAGCACGGGCACTGCAATATCATACAACAGGATTTCATTTACAGTACATCGTCTTCTGTGACCTGTACTTTACCGTGCCACAAAATGGTTTAGCTACGACATCTGACAACAACATTCTAGAGCTACGCTTACGGAGGAGAACATTGGTGAGGAAAGGTTTTTGGAAGCAAATTATCTTGTCTCAGAATTTTGTCGTCTCAGGCATTCTACCACGCAATCTGCAGTTGTAATAGTTCATTGACTTAATAGCAGTGGATTTCATAGGAATCCTTCCGAACTGCGAGTAATGTCAGTCCAAATGGAAGGACATTTTAATATGGAATCCAAATCTAGTTGTGAGAGACCATTTTTAAGATTTGTAAGGCGTAAAATTCATTTCATTTTCCAGAAACAAATTATGCAGCAGTCGGACCTTTTCCTTGGAGATTATAGCTAGATGTTAAAGGAGACCGCCGGCCGGGGTGGCCGAGCGGTTCTAGGCGCTACAGTCTGGAACCGTTCGACCGCTACGGTCGTAGGTTCGAATCCTGTCTCGGGCATGGATGTGTGTGGTCTCCTTAGGTTAGTTAGATTTAAGTAGTTCTAAGTTCTAGGGGACTGACGACCTCAGAAGTTAAGTCCCATAGTGCTCAGAGCCATTTGAACCATTTTTAAAGGAGACCGTCAAAGACATTACCTCCTAAATTTATCGTATATCTTCACGGGTTTGTATGACTTCTCTTTCCTTTACCAGTAACGACTGACATTTGTGCTGACTTTGACAAAAATTATGAAGCAAGGAAATTAAAATGAACTTTCAGCAATTCTACTAGCTTGCTACGTAAAAATCTTAACTTCTTACTGCTGTAGAGTTGACATCCAAAATGGTTCAAATGGCTCTGAGCACTATGGGACTTAACATCTATGGTCATCAGTCCCCTAGAACTTAGAATTACTTAAACCTAACTAACCTAAGGACATCACACAACACCTAGTCATTATGAGGCAGAGAAAATCCCTGACCCCGTGACATCCAAAGGAAGCTTTTCTCGCATAATATCAAACTGACGTCTACATCTGCATCTACATCTACATGGATACTATGCAAATCACATTTAAGTGCCAGGCAGAGGGTTCATCGAACCACCTTCACAAGTCTCTATTACTCCATTCTCGTACAGAGCGAAGAAAGAATGAACACCTATATCTTTCCGTACGAGCTCTGATTTCCCTTATTTTATCGTGGTGATCGCTTCTGCCCATGTAGGTCGGTGTCAACAAAATATTTTCGCAGTCGGAGGAGAAAGATGGTAAACGGAATTTCGTGAGAAGATTTCGTCGTAACGAAGAACGCCTTTCTTTTAACGATTTCCAGCCCAAATCCTTTATCATTTCTGTGAAACACTCTCCCATATTTCGCAACAATACAAAACGTGCTGCCTTTCTTTGAACTTTTGCGATTTACTCCGTCAGTCCTATCTGGTAAGGATCCCACACCGCGCAGCAGTATTCTAAAAGAGGACGGACAAGCGTCGTGTAGGCAGTCTCCTTAGTAGGTCTATTACATTTTCAAAGTGTCCTGCCAATAAAACGCAGTCTTTGGTTAGCCTTCCCCACAACATTTTCTGTGTGTTCTATGAGTTCCTTCCAATTTAAGTTGTTCGTAATTGTAATACCTAGGTATTTAGTTGAATTTACGGCTTTTAGATTAGACTGATTTATCGTGTAACCGAAGTTTAACGAGTTCCTTTTAGCACTCAAGTGGATGACCTCACACTTTTCGATATTTAGGGTCAACTGCCACTTTTCACACCATTCAGATATTTTTTCTGAATCGTTTTGCAGTTTGTTTCGATCTTCTGATGACTTAATTAGTCGATGAACGACAGCGTCAGCTGCAAACAACTTAAGATGGCTTCTCAGATTGTCTCCCAAATCGTTTGTATAGGTAAGGAACAGCAAAGGGCCTATGAAACGTCCCCTTTGAACATTTCTACAGGACTGTGCTTAACCTGACACACAATATTTTTAGCGCAACGCAATCTGACTTTCAAAACTCCCTACTAAAGAATGGCCCTGACAAACATTAAACTATACCTTTCACAAATCACTTACCTCACAAAAATCTTCGCTGCTCAAGCTACTGCAATACAGCGAGCGCCACTACTGCCAGCTAAATAAAAGATTCAAACTACTGAAGGCACTAACTACTGATAGGGGTAGTTAGCAAATGAAAGATATTAATAGAGAGCAAACAATGTATTTACCTTAATATCATCACAAATCATAATATATATATATCAGTTCATGACAAACTGCAAACCTCCGCCATCTCTCTCCCCACATCCACTACTGCTGGCGGCTCACCTCCAACTGCGCAACGCTACGCGCTGTTCACATCCAGCTGCCGCTGCCCAACACTACAATGGCAGACAACAATGCAAACTAGCCACAGACTGCACACAGCACAGCCAGTGATTTCATTTTGAGCGCTACGTAACGTTGCCAATAAGAAAACAAACAGCCTACTTACATAGAGAAAACATAAACAGCCTACTTACATAGCCCCCATGCTCCCCACAAAAAATTTTTACAAATGGGATTGGGCAGTGGCCAATACAGATTTGAAAAATTTTTTTTCATAATTACAATAACAAAGAAATCAAATGCACACACTTATTGATACAATGTTGGTCAAAAGCTAAAAATTTCTCACAGTCCATAAAGACAGTCCTGATTCATCACAGTAAAATTGCAGTGTTTTTCTCAAAGTCTGAGCAGTAAAAGAAAATGCACACAGAAGTAGTGGATTTCCATGCAGTCTTGAAGAAGTAGTGTTGTCCTTCCAACGGAAAGACAGTGCTGGCTCTTGACATGCTGACAGGTAATGGGCCACAATGGAGCAAACCCACAGCAGAGTCATTCGAAGTTTTGAAGAGTATTGGTAGGTAAGTCATCACAGAGCAGACCCACTGTAGTCCTGGTAGAGATTACGGTATTGGTGGGCCACCAGAGGTGCAGACCCACTGCAGTCCTTGTAGAAGTAATGGTGGGCCACCAGAGGTGCAGACCCACTCCAGTCCTTGTAGAAATTGTGGACAGGCCCACTGTAGTCCTGGTAGAGAGTATGGTATTGGTGGGCCACCAGAGGTGCAGATCCACTGTAGTCCTTGTAGAGATGGCCAGCAGCCATCTGTTGTGACTGTGCAGGTGCACAATCACCATCAAAGAGTCTTCTGGATAATAGAGCAAGTCCATAACCACCACTTGTGCACTCACAAAGTTTTTGGAATAGTCCTTAGAACCAGCAATGCTGTTATCCAGTCCCTTGCTGAATTATCAACACATGTGCAAACACTAACAGTCCCTACTTCTCACATATTGTCCATATACTATGACTAACAGAAACGTGTGCAGTGAAATGAAACTGACAAGTTACTTAATTTGATGAACTGGTGTCAATTACAATTTTATAACATAAGAATACAATTACAAAGGTACAAAATACATCATTAAAAACATAATAATACAGATAACATTTGTAGTATAGGCTTTACAAAAGAATAGAAATAAACATATACATCAGTGTTACAAAAATAGTGACATAAGTACATACATAAAATAATGAGAATAGTTTTCGAAACATTAATTTCACACATGAACATTGAAACAGAACAGAATTGTAAACAACTTTACAAAGAAAATAACATATTATTAATGCAACTTATATTTGAGGATAACAGTATTCCTCCTCATAGTGAATATAGCTTAGTATTAGAAGAGAGAAAAAATTCTATGAAACAGTACACAGAGACAGGAAGAAAACAAATACTCAAGGTTACACAAACACATAGTGGGTTAACACCAATAGGAAAGGACAGGGTTCGTTTTCAGTGTAACATTTGGTACTGCAGTCCAACCCAAAACTTCATATATCTTTCCTCTTATTTCATCCTTTGTTTCCACCAAAAAAAATTCTATCTAAGCATGCTTTCTGTATTTATATGTTCACACATTTCTTACCTCAACATTTATTTCCAAGAAAATCCTACCTAAACCTGTTTTCTCAATGCATTTCTTCCAACTCATCGCAACTCATTCTCTTAGAGGCTACCCCCTCTTAAGCTAACTTAAATCTACTGAGCTCAGATGCTAAACTAAGGGACGAGGCAATGCAGCAGCACAAAACATGTAACACAAACAGCAATGACCAAAAAAATGCAGAGTGCAAAGCAAGCAGCAGTAAATCTAATTTACAGATAAAATGCAAAATTACAACTAATATGAGCCAATGTGCAGCAACATGAAAAATCAATGAGTAGTAAAATTGGCTTAGCAGAGTAATGTAATGTGAAATTTAGTAGCACTATGCCTGGCAAACAGCAACAGCAAATGCAATTACTTATATCTAAACATGACATAGCTCAAGCAGAAAAAATATTACAGTAAAAACAACAATGCAGGTAAGGGAAATGTATAATCACATCTTAATGTCTAAGTAATTAAAGTGGTGCACCACAACAACTGATTGTAAAAAGAAATATTACCATGTACTTGAAAAGAAAATTATAGATGCAGTTACTGGTATTAGTCCCTTCTTATTGTTCTTTCCTTTCCAAGTGCTCCTTTTTTAAAGAATGTGGATCATAAAATAATTATTTAATAGATCTGTTGACAGAAAGTGTTCACATTAGCAAATGCATTTCATTTTATAAAAGCAATGCTGCAACACAGCTGGAAACCAGATATCAAGTGAAATAAGCAACTACGAAAAGCAAAGTATAAAAATATCATTCAGTAGTCATGTGACATTTCATAAGTTAGTAGCTCTCAACTCTCGTAGAAAGACGCTTGTCGTAATCAGGTGTGCAGATGTACGAATATTTCCCATCAATTCATAAGCATTTCAGTAATTAGCACAAAGTGCGAGTAATCATATGTTTTCAAGTAACGAGGGTGTCGCATTAGCGATGAAAGGCACACCCTAATGGCTTGCTCTCCAGGTGTTTGACACGTCCCACGTCCCCTTTTTTTTTTTCTACCTGTGCCGCTGAAAAGGGCTCGCAATAATGGCTTTTTCTCCAGGCGTCTGACACAGCTGGGTGCCCGCGACGCATTACGTGCAGGTGGTCACTTAACTTTCTTACGGAAATATTTACCGCTACAGTGACAGCCTCACATAAAAATATTTCACAGGTCAAGAATTAGCGTTGCAAATCTGTAGAAACCAAATCCTATAAATATAAGTGTCCAAAAAAAAATATTCGTCAGCATTGTGATACATTCACGAATATACACACACATTTCATAACTCTTAAAGTACGTTTCTTGGTTTACAACATCCTTTTCATAAATCAGAGTCCCTAAACACTACTCATTATTCCTTACCTCATTATACATATACATATTCGTCGACACTTCTTCAATATTTCATCGTGAGAAATACGTAGCATAATAAACATTCCTCAACAACATAATACACATCGTTGTCGTAATAATAACATCATAACACTTCAGTCAAATCTCAAAATCGTCGTAACTTCCTCCATTAATTTCTAAGCCTAAAAAAATTCTCTGCTCATGTCAAGAGTGTCATCTGCCTCAAAAGTACTTTAAAAATCATGAATCCATACCAAATACATCATTCAAAGCTCTCATAGTATCACAATGGTTCCGATAAAATATGAACAGTTTACAAAGTACAGACAAAATACAGTTTCATAAGTGTGAAGTTATCCAACTGTATAATTGCGTAAACATGTGTCACTGATGTAGTAAAATAAATGTTTGTCTCTCTCAGTTAAATAATCAGATAGCTGTGTAATTTGTGTGTTAGAGAAATATGGTACCGATGTGTAAAGTTGTATAAGCAAATACCATATTAGCTAGGGTTCCTTGTGGTTGCCACACACATGGTACACAAAGTAGGCGTGTACCCCCCTGAGGATTAATGTAATTATACTCCCAGGTGTTACAAATTACCGCAATGGAATGAAATGTATCACGGAAAACTTTCTTTGTAATTAAAAAAAAATCTTTAAAAATAAGTGTTTTAAGTATAAGATTAATCACTCAAATGCGTGTACTGTAGCGCTAAACTGTGCATCTTGTCGCAACATAATCTCTGTGGAAGTGTCGTAGTTATCGTCCTCCGAAAGCTAAGTTCTGCAGAAGTCAATGTACTTACCACATGATAAACAAAAGTGAAATGCTTTGCGTATAGATGTCGTAGTTATTATGCTTATTGGCGTGATGAAGAAAGTACTGTACAGTAACGTAATGTTGTGCCACGAAAAAGGCTGTCTCATTGTTGCTATACCACAAAAGTTACTACTAAAACATGTTTTTCTTTCCAGAAGAATTCAGAAAACTGTGCAGATATAAAACAGATACACCGCAAAAGCAACATTGTAAATTGTCACTCATTAGTAGCGTCGTGATAAAAATCGTGTAGCTGTCACATAAACTAACCTCTGTGTCATCTGGTATCTCTCAGAAAGCACTTTAAATTCAGAATGTATTTTCAAATAAACCAAAATGTTGCATTAAAATCTCATTAGCAGTACTGGTAAATGTTCTAAGTATGTAAGCCTGATAGTCGTTACGTAATCGTGCAACTAGCAAGCCAGAATGTACAAATACAACACTGTGTCGTCTGTTCACTATAACAATGCATTCGTAATTTCTGTTTAAAAATGTTCCCTAGGTTCTAGACTGGATATTTAACTTCAAACATTGTTGCATGTTAACAGTTTCTTAAGTCTGACAAAGCATACTAGAAATGTGAAGTGAAAAGTTTTATGGCAAAGACAAAGTTAAAAAGCAGATTATCTTTCAATAAATGGTTTTACATGTGAAATCTGGTGTAAACCTTTACTCTTCATAGTACACAGAGTTTGAACTTGAATGCAATTGTCATGCGGTATACGTCGGTAAAGAATGCTAAATCTTTTCTCAAGGCTAGCGTCTTTGTTATTTTTCCCTGAGCCAGCGGGCGCACGCGGCTGCCTGCGGTGCGAGTCATTGTCTGTCCCTTTGTTGGCGCGCGTCGTTATTGGGATTAGGAGACCTAACTTCTACAAATTCGCCTTGCCGAGAGGGCCCTGCTCTGTTTGAATCCCGCCAGTTCTGATGCAATTCAGGTCTGTCGTTACGATCATATCGTCTGTCGTCATGTCGGTAGATTCCGTAGTTTCTTCCTTGTCGGTCATGTGGTGGAGAATTTCTCCCTGAATCGTAACTCCGCGATGAACTGTTGCGTCTGAAGTTATTCTGTCTCCCTTGATAATAATAGTTCTGGTTGTCATATTGTCTATTTCTATGGTTATCTCTGTCATATTCATTTCTACGGAAATGCGATCTTTCTCTGTAACTATTTTTCTGCCAGCGGTTGTCATAAGGGTGGTGTCTGTTTTGGTCACGATTTGTGTTGTGAGAATAGCCTTGTCGTGTCAAGTTATTACTTCTTTCATCGCGGAATTGCGACGGATGTGACCTGTAATTGTTATGTTCCTGTTTCCGCTTTCCGCGATTGTCAGTGTCAATTTCCAATTCTTGTAACAGTCCCTGAAAAGCTTCAATGTCGTCTTTGCAACGTCCTGCCAAAATAATATGTCGTAAATGTTCAGGTAATTTGATTAAGCAAATGCGGATGAGTTCTGAGGGGCTGTATGGGTTTGAAAGATATTGATTCTTATGCAACATGTCTTCAAAATATTTGACAAGACTGGAAAATTCAGATTGTTCGAAATGTTTCATCATTATGATACCATGTTTTACCCGGTCTTGTGTGGCTTGAGACCAATATGCTGAGAGGAAGGCATGGTAAAATTCTCCTTCACTGTGGCAATCGTGAATGACCGACCGCATTCTTACAGCTGGTTCATTCTCTAAGTAGCCACACATAAATTCTAATCTGTGCTCTAATGACCAGTTGGGAGGAAAACAATGAGAGAATTGATGGAGCCATGCTTGTGGATGAATGTCGTTCCCAGAATTCTTAAATGTTTTGAATTTACGTGTAGTAATGAACAGCTTATAGTCAAAGTCATCATGTCGGCGAGTCGCATATCGGTCATTGTTATGTCGTTTCGGCGGTTCCATTTCAAAATTCGGTGCACCTTGCCAATTTCTTTCATAACTTCCGAACTGTCCTGTGTTATTATTTTGTGGTTGTTCCGTATTTCTAAGTCCCTCTTCCCGTATTGGGGCGCGAGTATCCTCTGAAATACGTAATTCTTGTATTAACTGTGTCAGCTGATCTTGTACTTCCCGGATTTCTCTTTGGTGTTGCGTATTAATCTGATTCTGATTTTGTTTGAATTTCCTAATTTGTTCGCACTCTTCAGTGTCAGTGAAGGCTACAGGTCTTGTGTCATTCAGATCATCATCTACCTTTGTAGATAAGTTAGTGAATTGATCCGAAAGTTCGGCTACTTTCTCCGATAGTGTACTTATTTCCTCAGCGTGTTTTTCTGAACCAAGTTTCAGAGTATCTACTTTGTCCTTTAAGTTTTCCTGAGCTTTTGCAAGTTGCGTAACCGAATCGGTAGATGCAACTGAGTCAAATTTAGCCCACAAGGTCTCATGATTTTCATGAACAATGGTTTGCAGCTCTTTTATGGCTGCTTCGTGATTCTGTAATGCATTTTCATGCCGCGAAAAAATAGGTTGAAAATGCTCACAAATTTGTGTTTTTACGTCATTACAGACTTTTTGACATTTCGATTCAATGTTATGTAACTCAGTAGTTAAATCTTCACGCGTTTGTTCAAGCGTGGTGTGAAGATTTTGTTCCATTGCGTCTAACTGTTGCTGTGTTTGTCTCTGATTTTGTTCCATTGTGTCTAACTTTTGAAGCTTTTGCTGTGTTTGTCCCATTTGTTGTATTAATTGTAATAACAATGCATTGGTGTCTGAAACATGTTCCTCAGTGCTTTTCGGCAGTGAATTTACACCGGAAACATTCACATTTTGACAAGCAGAAAATGTGTCTTGACTTATTTGAGAAAACGGTGAGGATCCAAAACCTGAATCTACAGTATTTGCGAGATCACGTCGTGTCATTTCGGCTTCCTGAGGCGAGCTATTGCCGACCGATCGATCGATAATGCTTCCCTCTTCACTAATTGTTTCACTGTCCACGCCATTGTTTGACGCCCGCTCCATTTCCCTGTGCACAGTTACCAAATTACTACTTTGAACATTAGTAAATTCATTACTCGGCGGCGCTGATAAGCTACGCTCGTCATCACTATTATTTCTCAGTTTAGTTTGGAGCCTAGTGTTACGTTTTTCACACGCCATTATTGTCACAGTATTTCACACGATAACAAAGAAAAGCACAATTTGAAGATCAAAAATAAGAGAACACATTAAAATAGCACTGAAAATAATATCTAGTTAATTACAGCTGCGAAATACTTGGTGCAAATCTACATGCATGCCAAGACTGTTTTACTGTACAACAATGAAAGACTGCAACTACAAAGGAGATTTTCTCTACAATTACGCGCTAGCAATAAACAATAGCTACACTAATTACACAAACTACAAGAAAAAATCAGAAGATTCCAGTGAGGTATCCTGGGCTAAGGGTCGACATATGAAACGTCCCCTTTGAACATTTCTACAAGACTGTGCTTAACCTGACACACAATATTTTTAGCGCAACGCAATCTGACTTTCAAAACTCCCTACTAAAGAATGGCCCTGACAAACATTAAACTATACCTTTCACAAATCACTTACCTCACAAAAATCTTCGCTGCTCAAGCTACTGCAATACAGCGAGCGCCACTACTGCCAGCTAAATAAAAGATTCAAACTACTGAAGGCACTAACTACTGATAGGGGTAGTTAGCAAATGAAAGATATTAATAGAGAGCAAACAATGTATTTACCTTAATATCATCACAAATCATAATATATATATATCAGTTCATGACAAACTGCAAACCTCCGCCATCTCTCTCCCCACATCCACCACTGCTGGCGGCTCACCTCCAACTGCGCAACGCTACGCGCTGTTCACATCCAGCTGCCGCTGCCCAACACTACAATGGCAGACAACAATGCAAACTAGCCACAGACTGCACACAGCACAGCCAGTGATTTCATTTTGAGCGCTACGTAACGTTGCCAATAAGAAAACAAACAGCCTACTTACATAGAGAAAACATAAACAGCCTACTTACACCTATAACACTACCTTGGGGAACGCCAGAAATCACTTCTGTTTTACTCGATGACTTTCCGTCAGTTACTACGAACTGTGACCTCTCTGACAGGAAATCACAAATCCAGTCACATAACTGAGACGATATTCCATAAGCACGCAATTTCAATACGAGCCGCTTGTGTGGTACAGTGTCAAAGAGCCTTCCGGAAATCTAGAAATACGAAATCGGTCTGAAATCCCTTGTCAATACCACTTAACACTTCATGTGAATAAAGAGCTAGTTGTGTTTCACAGGAACAATGTTTTCTAAACCCATGTTGACTGTGTGTCAATAGACAGTTTTGTTCGAGGTAATTCATAGTGTTCGAACACATTATATGTCCTAAAATTCTGCTACATATCGACGTTAAAGATATGGGCCTGTAAGTTAGTGGATTACTCATACTACCTTTCTTGTATATTGGTGTGACCTGTGCAACTTTCCAGTCTTTGGGTACAGATCTTTCGTCGAGCGAACGGTTGTATATGTCGAAGACTATCAGCACTATAGTTCCTGCATTTGCAGACAGGTTGGGAAGTGTTCGCGGTTCAATGTGAGTACGTGAGCACTAAATCCACTTGATGTGGCGGACGTAGTGGCCTCTGTTTTACCTTGCTGGTTTAGGCAAAATATAAAAAATCACAGCCCTTACAGCAAGGAATAGTAACCTGTAAAATAAAAACGAGCTACTGCTTTTAAGGTCGAAAAATCTTTTCGTGTGTGTGTGTGTGTGTGTGTGTGTGTGTGTGTGTGTGTGTGTATCTCTATGTGGTGTCTAAGAGAGAGGAAAGGGGCGGAGCGAAGGGAAATAGGCAGAGAGCTCATTTGTATTGATAATAGCGAGACGAACGTTACTTTGAAACTTAGATGTGCAGTCATGTACAGAAATTAATCAGACTTGTCTAGATTTCCGAGGAATAATTACAGATCCTGAACTACAAATATTGTAATGAAAATGATCAATCGAAAATATGTCAACTGAACAAAATCTTAAATTTAAGATACGCCAAAATAAAATAACAAATACGCTGTCAGGTTTGACTTCGTGAAATGTAGCGGAAGATAATTCCGGTTGAACAAGAAAAGAAAACGTAAGAGGGCGTCCTGAAAATTACTGTTTCGGAATTTCTTATGTGAAAACTATCAAGGCTTTCGAAATACAACAAATGTTAATAATTTTACACATATTTATTCTTCATGTCTATATATTTGTCAACATAGTCACCGTGGCAAAGAACAAATCTCTCCCAACGACAAACCAGTTTGTTGATACTGTCACTGTAGAATGTTTAAGTTTGTTGATGGCGCCACATCCTCACTTATGCTTGCACTGGCTCAAACCTATCAAACTGAAGTCCTCAAAGGTGTTCTTTAATTTTGAAAGCATATGAAATGGGGGCATGGCGGGACTGTATGCAGGATGGTCGATAACATTGAATGTGTGTGTGAAATCTTATGGGACTTAACTGCTAAGGTCATCAGTCCGTAAGCCTTCACACTACTTAACCTAAATTATCCTAAGGACAAACACATACACCGAGGGAGGACTCGAACCTCCACCGGGACCAGCCGCACAGTCCCTGACTGCAGCCCCTTAGACCGCTCGGGATGACATTGAACTGAAGGCGCACGATTCCTGCAACTGCTGCATCGCTCGTCTATGGTGTGCCACTGTCGTGCTGAAGGACAGGCCGAACTATTCCAATTAGAATCTCGATTACAGCACGCTGTTTCTCATGCACAGACATAGTTCCGTTATGCACCGCCATGTTACACGCTACAATTCGGAGCGCTCTAGTAGCAGATGGCTCCATGTATGTAAACATGAGGAATAAAGATGTGGAACGGTAATAACGTTTGTTTCTTTTAAAAAGCTGTGTCTCCACAAAAAAAAATCGAAAGCGTTACTTTTCGGCGAGTCCTCGTAATTTTGCCAACGAGCCGCTGTGACACGAACGGGAGACAATGACGTTCGAATATTAGATCTCGTATCATTTAAGAAAGACCAGTGACATTTTTCGGACGTGTACTACTAACTGAAATTTGTAGCCAGAGAGGACTTCAAGAATGACGCAAGCATTTGTGAGGGCTTAACACGAGTAAACCTACAGGATATAACTGTGACAATAATGTTGTTGTTGTTGTTGTTGTGGTCTTCAGTCCTGAGACTGGTTTGATGCAGCCCTCCATGCTACTCTATCCTGTGCAAGATTCTTCATCTCCCAGTACCTACTGCAACCTACATCCTTCTGAATCTGTTTAGTGTACTCATCCCTTGGTCTCCCTCTATGATTTTTACCCTCCACGCTGCCCTCCAATACTAAATTGGTGATCCCTTGATGCCCCAGAATATGCCCTACCAACCGATCCCTTCTTCTAGTCAAGTTGTACCACAAATTTCTCTTCTCTCCAGTTCTATTCAATACCTCCTCATTACTTATGTGATCCACCCATCTAATCTTCAGCATTCTTCTGTAGCACCACATTTCGAAAGCTTCTATTCTCTTCTTGTCTAAACTATTTATCGTCCACGCTTCACTCTCATACATGGCTACACTCCATACAAATACTTTCAGAAACGACTTCCTGACTTTTAAATCTAAACATGATGTTAACAAATTTTTCTTCTTCAGGAACGCTTTCCTTGCCATTGCCAGTCTGCATTTTATATCCTCTCTATTTCGACCACCATCAGTTATTTTGCTCCCCAAATAGCAAAACTCCTTTACTACTTTAAGTGTGTCATTTCCTAATCTAATTCCGGCAGCATCACCCGATTTAATTCGACTACATTCCATTATCCTAGTCTTGCTTTTGTTGGTGTTCATATTATACCCTCCTTTCAAGACATTTTCCATTCCGTTCAACTGCTCTTCCAGGTCTTTTGCTGCCTCTGACATAATTACAATGTCATCGGCGAACCTCAAAGTTTTTGTTCCTTCTCCATGGACTTTAATACCTACTCCGAACTTTTCTTTTGTTTCCTTTACTGCTTGCTCAATATACAGATTGAATAACATCGGGGATAGGCTACAACCCTGTCTCACTCCCTTCCCAACCAATGCTTCCCTTTCATGCCCCTCATTTATAACTGCCATCTGGTTTCTGTACAAATTGTAAATAGCCTTTCGGTCCCTGTATTTTACCCCTGCCACCTTTATAATTTAAAAGAGAGTATTCCACTCAACATTGTCAAAAGCTTTCTCTAAGTCTACAAATGCTAGAAACGTAGGTTTGCCTCTCCTTAATCTACTTTCTAAGATAAGTCGTAGGGTCAGTATTGCCTCACGTGTTCCAACATTTTTGCGGAACCCAAACTGATCTTCCCCGGGGTCGGCTTGTACCAGTTTTTCCATTCGTCTGTAAAGAATTCGTGTTAGTATTTTGCAGCCGTGGCAATAATGTACTGCAATAACAGTTTTATCAATAGGGATAATGGCATGCAGGAATCTCATGAAAAGTGCGGTTTACTAGCACGCTACACTTTAAGCATCCAGTTAAAATTCCCCTATTCTTAAGCAGCGCAGTACCACAGAAACACAAGGCTGATGTTAATGACGCTGACAAGACGTCTCAGGGGAAGGGGGAGAGAGAGCGGGGGGGTGGCGGAGGGGGATAGCAAGAGAGGAATAGCTGCGTTCTTTTGCGAACGATTCATCAGCAGTTTGGCGGCGCGTCGTTAATTGTAAATACCCTCGCAAATTGGACGGCGGCGCTGGCGTCGCCGTGCTAGGCGAGATCCGTGCGGGAGAGAGAGACAGAGAGAGAAAGGGGGGAAAGAAAGCATTAGTGGAGAGCTCTTAATTACAGCTAATTAAACTGGTCGCTCGCAGCGCCCTCATCACATCACACAGCCGCGCTGGCAGAGGGTGCTTCGAGCACCCCTCCGGTGGCAAGCGTGTGCGACGCCCCACCCAGGGCTGCTGCGCGGCTAATTTAATGACCGCGGAACGAGCACGCCGCACGGTATTTCCTCTCGCAGGCGATGTGTGAGCTCTGTCTGCTACGTGAAGATGGGAATTCACCGAAACGTTCCGCACTTATGGACTGAAACTCGCGCAGAATTCATTCCCTCGCTTTGCCCAACGTATCTACTACTCCTGGAATATATTAACTCGCTAACATAAACTGCTAAATGACATGGCCCCAACGAATAAAGCGTAAACCGGTTATTTCCTACAAAATATCAATTCCGACTTACGTCTTTGTTGTTTACGTAAGAAATATGCTGCGGAAAGAAGCCGTTTCAACTACAAGAGCTATTTTTTTCCAACCTCTCATCAGTCGTGAAATTAAAACCATAGTGAGAATGCAATGAAGTTTTGTGCAGACGTTTTGCACAGAATCTCTAGTATGATTATCTATTGCATCATGTGATACTATTCAGTTGTGAATGCTCATTGAACATGTAAAAGCCGGCCGGTGTGGCCGAGCGGTTCTAGGCGCTATAGTCTGGAACCGCGCGACCGGTACGGTCGCAGGTTCGAATCCTGGCTCGACATGGATGTGTGTGATGTCCTTAGGTTAGTTAGGTTTAAGTAGTTCTAAGTTCTAGGGGACTGATGACCTCAGAAGTTAAGTCTCATACTGCGCAGAGCCATTTGAACATGTAAAGATGCCTACAAGATAGTGTCTCCACCCACGTTGCAATATCCCCTCGCTTCTAAACTGATACCGTTATTACTCAGCTTAGCCGCGAGTCCGTAGAGGGTGGTATATGTGACGTACTGTATAACTAGTCAACATTTCCACCCGGAATTTGCGAGTGTAAGTCGGACCTTCCTTGATCCACATTGGCGGGTCGTGTCGTCGGATTTCCTCCTACCTGTGCGCGGTGCAGCTCTCGCAAATGTCGTCCCGTGCAGAGTCTTCATTGGCGCGTTAGATGTCTCTGTCGGTGGAGGCTAATTATCTGAAATTGCTGTCGATCAACTTTGGGGTATCTATTTACTACATAGGATCCATTTTCTCGAGATCGGAGGTAGATAGAGACCTCCTCCCAAGTCTAAACAAAAATTCAACGTGTTAGCTAAATTTCATACGCAGCAACATATGGTGTAGTACGCACCAAACACAAAATCATAGCGACCCCTAATTTTCGTTGCAAACTTTTTGCGTTTTACGTAGTAACTTACTAAAATGTGTACATCACAATAAGAATGGCCATTAGCGAGACGATGGGCACTTCGCCACGAAGCTGACATATAACGCTACAAGTAAGGCAAAAATCAGATATTTTCAGTGAATATTTTCTGTTAAATCGTTTGAGGAAGATAACAGGTTGCGCGCGCTTCGGTTCTGTCAGTGCAGAGCTTCGCCAGTGGGCGCGTGCGAAGTACGGTGTACGCGCCGCAATATACGCCGCACCCGCGCGACTCGTGCGGCACGTACGTGTCGCGCTGTAGTCTAGTGTCGCGTCACACGTGCTGTACGCGTCTCAATTTGCGCCTAGCCTAAATGTGGGCCAGGAGGCACGCGCCGCCACAGCTGACGGCTCGGTGGTACAGATACCTCTATGGGTCTTCGACGTCCATGACGTCTGGCGGGGATTCAAATTTCGCGGCGCGCGGTACCCGACTTTATTTATTTAAATAACAGTGTTACACGGAGTTAATGGTGAAGTACACTGCGCATCAGAATTAAAGGACTGGTTTTGCGAGTCCGTCACTTGTCTCCCTTTGCGGCCCAGAAGTTTCAAATTTGGCTCAGTGTTGCCTGCAACCTTCCTCCGTAACGATGTAAAAACGTTGCACCCTGTGACGTCATCCTCGAGCTCGACGACGTTTCAGACAACAAGATATCTACATGTGCAGAAAAAAAAAGCCCGACCTCAGAAAATCATGTGCCTCATAAGGTGGACTAATGATATCACACTTGCACCAAATGTCACAACAATTCTGCCCAATGCCTCTGCCGATGTGTCAAACGATAAGAAGGTCGCCCCAAATCTCTTACCTGTATTCCACCCCATCTTTTGACGCCCCAGCAACGGAAGTCAAAACGGCGGCGAATAGCTGTTTTCTCATGGGTGGTCGAGGAAACATTTCAAACAGACCCCGCTGAGAATTATCAAAAACGGAGCTCAGGCAGTGGCATACAGTGCGTCAACAAAACCACTCCTTTCCTTGGGGCGTTGATTCTCACACATTTCGGGGTCGATAACGGCAGTTCGCAATGCAATGAGCAGCAGAGCGACGTTCTTGATGACAACCTTTGACACGTGTGACATCCCCAGAAGCCTTAATCCTTCTCTAAGAACACTGTGGGGCTGCACCCCCTTTGTGCAGGATCACACTTCTTTGGTGTGCAGCGCAACTGCAGTTTTTGCTCTTGTGTACAGGTTGGATCCTTTAGGGACCGTTCACAAACTTTCGCCGAAGTTTTAACGTGATCCAAAACAGTAAAGGGTGCTTATGTATTTTCAGCCCTCCTGTTTCAAGCTCTCCGGTGGCGTGATCATAGAGGGACGGGGAGGGGGCGGGGCTGGGGGAGGAGGGGGTGCGCCGTTGACTCATGCATGAATAAAACAACAACACCCTCAATCGCTCCCGCCCACCTGTATTGAGAATTTTAAAACTGTACATCTACTGAGACACACTCTGTGAAGAAGATCTAGGCCCCTGTAGGCAGGCAATCCTTCGATACACCTCCGATCCCAGATGCCAGCTAGCAGGCGCCTAGAACTACTTTGCTGATTATCTCAATACAGATACAATTTTAAAATCCTCAGTGAAGTTGGGCAGGTGCCATCGAGGGGAGGGGGGTTTAGAATGCCTCTTTTTTGTGTTATTCACACATGCGTCAGTGTTCCATCCCCCCATGGGCAAGCCACAGGAGGGTGCGAAACATAAGGATAAAAATGCCTACACACCCTTTGCCGCTCCGTAGCACGTTCATTTTATGTAAAATGGTTGTGAGCTGTCCCTTGTAGTTCCAAAGAGATGCGATTACGTTCAGTGGGGACGCAGTGTCACAGTGTCCTTAGAGAATGGGTGAGACGTCCGAAGGTGTCAGCAGTGTCCAAGGTTGTCAATAACGTCGTCCTGGTCCTCATCGCGAAATGTGTGGGAATCAACGTTCCAGCGTAAGGAGTGGTTTCGTTCACACCCTTTATGCCACGCCCTAGTCCCTTTGGTGTCGATTATCAGCGGCGGTGGTTTGAAACGTTTTCCTAGGCCATCCGAAAGAAAAACGCGTGATTTCAACTCCCTTCGTCACTGTTCAAAAGAATCGGTGGAATGCAGATAAAAGAGGGTGTGACCAGCTTCCCATCGAGTGGCCACGTCCACGGTGACATTCGGCACAATTGTGGCGAACTTTGTTGTCAATGTTACATCACTAACCCACCTCTCACGACACGTGAACTTGTAAGGTGTGGCCGCTTTCTCGAACGTGTCGACACCTTGCCGTTTGAAGCGTCGTAGCGACGAGCCAGGATCCCACTTTTTTGCACCGTTCCAGAGAAAGGCTGGAGGCACCTTTGAGCTAAACTTCAAACTTCCGTGTCGCAATGGGAGACATTTTCACTGTTTCAAAGAAGTCATCCTTTGATTGTGTTGCGCATTGTATTAAAAGATGAGGAAAACAGTGTACGTAGTCACAACAGAAATAGAAAACACACGAAAGATGCACTACATTACGAAAACCATTGGTACCGGGCATGAACAACTACTACCCTCGAAAAAGTACTTCAAAAGTAGTAATAAGTGTATGAACTAATTCTTCCAACGACTTTACCTATAACGTGCTTTCAAACGATAAAAAGGTATAAAAACAAGCTGACCTGTACTAATCCACTTTCAAAATAAATGTAGTTCCAGAAGAGCAGTCGAAGCCTTTTTTTAAAAAAAGGCACATGTAAGGCAAAGGTCCCGAGTTCTAGTCTCGGGCCGGCACACAGTTTCAATCAGCCCGCATCTCGTGGTCGTGCGGTAGCGTTCTCGCTTCCCACGCCCGGGTTCCCGGGTTCGATTCCCGGCGGGGTCAGGGATTTTCTCTGCCTCGTGATGGCTGGGTGTTGTGTGATGTCCTTAGGTTAGTTAGGTTTAGGTAGTTCTAAGTTCTAGGGGACTGATGACCATAGATGTTAAGTCCCGTAGTGCTCAGAGCCATTTGAACCACAGTTTCAATCTGCCAGGAAGTTTCATATCAGCGCACACTCCGCTGCAGAGTGAAAATCTCATTCTGGAAACATCCCCCAGGCTGTGGCTAAGCCATGTCTCCGCAGTATCCTTTCTTCCAGGAGTGCTAGTTCTGCAAGGCTCGCAGAAGAGCTTCCGCGAAATTTGGTAGATAGCAGACGAGGTACTGGCAGAAGTAAAGCTGTGAGGGCGGGGCGTGAGTCGTGCTTGGGCAGCTCAGTTGGTAGAACACTTGCCCGCGAGTCCGAGTCTCGGTCCGGCACACAGCTTTAATCTGCCAGGAAGTTTCACACATGTTTTAGTTTTTAGGCCTACAACAGAGAAACCACAAAGATTTTTATATAATACTATTACGTAAATAAACCGAGGCACACAGAAGAAGACACATAGGTGTAGAAATGTATTTGGATGAACAGAAAATTAATACATTGCGTTTTGCAGAAGGAAGAGTTTTGAAACCAAATTTAAAGTAATACAGCATCCATATATTATCTGTTACTGTCGAATATTTTGAAATAGAAAAACCCATCCTGCACTAAATAATTTTTCACGAAGTATAGTATAAAATCTTTAGGTTTATCATTGAAGAATATTAACACTTATTTGTCATAGAGTGGGGCAGCACAGTGCTAAGACAGTGGACACTCGTTCGTGAGCACGAAGGTTCCGATCACCATTCAGCTATTTAGATTTAGGTTAAGGCAAAGGCAAAGGCAAAGATGGTCGTGTTTCCCTCGAAGAGAAAACAGCTGACTTAACCATCAGTCCTTCTTCGATCTTAGATTACTCTCCGTCTCTGCGTACTTCATTGTCTACGAGACATTAAATTCTCCTTATCCTTCCTTAACATTCGACGTATAATTCGTAAAATAATAAATGTTTGATTTATCCTATATGGTTTATAGTCCAAAACCCTCTTTTCTGTTTTGTCTGGGAACAATATAGCGCGTTAATGGTGGTTTTGTCGCTTGGAGGAGTACACAGATATCGGAAGTTATCTGTCCTCCCTATCAGTTGTCGCATCGCCACGGTAAGAGGAGCTTCTGATAGCGGTACGAAGGACCTCCAACGATGGCTTGGGCTGTAAATACGCAACAGAGGTTCGAGGTGTGATTCTATAGCTCCTGTATCTGCACACACACACACACACACACACACACACACACACACACAAGCACAGACAAGCACACTACGAAATGTGACACATCGACGGTCAAGGAGGAAAGACCACATTTTCTGCTCCACACTATGAGCAGTACTCCATAATCGGTAAGCATGAGGTTAGCCGAAAACTGATACAAGCAACAAGACTATACAAGCCACTAACATCAATATTCCGTTCCCCTTAAGTTCTCTGTGTCTGGCCTCTACAGTATACTGAAAATACTTTTGAGGCTTGGGGACTCAATGCATTGATCCGAGCCATAGCTACAATTTACTTTTAGATCGAACCATTACCTTCCCTTATTCCAAACAGTTTCATACTATAATTCATCATCTTTGTGGCGTACGTTCGGGATTGTATTGTATCGTATGTCAAGTGAAACTCGCGCATTTTTACCGTTGTTGATCATGTGTTGCAAGATAACACCCAGATCGTCTTAGACTTATGCAAATTCAATCAAATAGCGACGTCAGTTGCGAAATTGTACCTGTTAGAGTTTTCATTGGATATACTAAGAGTGAGAAAAGTTATACAACAAATAAAAATCAGAAAAAAAACAAAATAGATAGCGATGCTTATTTTATTAAAATGGCCGATTTCGGCCTAGTCTTATGCCGGTCAATTTTATTAAAATAACCGGCCTAATACTAGGTCAAAATCGGCCATTTTAACAAAATAACCATCGTGATCTAGACTTTTTCACTGATTTTTTATAGCTTACAACATCGTTGTTTCCCAAAATTATTACCAAAAATTTTGAATTTCACAATAGTGGCCATGACGGAGAATCACAGAAACATCTCAGAAATAGCTAACCATAAACACGCCTTAACTGTACGCACTGCTAATGAAATAGACGACTACTTCACCATGCAACAACATGGAAAGGGAAATAAAATCTTAACTTCATTGAAGAAAATAGAGTTTCATTATACATGAGAAGTTGAAACTGTGTTGCACAACATTCAGACACCTACGTTTCACGTGAAGTGTTTTACGAAACTGTAAATCTGTGCACAATTTGAAGTGCTTAACTCACGTATCTAAAACTGTGAGCCCCTAATGAAACTAAAAAGTATATAGCAGCGGAAAGAAGTGAAGATACGTCACAACAGAGGGAGTAGGATTTGGTCGAGTGTAATCTCGGCAAATAGGACAGACAGTCCTCTGCATCCACTCGGTTACCGATCGATAAAAGCATTCCTTTCATTTCCCTGTATCGCGCGTATTCTCCGCGAAGTGGAACGCGTCCTTTCAAAGGAAAAAGATATACACGGACATATTCAGGTACGACGAAGTATCAGGAACCTCTGTAGAACGCAAGAAAAGGAAGCCCTTTTTATGCGCTGTGCAGACGTCTTGCTAAGAGACGTTTTTGATGGTTTATTTGCGGGAAACAGTTTTGCAGTGGAGTGTAACTTTTTCACTTGATGGAGTCTGCTTTCCTCCATTTCGTTCGGATGACTATTTTAGAGTAAACTGTCTCTTTGAGAATAAAGGAAAAAGAATTTAAAGTCGTATTTGGCACCCAAATTCTCAGCTGAATACATCTATCCCGTGAAAGAGCGTATTCAGGAACTAGTCACAAAAGGAACACCGATTACGAAGCTACGATTTAGCAGTTCAGACTAAAATAAAATTTTACCATCTCCGAATGATTGATCTTCTACCCATATCTTTCACAGTTGCTCCAGCTATAAATAACTTTATTTTTATTTCTGATAGAAGATAAAAAGTTGAATAGCAGCAGTAGCGTTGTCTTGATCGCACACTATATTATGAATCATCATTCTTCTGACTGGATTGATGCTGCCCGACACGAATTCTTCTCCTGTGCCAACCTCTTCATCTCAGAGCAGCACTTACAACCTACATCCTCAATTATTTGCTTGACGTATTCCAATCTCTGTCTTCCTCTACAGTTTTTGCTCTCTACAGCACCCTCTAGTACCATGATGTCTTAAATGATGTCCTATCATCCTGTCCCTCCTTCTTGTCAGCGTCTCCCATAAATTCCTTTCCTCGCCGCTTCTGCGGAGAACCTCTTAAATGCTTCGAGTCTCTTCTGTTCTGGTTTTACCACAATCCATCTTTCACTTCGATAAAACGATTTTCGAAATTCTGATGGAATGTTATCTATAACTTCTGCATTATTTGTTAATAATTTGTCCAAAGCTCTTTTAAATTCTGGTTCACACACCATCATATCATTACTACGAGTTCAAAAATTTTGCACGATAACGCTCAGTGGAATGAAGGCCTCTTTCTACCCTTATTGTGAGAAGGATATTGTTCCAAGATATAATTTATGAACGTAGAAAATCTTACAGCGAAAAAAAAATGCAGACCAATTTATTTCCTCATCATCATCATCATCATCATCATCATCATTTAAGACTGATTATGCCTTTCTGCGTTCAGTCTGGAGCATAGCCCCCTTATAAAATTCCTCCGCGATCCCCTATTCAGTGCAAACATTGGTGCCTCTTCTGATGTGAAACCTATTACTCCAAAATCATTCTTAAGCGAATCCAGGTACCTTCTCCTTGGTCTGCCCCGACTCCTCCTACCCTCTACTGCTGAACCCATAAGTCTCTTGGGTAACCTTGCTTCTCCCATGCGTGTAACATGACCCCACCATCTAAGCTTGTTCGCCCTGACTGCTACATCTATAGAGTTCATTCCCAGTTTTTCTTTGATTTCCTCGTTGTGGACACCCTCCTGCCATTGTTCCCATCTACTAGTACCTGCAATCATCCTAGCTACTTTCATATCCGTAACCTCAACCTTCTTCATAAGGTAACCTCAAGCCATCCAGCTTTCGCTCCCATACAACAAAGTTGGTCGAAAGATTGAACGGTGCACAGATAACTTAGTCTTGGTACTGACTTCCTTCTTGCAGAAGAGAGTAGATCGTAGCTGAGCGCTCACTGCATTAGCTTTGCTACACCTAGCTTCCAGTTCTTTCACTATGTTGCCATCCTGTGAGAATATGCATCCTAAGTACTTGAAACCGTCCACCTGTTCTAATTTTGTTCCTCCTATTTGGCACTCAATCCGTTTATATTTCTTTCCCACTGACATTACTTTCGTTTTGGAGATGCTAATCTTCATACCATAGTCCTTACGTTTCTGATCTAGCTCTGAAATATTACTTTGCAAACTTTCAATCGAATCTGCCATCACAACTAAGTCATCCGCATATGCAAGACTGCTTATTTTGTGTTCACATATCTTAATCTCACCTAGCCAGTCAATTGTTTTCAACATATGATCCATAAATAATATGAACAACAGTGGAGACAGGTTGCAGCCTTGTCTTACCGCTGAAACTACTCTGAACCATGAGCTCAATTTACCGTCAACTCTACCTGCTGCCGGACTATCCATGTAAAGACCTTTAATTGCTTGCAAAAGTTTGCCTCCTATTCCGTAATCTCGTAGAACAGACAATAACTTCCTCCTAGGAACCCGGTCATATGCCTTTTCTAGATTTATAAAGCATAGATACAATTCCCTGCTCTACTCATAACACTTCTCCATTATTTGCCGTAAGCTAAAGATCTGGTCCTAACAACCTCTAAGAGGCCTAAACCCACACTGATTTTCATCCAATTGGTCCTCAACTAATACTCGCACTTTCCTTTCAACAATACCTGAGAAGATTTTACCCACAACGCTGATTAAAGAGATACCTCTGTAGTTGTTACAATCTTTTCTGTTTCCATGTTTAAAGCTTGGTGTGATTACTGCTTTCGTCCAGTCTGTTGGAACCTGTCCCGACTCCCATGCCATTTCAATTATCGTGTGTAGCCATTTAAGACCTGACATTCCACTGTATTTGATGAGTTCCGACTTAATTTCATCCACCCCAGCTGCTTTATTGCACTACAATCTATTGACCATTTTCTCCACTTCCTCAAATGTGATCCTATTTCCATCATCATTCCTATCCCGTTCTACCTCGAAATCTGAAACATTACTGGTCGTATTTTCACCTACATTGAGTAACTCTTTCGAAGACTGCTAATTACGCTCCAGAATGGTTTTCCAGCAGCTTGACCCAAGGTCTCCAACCTGTTTCCAAAGTCTTCCCAAGATTTCTTCTTGGATGCTGAAATTATCTGTTTGGCTTTGTTTCTTTCTTCAACATAAATTTCTCAGTCTACCTGAGTTCTAGAAAAAATGGAAATAGAACAGACGGTACTTTAGAAAGGGACGACATCAATTTCCCGCTACACAGTGGGAGATCCCTGCTACTAAAATGATGCGCCGGACAAGGGTTCACACGATATAGTGCTGGAAGCTTTTTCTGGAAATCATTGGGAGCAGCTAGCTACAGGACCAACTCGTGAGTGTGACGTCTTAGATTTCCTGGAATTTAACACACTCGAACACATCGAATCACTTAACGCAAAAGAGACGATCGATGATCGTAGGGCTATTACAGCATCAATGATTGTAAGTATTATAATAAATCTTAATGGAGGTTAAGAAAGTAGGTTTACTTACCAAGAGTGACAGTGAATTAAATGAAGAGTATTTGAACAGTGAACATGTAATATTCAGCTCTGGGGAAGAATATACTGCGAGCTAACATCCCATAGATGTTGGGGCTCACATGCGGTTCCTCTCCGTCGAAATGTCTTGGATCTGACTTGTCTATGGGTTGAACCCCATGTGTCACACTACACGCCCTAAATTAGACACAGTTACCTTTTGGTTAAATTCTCTGGTTCAAATGGCTCTGAGCACTATGGGACTCAACTGCTGAGGTCATTAGTCCCCTAGAACTTAGAACTAGTTAAACCTAACTAACCTAAGGACATCACAAACATCCATGCCCGAGGCAGGATTCGAACCTGCGACCGTAGCGGTCTTGCGGTTCCAGACTGCAGCGCCTTTAACCGCACGGCCACTTCGGCCGGCATTAAATTCTCTGGCTGATGACAAGTTTGCGAAACTGTACATTTAATATAACACATCGGGAGCTAAATTAACGACCCATACATAAATTATTTAGCCCACGCAGTTACGATTTGGTTAGAATAATGTTTATTCAGAAAGCAAACTAATAGCGAAAGTGGTCGTATTTAGAATTACACTCGAGTTGATATTTACGTTTGTCATTTTAATGACGCGCTTTTACATCAAATGTCGATCGTTAAGATCGACCAAAGCGTTCAGATTTTAAAATTCATGTCTTTGTTACAAAACTTGTTAATTTCTGTTTAACAGTAAATCCTAAACTATTATAGATATGGTCAATATTCAAGCGTTATTGGGACTACCATTAAAATGTATGAAGGATGGTAGATGGTTATGATGGATGGTAGATTAAAATTACCGTGGCTTCGTTCCCTGAATTACTACAGAATTAAATAGTTTTCATAAATGTTTCCCTTTATGGCCGATCTTAGGTCGGCCATATTTAACACTGCTACGTATCCTTGGCCACAAAAGCCTTCTACTGGGTTTCCCTATGACGTAGGCTCTCGTCTGTCTCACTCGCACACTATAGCGCTTAGGCCTCAGTAGACAATAGACGCCTGTGAGTTTCCCCATCTCCTGGTGAATCTGCATCCTTTGTGGAACGCGGTCCTTGACGACGGGGTTCGTTTCACAGTTCCTGTAGGCTGACTCTTTCAGCCATATATTTAAACGAGAGCGCAACGCTCGTTAACTCACAATATGGACCAAAGTGACAAAATTCAAAATCATTGTACAATGTATCTTACTCATGCTTGTGGCGACAAACGTAGTGAGGGATGTAAAAGATCCGCCATGGTTCGACAACCGTTTCAGAAATGTGGTACAAAAGAACAGCGAGCCCTATCAGACAGTTACGCGATTTCAGTATATTGTTGACAAAGAGAAGGTGAAAGAAACCAAAATTGAAGGAATGTGGCCGACCAATTTGACAAATATCCGAGGATGTTATGGTCTTACGTAATTGTAGGAAACTTATCAAAAATTTCCAATTCAGTCAGTGAGCATACACAATATCTACATCTGCATCTACATCTACATCCATGCTCCGCAAGCCACCTGACGATGTGTGGCGGAGGGTACCTTGAGTACCTCTGTCGGTTCTCCCTTCTATTACAGTCTCGTATTGTTCGTGGAAGGAAAGATTGTCGGTAGGCTCTAATCTCTCTGATTTTATCCTCACTTCGCGACATATACGTAGGAGGGAGCAATATACTGTTGACTCCTCGGTGAAGGTATGTTCTCGAAACTTCAACAAAAGCCCGTACCGAGCTACTGAGCGTCTCTCCTGTAGAGTCTTCCACTGGAGTTTATCTATCATCTCCGTAACGCTTTCGCGATTACGAAATGATCCTGTAACGAAGCGCGCTGCTCTCCTTTGGATCTTCTCTATCTCTTCTATCAACCCTATCTGGTACGGATCCCGCACTGGTGAGCAATATTCAAGCAGTGGGCGAACAAGCGTACTGTTACCTACTTCCTTTGTTTTCGGACTGCATTTCCTTAGTATTCTTCCAATGAATCTCAGTCTGGCATCTGCTTTACCGATGAGTAATTTTATGTGGTCATTCCATTTTAAATCACTCATAATGCCTACTACCACATAATTTATGGAGGAAGGAGTGTTGTAATGTTGTAATCTCGGAAATGTTTTCGTAGCATCCCCTGTGTGATCTCGTCATTCTGAAAGGCACAATAGATCGACACAAGTGTCCACCTATCCTCGTGGATCATGTTCACCCGTAAATTCAGTTTATCTTCCTCGAAACGATGGCATCTACCAGCAGGACAATGCAACATGTCACGCAGCTCGTATTGTAATTCCATGGTTCGAAGAGCACCAGGATGACTTTATCGTGGTCCCTTGGCCGCTAAATTTCCCAGATTAAAACCATATCGAGACTCAGTGGGACTGCCTCGATAGGGCTGTTCGCACCATGGATCCTCAGCCGAGAAACCCAGCGCAGGTGGCTAACGCACTGAAGTGCGCATGACTCAACACTCCCGTCGACACCTTCCACAACCTCACTGGCACTCTTCTTGCACTTCTTGTAGGGGCCCGCCCTGCAAAAGGCAGTTATTTAAGCTTCTGACAGGTGGTCACGTTAATGTAATTGGGGAGTGTGCAACTACACTATTGGCCATTAAAATTGCTACACCATGAAGATGACGTGCTGCAGACGCGAAGTTTAACCGACAGGAAGAAGATGCTGTGATATGTAAATGATTAGCTTTTCAGTTCATTCACACAAGGTTGGCGTCGGTGGCGACCCCTAAAACGTGCTGACATGAGGAAAGCTTCCAACCAATTTGTCATACACAAACAGCAGTTGACCGGCGTAGCCGGGTGAAACGTTGTTGTGATGCCTCGTGTAAGGAGGAGAAATGCGTACCATCACGTTTACGACTTTGATAAAGGTCGGATTGTAGCACGACTTTGATAAAGGTCGGATTGTAGCCTTTCGCGGTTGCGGTTTATCGTATCGCGACATTGCCGCTCGCGTTGGTCGAGATCCGATGACTGTTTGCAGAATATGGAATCGGTGGGTTCAGGAAGGTAATACGGAACGCCGTGCTGGATCCTAACGGCCTCTTATCACTAGCAGTAGAGATGACAGGCACCTTATCCGCATGGCTGTAACGGATCGTGCAGCCAAATCTCGATCCCTGAGTCAACAGACGGGGACGTTTGCAAGACGACAACCATCTGCACGAACAGTTAATGGTGTTTTATTATAGAGTGGTAAAATTATTAGGATTCTAATTCATAGGAATAGTGCAATAACACCTCCTAATTTGTTCGGAATTGATCGTAGAATTGCATATGCAAATAGGAAATATCATTCTGCAGCAGCATGGACTATCAGCTCGGAGACAACGGCTGCGGTTAGCCTTGACGCTGCATCACAGACAGGAGCGCCTGCGATGGTGTACTCAACGACGAACCTGCGTGTACGAATGGAAAAACGTCATTTTTTTGGATGAATCCGGGTTTTGTTTACAGCATCATGATGGTCGCATCCGTGTTTGGTGACATCGCGGTGAACGGACATTGGAAGCGTGTATTCGTCATCGCCATACTGGCGTATCACCCGGCGTGATGGTATGGGGTGCCATTGGTTACACGTCTCGGTCACCTCTTGTTCGCACTGACGGCTGTTTCAACAGTGGTCGTTACGACCCGTGGCTCTACCCTTCATTCGATCCCTGAGAAACCCTACATTTCAGCAGGATAATGCACGACCGCATGTTGCAGGTCCTGTACGGGCCTTTCTGGATACAGAAAATGTTCGACTGCTGCCCTGGCCAGCACATTCGCCAGATCTCTCACCAATTGAAAACGTCTGGTCAATGGTGGCCGAGCAACTGGCTCGTCACAATACGCCAGTCACTACTCTTGATGAACTGTGGTATCGTGTTGAAGCTGCATGGGCAGCTGTACCTGTACACGCTATCCAAGCTCTGTTTGACTCAATGCCCAGGCGTATCGAGGCCGTTTTTACGGCCAGAGGTGGTTGCTCTGGGTACTGATTTCTCAGGATTTACGCACCCTAATTGCGTGAAAATGTAAGCACATGTCGAGCCCGCTGGGTTAGCAGTGAGGGTCTAACGCACTACTTTCCGGGCGGGAAGGAGCGCCTGGTCGCCGGCACCAATCCGCCCTGCGGATTTTTGTCGAGGTCCGATGAATCGGCGAGTCTGTGGATGGGTTTTAGGCGGTTTTCCATCTGCCTCGGCGAATGCGGGCTGGTTCCCCCTATTCCGCCTCAGTTACACTATGTCGGCGATTGCGTATGCGTACACCACCATTACTCTACCACGCAAACATTGGGGCTACACTCGACTGGGGGGTCCACCGGGGACCGAACCGCACAATAACCCTGGGTTCGGTGTGGGGCGGCGGAGGGGTGAAGTGGACTGCGGTAGTCGTCGTGGGGTTGTGAACCACTGCGGCTGCGGTTGCGGCTGCGGCGGGGACGGAGCCTCTGCGTCGTTTCTAGGTCCCCGGTTAACATACAATACAATACAGTACAATACAATCACATGTCATTTCTAGTACAATATATTTGTCCAATGAAAACCCGTTGATCATCTGCATTTCTTCTTGGTGTAGCAATTTTAATGGCCAGTAGTTTATTACTTCTTCAAATAATCACACCGACACCGAAATGGCAGAAAATAAGTTGAAGCGGGCCAGTCAGATTCGTCTCGCAAACAATATTACTATTACTATTCTTCACAAAGCAGAGAGACGTAGATGTATATACCTCATTGAAGAGATAGACGTTAATCACATTGTGCTAAAGATCCAACAACTTGATCTCAAAAAGACGAAATTTATTGAAAACGGTTGTGATAACGCTGATCATAATGGCAATTCCTTGACGTTTTTGACAAAAATCTGTAAAAGTTTACTACAGTTGTCAAGTATACTTTTTGCACTAAAACTGTATCCAAATCGCCCTGAATCCGATGTTGTACCACAGGTACTGGTAAATGACTTGTAATCGAAACTGGAGTGCAATTAAAAATAAGTTACACAGAAGCTTCACATGGTAAAGTATGCCATTTCTACGATTTCTCATAGATGTGGAACACAACCTACGGAAACTGTTACGTGGCACTGCACGCTTATGGAGTTTGGATGAGGGAGGTCCGCGTGAGTGGGTGAGGGGGGGGGGGGGGGCGGAAGGGACTGTGAACATTATTCGCCACAAGAACAGCGCAAAATTTTAAAGACAAGACAATACATTTTTTGACAAAAGAGATCAGCAACTACCTTAAGTAAGGCGCTATAAGATCACAGGAGCAGCTAGTTAAATTTAAACTGAATATAAAGAGCAGCAAAGTCTGCATAATAAACTAGATAATCTCGGGAAACGCGAAACATATCAAGCAGGAATTAATAACAAACACTTTCCATTACGCATCTGATATTGAGAACAGGGTATACTTTATACAGAGCATAAAATTTCGAGAACAGTAAATCTCGTAAACTCGGGCATTAAATTCCCACAGCAACGCCGGAAACGGAGGAGCCTAAACAAAACGTAGCCTCTGACGTCACCGGCAGCCGGGACGACTCACAACAGAGTGTACGAGCAACTCATATTAGCTGCCTCTAAAACACGAATTACATACAGTTTTAAAAGAAGAGAAAAGATACACATAATGATGCAGTGGCAATATAACAACTACAGTTCTCCGCAGGTTAAGAAGAGTTATCTATTTCTCTTAATGATAATTTCTCTTAATGAACAACAGTCAGAAACAGAACACTTCCAGTGAAATTCAGATCATAGGCGCGAAGTTCGTTAATAACAAATCTTAAATATATACGCCACCAAATTATTAATACCGTATACAATGACGAGCCAAAGAAACTGGTACACCTGCCTAACATCGTGTAGGGCCCCCGCGAGCACGCAGAAGTTCCGCAACACGACTTGGCATGTACTCGACTAATGTCTGAAGTAGTGCTGGAGAGAACTGGCACCATGAATCCTGCAGGGCTGCCCATAAATCGGTAAGAGTACGATGCGATGGAAATCTCTTCTGAACAGCATGTTGCAGGGCATCCCAGATATGCCTAATAATGTACATGGTGGCCATCCGAAGCGTTTAAACTCAGAAGAATGTTCCTGGAACCACTCTGTAACAATGCTGGACGTGTGGGGTGTCGCATTGTCCTGCTGGAATTGCCCAAGTCCGCCGCAATGCACAATGGACATGAATGGGTGCACCAATCAGATGGGATGCCTATGACGTGTCACCTGTCGTATTCCACTGAGAACTGGGTATGTGGTGAACTGCATCCACTTTTCAGCTGTATGGCTAATTACCTTCCCATTCGAACAGACTGCAGATACCACCACCTCTGAAGGCAACTCGAAATGGAGTTCAAATACACGGATCGTCCGCTGTCCAAGTCCCACATGTTCTACGGTTACGTCAACGATGTGCCCATCAGAGTGAGGAATTTAAGACCACTTCTAGTTGTACGAAGAATTTTAACACATTCTTCTTCATTAATCAGTTTCGCGTAAGCAACACTGCTCACTATAGACAGGTGGATGATAACAAGACCATCGGGATCAATCTTCACTTCATCTCTGATGAACTGTTCAGTCGTGTCTTGACGTATCAGGGGTCCCATATCACTCCATCTCCACACACCTCTCACCATTACAGCCGGCTGGTATGGTCGAGCGGTTCTAGGCGCTTTAGTCTGGAACCGCGCGACCGCTACGATCGCAGGTTCTTCGAATCCAGCCTCGGGCATGGATGTGTCTGATGTCCTTAGGTTAGTTAGGTTTGAGTAGCTCTAAGGTCTAGGGGACAGATGACCTCAGATGTTAATCCCATAGTGCTCAGAGCCATTTGAATCATTTTTGAACTCTCACCATTACAGAGCCTCCACAGGCTTACCAGCTTGAACAGTCCCCTGTTGGCATGCAGGGTCCATGGATTCATCAGGTTGTCTCCATACCCGTCCACGTCCATCAGCTCGATAGAGTTTGAAACGAGACTCGTCCGAACACGCAACTTGTTTTCAGTCATCAGCTGTACAATATCGGTGCAGACAGGCCCAGGCGAAGCGTAAAAATTTGTGTCGTGCATTCATCATGTGTACAGGAGTGAGCCTCCGGTTCAGAAACCCCAAATCCGTGATGTTTCATTGAATGATTAGCGCGCTTTCACTCGTTGGTGGCCCAGCATTGAAATCTGCAGCAGTTTGCGGAAGGGTTGCACTTCTGTCACGTTGAAAGATTCTCTACAGACGATGTTGGTCCCGTTCTTGCAGGATCTTTTTCTGTCCGCAGCGATGTCGGAGATTTCATGTTTTCCGGATTCCTGATACTCACGGTACACTTGTGAAATGGTCCTATTGGAAAATGCCCACTTCATCGCTACCTCGGAGATGCTGTATCCCATCGCTCGTACGCCGACAATAACACCACGTTCAGACTCACTTAAATCTTGGTAAGCTGCCATTGTAGCACCCGTAACCGATCTAACAACTGCGCCAGACACTTGTTGTCTTATATAGGCGTTTCCGACCTCAGTATTTGAATACGCATGCCTATAACAGTTTCTTTGATGCTTCAGTGTATATTGATATATTTATTGATCTTTTAACCTGTTAGTCACTGCGTCCAATGTTGCAATCTTGTTCATAAGATCAGAATGTGTTCCCAAGTGGAACAGAACTGGCCATAAGTGGTCAAGTGTTGAATGTAACAGTCTTAGGAAATTATCACTCGCGACTTAACGGTGTCTTTTCTCATTTTCCAGAGGAGTTGCCATTTTAGAAAACTAGATGATTTATCTGTACTTCGTTCCATCCAGTGAGTGTACAACATGACACGTGTTTTCTGTTCGATAACCACCATTTAATCATGCTACACGTGTTGTAGAATGCAAAATTTCGCGGTCAGTGAGTACCTACATCAGTAATTTTCTTTCGTTCCCTCTATTTTTTATTATTTTGACGGAATTTTCAGACCACGTGTTTGAGGTCCGATAATCATTCTCACCCTCTCTGTTTGCTCTCTGGACGTTCTCAGAGGAGTAGACTGTAGAAGCAGATGATACCCGTTCTCTCCCGATGTCTGCGCGCGGATTGTGTTTAACAAAATGAACGCTAACGCTACATCCGCAACGCTACATCCGCAACGCCTATTCTTCATGCTCAGTTAAAGAACGCTAAGTTAACTGTTCAGTGAAACATTACTAACCTCGTGTAGTGGTCATATTTGACAATATAAATTCATCTACAGGAAAAAGGATGCTTGGATTGACGAAAGTGTCGTAGGCAGGGGTTCGTGATTGTCACCCAGGTTCCTGAACAGACGCATTATATTTGTATTTTCCTAAAAGAACTAAATTATATACCCTGCATTGCTAGTCCCTTTTGAGAAGGATAAGCAGAGTTAACTGAAGTACGCGAAATAAAAAATCACTCAACGCTGGAAAATCATCTGGACCTGACGAGATACGCAGAAGAGATACGCACAAGAAAACACAGTCATCCCTATCGCTGGTTTCAACACGTTGTAGCATGAGCAAACACTTTTTATTCCTATGAATTATGATCTGGATTTTTATGACAAAAACTCCTCTGTAGGAATCAACATTGGTTTCGGAAACAGAGGATCTAAAGACTAAGCTTAGAGTGTTATTCCATGGACTGTACATAACTGATTGGTGTCAGTATCATCAGACATGTCTTACAGAACAAACACCTCTCGCTTGTATACAATTCTGTAAGAGCGCGATGGTACCTTGACGTTTGTTTCAGTGCAGATGTACTAGTATCATCCGAACTCCTATGGGAACCATTAATTCGATAGTAGGGAGTTAATGAACGAGGGATGATGCATTTCAGCTTGCGATAAGCTGAGTATTAGGTTCCGACGGAAATCTTGTCTCAGTGGTTGAAGTGAAACAGTCGCCCTTCATCAGGCTAACGGCACGGACGTCTTGATTAATTCCCCGCCGCGCAGCTCACTCGCGGAGTTTTTACGTGGTTCTGCCGTATTAGCGCGCTATATTTTCTTAGAAAGAGAATGGCTTATGCTCACAGAAAATCGAAACTGATATCAGCTTTTCGATTGAATATGTTCGACCAGAAGCACTTAAAACTGAACAGTTCATCAGAGATGAAGTGAACAATGATCCCGATGATCTTGTTGTGACCATCCACCTGTCTATAGTGAGCAGTGTTGCTTACGTGAAACTGATTAATGAAGAAGAATGTGTTAAAATTCTTCGTACAACTAGAAGTGGTCTTAAATTCCTCACTGTGATGGGCACATCGTTGACGTAACCGTGGAACATGTGGGACTTGGACAGCGGACGATCCGTGAATTTGAACTCCATTTCGAGTTGCCTTCAGAGGTGGTGGTATCTGCAGGCTGTTCGAATGGGATGGTAATTAGCCATACAGCTGAAAAGTGGATGCAGTTCACCACATAGCCAGTTCTCAGTGGAATACGACAGGTCCGCATAGAGCTAACAATATACAGGGTGAGTCACCTAACGTTACCGCTGGATATATTTCGTAAACCACATCAAATACTGTCGAATCGATTCCACAGACGAACGTGAGGAGGGGGGCTAGTGTAATTGGTTAATACAAACCATAAAAAAATGCACGAAAGTATGTTTTTTAACACAAACCTACGTTTTTTTAAATGGAACCCCGTTAGTTTTGTTAGCACATCTGAATATATAAACAAATACGTAATCAGTGCCGTTTGTTGCATTGTAAAATGTTAATTACATCCGGAGATATTGTAACCTAAAGTTGACGCTTGAGTACCACTCCTTCGCTGTTCGATCGTGTGTATCGGAGAGCACTGCAACATACATCGCGTTTCTACAGAATGATCTGCCAACGTTGCTCGAAAATGTCCCACTGGAAACGCGTCGACGTATGTGATATCAGCATGATGGTGCACCTGCACATTCCGCAATTAACACTAGGCTGACCCCTGACAGGATGTTCGACGGGCGTTTCATAGGACGTGGAGGACGCATAAATTGGCCAGCCCGTTCTCCTGATCTTACACCTCTGGACTTCTTTCTGTGGGGCACGTTAAAGGAGAATGTGTACCGTGATGTGCCTACAACCCCAGAGGATATGAAACAACGTATTGTGACAGCCTGCGGCGACATTACCCCAGATGTACTGCAGCGTGTACGACATTCATTACGCCAGTGATTGCAATTGTTTGCAGCAAATGATGGCCACCACATTGAACATCTATTGGCCTGACATGTCGGGACACACTCTATTCCACTTCGTAATTGAAAACGGAAACCACGTGTGTACGTGTACCTCACCCCTCATGGTAATGTACATGTGCGTCAGTGAAAAAGACCAATAAAAAGGTGTTAGCATGTGGACGTAATGTGCTGTTCCAGTCTCTTCTGTACCTAAGGTCCATCACCGTTCCCTTTGGATCCCTACGTAATTCGGTGCTCTCCGATACACACGATCGAACAGCGGAGGAGTGGTACAATATCTACGGATGTAATTAACATTTTACAATGCAACAAACGGCACTGATTACGTATTTGTTTATATGTTCAGATGTGCTAACAAAACTAACGGGGTTCCATTTAAAAAAACGTAGGTTTGTGTTAAAAAACATACTTCCGTGCATTTTTTTATGGTTTGTATTAACCAATTACACTAGCCCCTCTCCTCACGTTCGGTCTGTGGAATCGATTCGTCAGTATTTGATGTGGTTTACGAAATATATCCAGCGGTAACGTTAGGTGACTCACCCTGTATATGCCCTCCGTTCCTGTATGCAAAGCAGGATAAGAGTTCACGCCTGGGGCTGGCGGGCCCCAACGACGCTCACCGCTGACGTTTGTCGACGTTCTCCAAAACGACCTCCGACTGCGATTCACGATGGTTCCTGCTACTGAAACATCGCCGTCACCGTTAGTGCCTCAGTGTGTTGCGGATGGAAGGGCGCCTACTCCCTTTTCCCTTCCTCGTGTCTTGTTCAGTGGTGAGCAATCTCTGGCTCAGGGGATGGCCCTTGACTCAATGGTTGTGCCTACCGATGCTTTTGTGCCTGGTTATCAGGACCCCCAGGCTTCTTCGGACACTGAAGGTCACTTGCGCAAGCAACGGTCGCCGAAGAGACGTCGAAAACGGCAGATTGCCCCGTCTGACACCTGCACGACACAATCTGAAGACACCTACCAAGATAATCTCCCGATGGACGAGTCCTCGGTCGAAGCACCAGCTTGGCTACCGTCGGATGTACAACCATCGTTACACGCTGCTAGCATCACTCTTTCATCGCAGATGTAACAGCGCCTTCGGAGTCGATAGGCAGTCCGTTGGATGCACCCCATCCACGCAGCCTCGCGTGGTCTGATAGTGTAGAAGACGAAACAGCCACCGCTATGACAGCAGCGAATGATGCTGTTCCAACCCACGACTGGTAATCGACAAGGATACTGGATAGGGATGTCCCGTCCTGTTGAGACGAGGTTCGTGTCTGCTGCTGCTCTTTCCACCTAAATGAGCGTCCCAGTAGTCACAATTCCGCGACAAGCTTGGATCATTCAATGACAACACCAATGGCACCCCTGCCAAATTACAAGTGCTCCGTGAAATGTTGAGAGCTTCGGACCTCGATGTCACTCTCCTGCAGGAAGTACTGCTAGCGACGTTTGGTGGTATCTATGGCAATGTTTTTATCTCAAACTGTGTGCTGACAGTGACAGTGTGACGGCTATACTTTTAATAGAACGCATTGAGGTAGACGAAGTGGCTTACCTACCATCAGCTACGGGCCTTGCTGCGACCTTCCATGGTGTCCGCATCATCAATGTTTCAGTCCCTTGAGTGCAGCCAAGCGATCACGATTCTATTCAGAAGAGGTCGCTCCTTTGCTTGTGAGCTACTACGACCATTTTGTTCTTGGCAGTGACTTCAGTAGTTGTGTGTTACCCCACAAGGACCAACGTCCCATTTTACCATATGCCAGTAACTCAAGCTGCTAGTCCATGAACTGAAACTAATTGAAACTTGGGACAGAATGCATGATGATCAGCCTGGATATATGTAAGTCACCAGCCATTTAGATAGTCGCCTTGACCGTGTCTATGTTTCCCACACTTGACGCTGAGTTGTGACCTACGGTCTTCTCCAACCATATCGCCAATATTAGCTTGGTCGTCCCACGTGGAAGCTGAATGTCACCCATCTCAAAGATCCGGAATAAAGGCAGCTCACAGAGATGAAGTGGAACAATTGTGTGAGACGCCTTCCAGCATATCCTTCAGCACTCCGGTGGTGACTCGACTACACCAAGCCTGCTTCACGTTGTTCTATGGTAAATTACGGTCGCGAAAAAACGCTGTGTCAATGAAATGAAATGGAATATTGTTTCACAATTGTCCGCAAACTCTCAGGCCATGCCCCCCTGTTCAACGACAGGCTGAAATTCAACGGATCAAGGCAAAGATAATTTCGATTATACGTTGCCACGTTGAGGACACAATGGTACATGCAAGATTTCAGAACTGGGTACAAGGAGAACCCCCATCTGTACATCATATTATCCTAAAAAAGAAGCGGTAGCGGAGAACAGTTGTAAACGCTCTCGACATGCCAGATTGTCGGCGATTGACGTCTCAGAATAACATTACTGGCGCCTTTGTGGATCACTACAAAAATTTCTGTGCAGCAGGGGGCTGCTGTGGGGATTCTCACGGCGACGATTAAGGCTAATGATGTCGTTGGTGCTCTTCGTTAGGCAAACAAAGCTCCGGATACTGATGGCTTTTCGCACATTCCACGACTTCATGGGATCACGACGGACTGCGATGTATGATGAACTGATGAACCCTAACCATCTCTTCCGACCTTAACTCGTAGAAGACCGGCTTATCTCGGTCCCCTAGCCGTCGGGGCGGGGGGGGGGGGGGGGGGGTCGGGAAGTTGGGCATTATAGGCCTTTGGCCATGTTAAATTGTGACTTCAAGATTTTTACCAAGGTTCTTTAGGCGCTTTATTCTTCAGGTCAGCTCTATGAATCAAACGTGCTTATGGGGTGACAGTGCCATTCAGACGGTGTTCAGTGATTACCGTGACTTCATAGCCCTGGCAGCGACCTGTCGCATTCACGGTGCCTTAGTGACAGTGGACGTGGACCACGCCTTTTGATAGAGCGAGTCATGACTGTGTAGAGAAAGTGCTGCAGCTGATGGCCTTCCCCCACACACTGCGACTCCTCCAAAGTGCCGGCGAGTGCTGGTCGATGGTCGTGTAGAGGACCCTCTCACTATTATGCAGGCAGTCCGCCAGGGATGTCCGCTTTCGATGTCCCTTTATGCCATCGCACTTGAGCCACTGTTACACGGCTGGCGGGCCGGCTGACAGGGATCAAAATCAAGAGACATGCTTTTATGACCTGGAATTCTTGATTTTGTCAGGGGATGAAGTGCATGAGGCAAGGGAATGGATCAACCAATATGGGACGGATGCGCTAATACGTAGGAACCTGACGGAATCTGGACTCATGTTCGTTGGTGGAGGTCTTCCAGCAGGGAGTCCGGGTCCGTTGCCATTACTGCACAAGCTCAAATGTTTGGGGGTCACCTTCAGGCGTGATATACAGCACACAGCCTCACTTAACTATAAACGCCTGTTTCAAGTTATCCAAGCGAACAATCGTGGCAGCCTGCTGAGAGCACAGGACATGATACAACGGGTGGATAAATCTGCGCTGTGGTTGCGACAATATTGGAACACGTAAAGGTATCCAGAATGAGATTTTCACTCTGCAGCGGAGAGTGCACTGATATGAAACTTCCTGGCAGATCAAAACTGTGTGCCCGACCGAGACTCGAATTCGGCACCTTTGCCTTTCACGGGCAAGTGCTCTACCATCTGAGTTTGGAAGGTAGAAGACGAGATACTGGCAGAAGTAAGCTGTGAGGACCGGGCGTGAGTAGTGCTTCGGTAGCTCAGATGGTAGAGCACTTGCCCGCGAAAGGCAAAAGTCCCGAGTTCGAGTCTCGGTCGGGCACACAGTTTTGATCTGCCAGGAAGTTTCACGTTAGGGTAGTTTGCTGTGGTGCCTCCATGTGTATCGGATGGTCTGCTCCAAAACACTCGTGCCTGCACCAAACTTGTACTCTGCCGTTAAATCAGCCACAGAACTTTTCCTGTCCCGTTTTACACAGCAGACAAGCCCCCGATTCCCGCGTTCTGTAATCAGCTGTGGTCGCCCAGCATGTTGCGGAGTACTCGTCGTTTCATCGTTCTTCGACTAGCTTCCATAGATGCACACGATAGTTACACGCGGACAGCTGAATAGCTTCACCGTTTCCGAGATGCTCCTTCCGGGGCACCGCGCCATTAAAAGACGGCGTTTCGTCAAGACGGCGGAAGTATCGAGTACACAATGGCTCTGAGCACTATGGGACTTAACAGCTGTGGTCATCAGTCCCCTAGAACTTAGAATTACTTAAACCTAACTAACCTAAGGACATCACACACATCCATGCCCGAGGCAGGATTCGAACCTGCGACCGTAGCAGTCGCACGGTTCCGGACTGCGCGCCTAGAACCGCGAGACCACCGCGGCCGGCTTCGAGTACACAAGATATAAAAGAGCAATACAGTGGCAGAGCAGAGATTTACACTCAGTTGATGCGTGTGAAAAGGTTTCGGACGCGGCTATGGTCACCCGACAGGAATTAACAGATTCTGAACGAGAATGGTAGATGGAGCTAGACGCATGGAACAATTAATTTCGTAAATCGTTAGGGAATTCAGTATTTCAAGATCCACAATGTCAAGAGAGTGACGAGAATATCAAATTTCAGTCATTACTTCTCACGACGGGCAACTTAGTCGGCTGCCTTCATTTAACCACCGAGAGAAGTGGCTTTTGCGTAGAGTTGTCAGCGTTAACAGACACAGTGCGAAATAACCGAAGAAGTCAATGTGAGACGTACGACGAAACTATCTGTTAGGACAGTGTGGCGAAATGTGACGTTAATGGGCTACGCTAGCACACAACCGACACGAATGTCTTTGCCAACAGCACGACATCCCCTGCAGCAACTCTCTTCGGCTCGTGACCATTACGTTGTTAGTCAAGGTTTGCTACCATCTAGATCAAATGAATTAGGCGTGACACGGTGAGTTTATTAGTATTAAGTAATGCCCCTGAATATAGATTTGGAGGTTCTGACTGTACATTGTCAGTTTGCTAACAGGTTGTGTTGATCCCAGCTCCGAGATTCAGAAGCAGTTAGAGCTGAGGCTTGCTGGAAGCATAGATCTGTTGAGTTCTGGCTTTGTTCACGTGTTTCGCTCCACTCTTTCGGCATTCAAAGACTAAGTTACCGAGGACTGGGCTGTCGCAGCACCTACTCTGACTTACAAGTTTCTGGAATGTCCGTGTCCCGACCTGGGTGAGAGACTTTTGGTAATCGTGGGCCAAGGGAAGTCAATGGGAACTCGGTCAGTGGATTCTGACTATGGGTTTTTAGCAGGACCCTTAATGTACGATTTTGTATGTCCATCCTTTTAGCAGGAGGTCTCTGGGACGACTAACGTTTACTATCGTGACAAAAAATAAAAACACCTACAGCCGTCCTTATGATTTTAATTCATTTGGTCGCTACCAGTTTCAGCGCTTCATTGTTTCATCTTCAGGCTGCCTTTGATGCGGTACAAGTTGATATGGTCCCCATGCATAACCCGTCAGTTGCCAGCATTATTGGATACGCAGATAATGTGTGAACAGCTCCAACCATCAACTGCCAACTGACACAAGAATCATTTTTTTTTCTTTTTTCACAAGCCATCAGGCTACAGAAAAACAGAACAAAATTAATAACCAGATGGTTACGCTATGACTAATGGCTATCATAAAAAACGAAAGACAATAACCTACAACTCAGTCTGATGTGACTAAATTTGTCGTCTGTGCTTCCTCTCTGTCGCCAACTGAAGTTTAAGGTAAGGCATATTTCTCTTCGTTTTTTCTCGTAATTAACGTGTTCGAGGTTATATGCTTATGAAACTGTTGCTCTGGTATGCAAGCGCGCTTGGCGGACTCAGTGTTGTGGCGTTCATGTTACTAGCGTTTGTCGTTTGCCCGCTGCCAACATGGAGCACGCTTTCAAATTAACACTGAGGGATCAGTGGCCCGAACCTCGCCCTGTTCCCAGAATCCTTTGTCCGCCATATGGAGCCGACACCCGCCGTTTGCTCTGTGCTCCTATAGCCGTGACCTCCTGTTAACGTCTGATATGGAAGAAAGCGTAATGGATTAGCGTGCGTCCCGTTTAATCCGAGTGAGAAACACCACTGCTATCAGAGATGTAGATAGCTGATGATTAATGGGCGGCTGTAACGGAAAGCCAAATGATAGGTAATTAACTACACACAGTAGACGATGGCTGCTTTGTGTAAGTCCTTTTGTCTAACTCTACCTTACATATCTGATGAGAGATAGCATAAACAATAGTATAGTCATAAAGACAACTACCCGTTTACGAAATTCAAGTACATCGTAAACATCTTCTGACACAGTTATAACAGGTAGTTTTTATGGGCCATTTTTGAATGTTTAAAGCTATGCAACATGTTACAATTTTTCAAAAATTAATTATATTTTTACTTACATGTTCAAATAGTTTTCGAACTAACGTAAACAATGATGTCTAAGTATACAATAGTTGGGTGAGTTGGTGAAATTAATCATTCGCACAGTATGTCATTTTGTACTTCAGCATAAAGTACACAGGCACTACGCAGGCCATTGTACAGTCAACTGCCGATGAATTTGTGTGAAAAGCTGTTTCATTCATTATGAAATCCGCCTAGTGAAGACGCTACATGAGTCGAAACAAACAGTGATTTTTTTAAAAGAATCGTGCCACAAATATATCACGAACATTATTTATCTACATTTAAATAGAACTCCTTTTCATCAAACGAAGCGAATACTGTCTTAGTCGTTGTAGAATTGGAAACTGTCGTCTGATTCTCGACGACAATGAATTTCTGTTTCATACGAACTATTTTCGCAGTTGTTAGGCAGTTACTTCATGTTCCATATATCTTTTGAATGATTCTTTTATCGAAATGATGTGGAACGAGTCAGTTTACCGGATATGTACAGATGATCTGTGTACATTATAGAACGCGTTATCATTTTCTTCCTACTACTCATGCAATTATATTTACAAACAACTTTTTTTTTCTTTTTTTTATTACTGGCTACCAGTTTTAAGTAGAAATCCGTCAATGGAACACAAGGAATTGTACAGGAGAAATGAATTTAAATTATATTTAAAACCTGCTTCTCTACTTCTCAGACATTTTATGTTACTGGGCAAATGATCAAAACTTTTGGTTACTGCATATTGATGATCTTTCTGAGCCCCTGACAGCTTTAACAATGACAATGGGTAATAAAGGTCATTCTTCCCTTTAGTGTTGTAAGTATGTACATCTCGGTTCTTCTCAAAGTGCGATGGTTTATTTATCACAGTGCGCACAGTTAAAATGCCTAGCTCCTTGAAGAGGACGTACATTACATATGATTCTCCCTGCTTACTTTTATGCTATGAATACTTCCTTTCTGAGTGATGATTTACTTCATAAAATTATTCCGTACGACATTATTGAGTGGAAATACGCAAAATATGTCAGGAGTTTGTTTCCAAGATTAGCAATTATACGAAGAGCGGAGTAGCTGAACTTAATGGTTTAAGAAACTCAGTAATATGCTTCTTCCATTTCAAGTTTTCATTAATATCTACACCTAAAAATGTGGAGCATTCTACCCTACTTGTAGCGACACGCAACATTGCAGGCAAACGCGAATGACAGAAAACCCCGAGGCTCGTGATCGGCGGCCTTTCGGGACTTTTGGTATTTCCGTGCACAGCTGCCACTGGACATACACTGATTTCCGTAGTGCTTCCATAGCTGCGAGACTAGCCGCTACAAGAGTGTTAAAATCTTCGCCCGGAAAGGGATTGGAGCCCTAGATTTAAAGCTTAATGTTCTACGAACTAAGCTACCTGGGCTCATGGTCAAAGAGCATGGTATAATCAAGCGCTACATCAACTGTTGCTAAGACTCTGTTGCACAGAACTGAATGTAGCGTTTTTTCTTCAAAATTCCGTTTAGAGAACCACTTACTAAGTCTTTGGAAAATATGATTTACTATCTCTTCTTCTCTCAAAATGTGTTTATTATAACACTATTGTCCCCTGCAGAATGTACCAATTTTTGTTGTTGAATGTTAAATGGGATGTCATTCACATACATAAGGAATTGGGGACGACCCAGAATTGAACCCCGTGGAACTGTTTTACTGATTTTACCCCACTAATAAAAATTTTCTACCTTTATGACATTTTCTAAGTTATTCAGCACAACCTTTTACATTCTGTTTGAAAGTATGATTCAAACCATCTGCGCATAAAGTCATCAGTTCTATAGAACTTGAGTTTTTCTATGAGAGTATTATGATCTACACAATCGAAGGCCTTGGAGAGATCATAAAAAATACAAATGGGCGATATATTATTGTTTAAGGCTTGTACTATTTGATGAGTGAATGTGTAAATAGCATTTTCCGTCGAGTAACTTTTTTGGAATCCGATCTGTTGTGTACTAAGTAAATTGTTTCCACTTAAGTGTGCTTCTACTGTTGAGTACATTACTTTTTCGATTATTTTGGAAAAAGATGTCAGTAAGGAAACTGGACGATAATTGTTTAAGTCTATCTTGTCACCTTCCATATGAAGTGGTTTAATTATTTTATATCTTAACCTGTCCGGAAAGATTTCCTGAGCGAGTATTGCATTGCCTATATCGCTAAGGACATTACTTAATAAGTTGGAACAATTTTCCAGAATTATGTTTGAAATTCCATCAATCCCACAATCGATTTTGTTTTTTTAGAATTTTTATAATTCTATTAATTTCAGTGAAGGGTGTTGGCGCCACTTCTAGTTGCTTAACGTTTGGTGGAATGACATTTTTAATATATTCTCTTGCTTCTCAACTAAACCATTTAATCCTATATTTGCTGGTACATTTAGAAAATTATTGTTAAAAGTACATGTAACTTGTGAATTATCAAGCATAACATTGTCATTAGTTTAATTTTTGTGGAACCTTTTATAGTGACTCGTTTTCCTGTCTCACATTTGATACTGTCCCATACAGTTTTAATATTACTATCTGCGTTATTTATTTCTGTCAGTACATGCTTACTTCTGGGCAGTCTAATGACTTTCCTTAAAATAATTCAGTATTTTTGGTAGTATGCAAGTAATGTCAGATCTCGACTTCTGCTGGTCTTTGCATAAATTTCCCTTATCCTTTTACATGAAATTTTAATTCCCATAGTTCTAACTTTATTTAATTGATCTTTTGGACGATTTTTTAGGGAAGCAATATTCAAATATTGACTCACATTTACCATGGTACAAACTGAATTTGAAATTAGCATCTATGCCTACATATACCTCGTACCATACCACCCCTCTTAGGTAAGTCGTAAAACATCATATCCTGTTCTTATTAACAAGCCTCATAGCTTTGAATGACCCTTCCCCTGAGTTGTATAGTTTGCAGATAAAGTTAAATGTCACGGCACACCACATTCAATTTGTTCATTAGCTAACCCTGAAGACTATATGATACTGGAGAATATCCCAGCTGAGGGCTGAAAACGTCGATCGCATGGGAGAAATTGAACATGACGCTGCCTAACATCCTACAAGATTTTGTATTTAATTACAACAGCCACGAAAACCTGCAGACTTATATATAACAGGAGTGTCTGTTTATGCATGATCAATAACTTCATAACACGACAAAAATAAGTAACATCCTTTTGATTGTGGAAAATAATTCCCCATTTAGTACAATAATAGGTACTGTTAATCCAAAATGTTACGGCCATCGATTTACCGTACATCTGTATCTACATCTGCATCGATAGTCCGCGATCCACCTTACGGCGCGTGGCGGAGGGTACCCCGTACCACTACTGATCATTTTCTTTCCTGTTTCACTCGTAAATAGAATTAGGAAAAAAGTCTAAGGCCTCCTTATGAGCGTTAATTTCTCTCGTCTTCTCTTCGTGGTCCCCAAATGCAATGTATGTTGGAGGCAACAGAATCACTCTGCAGTCAGCTTCAAATGCCAGTTCTCTAAATTTTCTCACAGTATTCCTCGAAAAGATCGTCGCCTTTCCGTTCAGGAATTCCCATTTGAGTCCCCCGACAAATATGTGTAACACTTGTGTGTTATTCGTACCTACTAGTAACATATCTAGCAGCCCGCCTCTGAACTGCTTCGATGTCTTCCTTTGCTCCGACCTGGTACGGATATCAAGCACTCGAGCAGTATTGAAGAATAGGTCGCACTAGCTTCCTACAAGTGGTCTCTCTTACAGATGAACCACAGTATCCCAGAATTCTCATAATAAACCGAAGTCAACCATTCACCTTGCCTACCACAATTCTCGCATGTTCATTCCACTTCATATCTCTTTGTAACATTACGCCCAGACATTTAATCGGCGCGATCCGTATTAACTCACATTTCTACATTTGAGACAGCTGCTATAAATTTGGTCTAAGTCATCATGTATCCTCCTGCAGTCACCCAACTTCGACACCTTACCGTACACCACATCATCATCAGCGAACAATCGCAGATTGCTGTCCATCCTGTCCGCCAAATCCTTTATGTGTACAGAGAATAACAGCTGTCCTATCACACGTCGCTGGGGCTCTCCTGACGATACCCTTGTCTCTGATGAGCACTTTCCGTCGAGGACAACGTACTGGGTTTTATAATCTAAGAAGTCTTCGAGCCACTCACATAACTGTGAACTTATTCCATATGCTCGTACCTTCGTTGACAGCCTGCAATGAGGCACCGTGTCAAATGCTTTCCAGAAATCTAGAAATATGGAATCTGCGTGTTGCCCTTCATCCAAAGTTCTCAGTATATAATGTGAGAAAACGACAAGCTGAGTTTAGCAAGACCGATACTTTCTAAAACCATGATGATTGCTGGATATAAGTCCTGGGTCTCATAAATATTACATTCGAACTGAGAATATGTTCAAGGATTCTGCAGCAAACCGATGTTAGAGACATTGGTCTGTTAAATGTGCGGGTCCGTTCATTTTCCCTTCGTATGCACAGTAGTCATCTGTGCTTTTATCCAGTCTCTTGGGTCTTAGCGCTGGGCTAGAGATTCACGTTAAATGCTATCTGCGTAAGGGGTCTAATTGGGATTCTATCTGGACCTGATGACTTATTTTTTTCAACTCTTTCAGTTGTTTCTTTGCTCAAGGGATGCTTATTACTGTGTCGTCCAAATGGGAGTCTGTTCAATGGTCAATCGACGGTACGTCGGTATGATTCTCATGCATGAACGATTTCTTGAACATGAAATTTAATACTTCGGCTTTTGTTTTGCTGTCCTCAACTGCCACACCAGACTGGCCAACAAGTTACTGGATGGAAGCCTTACACCAACTCAACGACTTTACTTAGGATCAGAATTTTCTCAAGTTCTTTGGCAGAACTTTAGCTAAGGTATTACAATGGTAGTTGTTATATGATTAACGCACAGAACTTTTCACAGACGCACGAATCTCTACTAACCTCTACTTGTCGTCATTTGCGTGTCCTCTTTTGAATCGAGATTGGAACAGCCTCTGCTTGCTCAGTATTTTCAGATTCTCGTTATTAAAACATGATGGGTAATTCCCGTCCTTAACCTTCTTACGAGGCACATAATACTCCAAACCACGATTTACAATCTGCTAAAACTTTGCCCATAATCCTCTACGTTCATCCTATTGAATCTAATTGATGTCAGTTCACTGTCTAAGGGAGATGCTAACAACTACTTATTTGCTCTTTCTAGCAGAAATATTCTCCTATCCTTCTCAACGGATTTATTAACTTTTCGTAACCATAATTTCTATGATGACGTAATGATAGCTAACCCCTTTTCTATACGGTAGCAGGTTCGAATCCTGCCTCGGGCATGGATGCGTGTGATGTCCTTAGGTTAGTTAGGTTTAAGTAGTTCTAAGTTCTAGAGGACTGACGACCTCAGAAGTCAAGTCCCGTAGTGCTCAGAGCCTTTTGAACCAGTACATTTCCAGACAAGCGTAAATAACAACCTCAATGACATTAAAAAATATACTCACAGAACAACAAAAACAACACATCACACAGAAAAACCCAAAAGCACCAGCACGCAGAAGCCGACCCAAAATTTGCAAACCACTTTCTCCAGTGAGGCCTGTTGTTAATTTCATGAATGCACCATCACACCAGGTGGCAAAATACATCAAAAAATCATACTGCAACGCTACGAAATGAAAAACAGCACAACAGTGAAAAACACAAATAAAAGACACATTCCGGAACCTGTATCACTCATCTCTTTCGACATAGATATTAGAGAAAAACCAAAACCCTTAAAGTAACTACTTGCCAAAATTACTTCCTATTTGAAAAGTAATTTTAACTGCAAAAAGTGCCCTTCCAAGGGCTTCCACAATATCAGGAGCACTAGCAAACGTATTCTTCAACACATAGGAAACACTGTCGTTGATATAATCTTCACAAGAAAAGGATACAAAATGTTTCCAGGTAGAGATCTATGGATGATATCATCTGTTTCGTAGTAGACGAACCAACAGAGAAAATAGATAAACTTCATACTAATATGAATAGTATACGTAACTTCAATTCACCACGGAAAAAGAAGCATAAAAGCAAATACATTCTTGAATTTCACAATAAAGAGAAACACCAATAAGCACACATCTGACATCTTCAGAAAGCCAACAGCTACAGACACAATTACATATGACACTTCCAACCACCCATGACACATGTTACAGAGACTAAGTAATATCTCACTCAGAAAACAAAACAGTGGAAAGGAATTCTAAACAATATAACCCATAGCCACAAGCAATGGTTATAACACACATACATTACAAAAACTCAGCCATAAAATCAGAACACAACGAAAAATGAAAAGCAGAGAACACAAGCACCACAGAACCTCACAGACAATACAGACCTCCACAACCCACCCATAAAAACAAAATAGTAACACTCTTGATATGACTAATAGAAAGAAATGGGATACTTTATTATACAAACAAATCGACACACACGACAATATACAGGGTGAGTCACCTAACGTTACCGCTGGATATATTTCGTAAACCACATCAAATACTGACGAACCGATTCCACAGACCGAACGTGAGGAGAGGGGCTAGTGTAATTGTTTAATACAAACCATACAAAAATGCACGGAAGTATGTTTTTTAACACAAACCTACGGTTTTTTAAATGAAACCACGTTAGTTTTGTTAGCTCATCTGAACATATAAACAAATACGTAATCAGTGCCGTTTGTTGCATTGTAAAATGTTAATTACATCCAGAGATATTGTAACCTAAATTTGACGCTTGAAACCTCCGACGTTCAGTTGTGTGTTGTAACAAACACGGGCCACGGTCGGCGAGCAGCATCTGCAGGGACATGTTTATGTTGGCGACCGTGTTTACGAGTGTGGCTGTAGTGCACTGTTGTGGTTTGGTCTAGCTGTCGCAGTGTTCGCATGTAGCGCTTGCTGCTATTGTTATTCTGCATTCGTCTCCGCACGCAGACTAACTGTAGTACACCTTGTTACCAGACGCCTGTGATAGTGTAGTGTTGTAGGAACTGTGACCATGGTGTATTCGAACTCTGAAAAGGCGCAGATGATACTCATCTATGGCGAGTGTCGACGAAATGCAGTTGAAGCCTGCAGGGTGTATGCAGAACGGTACCCGGACAGAGAGCATCCAACGTGCCGCACATTGCAATACATCTACCGCCAACTGTATGCAACAGGTATGGTCGTAGCACACAAACGGGTCCGTAACAGGCCCATCACAGGAGAAGCGGGTGCAGTTGGTGTGTTAGCTGCTGTTGTCATGAACCCACACATGAGTACACGGGACATTGCGAGAGCCAGTGGACTGAGTCCAAGTAGTGTCATGCGCATACTGCATCGTCACCGCTTTCGCCCGTTTCATGTGCTGCTACATCAGCAATTACGTGGTGATGACTTTAATCATCGAGTGCAATTCTGTCAATGGGCATTAACAGAGAATGCGTTGCAGTTCTACCTGTTTACCGATGAAACGGGTTTCACAAACCACGGGGCAGTGATTCTACGGAACACCCATTACTGGTCCGTGGACAATCCTCGCTGGCTCAGACAGGTAGAGCGACAGCGACCGTGGACTGTAAATGTATGGTGCGGAATCATTGGCGACCACCTCATTGGTCCTCACTTCATTGCAGGAGCCCAAACAGCTGCAACATACATCGCGTTTCTACAGAATGATCTGCCAACGTTGCTCGAAAATGTCCCACTGGCCGGCCGGAGTGGCCGAGCAGTTCTAGGCGCTACAGTCTGGAACCGCGCGACCACGACGGTCGTAGGTTCGAATACTGCCTAGGGCATGGATGTGTGTGATGTCCTTAGGTTAGCTACGTTTAAGTAGTTCTAAGTTCTAGGGGACTGATGACCTTAGAAGTTAAGTCCCATAGTGCTCAGAGCCATTTGAACCATTTTTTTGTCCCACTAGAAATGCGTCGACGTATGTGGTATCAGCATGATGGTCCACCTGCACATTCCGCAATTAACACTAGGCTGACCCTTGAAAGGATGTTTGACGGGCGTTTCATAGAACGTGGAGGACGCATAAATTGGCCAGCCCATTCTCCTGATCTTACACCTCTGGACATCTTTCTGTGGAGTACGTTAAAGGAGAATGTGTACCATGATGTGCCTACAACCCCATAGGATATGAAACAACGTATTGTGACAGCCTGCGGCGGCATTACACCAGATGTACTGTGGCGTGTACGACATTCATTACGCCAGAGATTGCAATTGTGTGCAGCAAATGATGGCCACCACATTGAACATCTATTGGCCTGACATGTTGGGACACACTCTATTCCACTCCGTAATTGAAAACGGAAACAACGTGTGTACGTGTACCTCACCCCTCATAGTAATGTACATGTGCGTCAGTGAAAAAGACCAATAAAAAGGTGTTAGCATGTGGACGTAATGTGCTGTTCCAGTCTCTTCTGTACCTAAGGTCCATCACCGTTCCCTTTGGATCCCTACGTAATTCGGTGCTCTCCGATACACACGATCGAACAGCGGAGGAGTGGTACTCAAGCGTCAACTTTAGGTTACAATATCTCTGGATGTAATTAACAGTTTACAATGCAACTAACGGCACTGATTACGTATTTGTTTATATGTTCAGATGTGCTAACAAAACTAACGGGGTTCCATTCAAAAAACGTAGGTTTGTGTTAAAAAACATACTTCCGTGCATTTTTGTATGGTTTGTATTAACCAATTACACTAGCCCCTCTCCTCACGGTCGGTCTGTGGAATCGATTCGTCAGTATTTGATATGGTTTACGAAATATATCGAGCAGTAATGTTAGGTGACTCACCCTGTATATATACTAAAGAAACAAGAATTGCACATTTCTTACAGAACAAGAAACATACGTCAGTTACATTTACAAACAACAGCAGACAAATCAGATAAACATCAAGCAGCAGGTATATATCAGTTATAATGTCAAGAACGTGAATCAGTATATCTGGGAATGACAGGCAGAAATTTAAAAAATTTGATATAAAGGACATACAAGAAGCTGGAAGTACGCAAATAGCTATTATACCTTTAGTGAACACTTGATACAATACGAATATGAACCTCCCAGTCTGGAACAGGACATGAAAATTATTAGAGTGAACAATAACAGCAAAAACCTCCCGACATTACAGGAAAACTGTCATGTACCATGTACCATGATCCCCTGCAATAAACAAGAAAGCAATTAATGACAGAATCAATATAAGCAATAACTCATCAATCATGTCAGCCACGGAAATAATGGAAAACATAACTAGAGTAAACACACACACAAATGAGTAAATATTACAGCACATATACATAACAGAAACAAAGTCAGAAAACAAATTTACAGGGAGAAAAAAATGGTTCAAATGGCTCTGAGCACTATGGGACTCAACTGCTGAGGTCATTAGTCCCCTAGAACTTAGAACTAGTTAAACCTAACTAACCTAAGGACATCACAAACATCCATGCCCGAGGCAGGATTCGAACCTGCGACCGTAGCGGTCTTGCGATTCCAGACTGCAGCGCCTTTAACCGCACGGCCACTTTACAGGGAGAGTTGGCAACAATATGCACTGCAAACACGCATACGTTCAGCACACAGTGAGAAGTGCAAGTGAAGTGTTGTAATGAATATGGATGAAATAACGTCGAAAAGCGGCCATCTCGAATATAGGGACCGAGCAAATACATCTGAAGGGCGACACACATGGGCTAACAACACTGGAAATAAATCATGTCAAACAATAATTTAAATTCACGAAACTTGTTTTGCAGAAGTTGTTTCTAATCCGAAAAATAAGAGAATACCACGAGAAAACGTAACATAGTAAACTACTTGTAGCTACATTACAATGCATTTATTGTATATGTAGAAACAATGAAGTGTTACAGGCCAGTGAAGGTGCTGCCTAAATAAACGAAGCGAAACGCGCATTGTAGAAAACAGACTGCCCTTCACTCACTTGCAAAGACGGAAAGTACCTCCATGAATTTCGAAGCAACTAAGGAATTACAGAAAACGGAAAAATAACGAAATACTTCGTGTTGAAGAGTCTCCTGCTCGTATACTTAATGTGTAGTGAGCTAGCTTCCCTAGACAGGTAGGTGAGCTAGGCTCGGATGCCCCCCCCCCCCCCCCCACACACCAATCATTGGTCTGACACACTAGAAAGCACGAGTGTGTACCTTAAGCGGTTTCTCACTGTCCGTTTGGGAAATTCTGGGCTGCTCCTTTATCTCAACCTCAGAAAACACCTTACGAAAACAGTTGTAAGACGATTAGACATAGAACAGGTTTTACATTATTCCAGACAGATCTCGAACACGAATTTCTTCTCTTAGGACAACTGAGGACTGTAGATGAAAGAGGCTCTTCGCCATAGTATAAACAAGTGAATAAGTGACAAATTTCTAAAGAACGGTCTCCACTACATGCTAAATAAATAATACAGGGAAACAAACTAGCTCCAGATTGTTCTCTCTGTTAGGCCCTGTTGTAAACTAACTCGCGAGCGATGTTGCGCAGTGGTTCGCTCTGCTGAAACTTTGCAAGCCAGCAGGTACCGCGTTATTAATCCGCAGGCTGTCGGGAGAGCTCTTCTTTGTTTGCAGAGAGAGTCTGGTGAACGCTGCTGATGGAGGGCTTACGTCAGCGCCACGGAGCGGCGTCACGTGTTAAACCCGCTGTGTCAACGAGTGCATCAGCCTCGGTTCTCCGTGGAACGTGGCAAAGAGCTTACGTGAAACTCACCGCGTCACTGCCACCCCTGCGTAACTATAAAACCTACGAAATTCAAATAGTGAAGCAAAATCGTTCAGCAAATAGGCCTGTATTGCAAACTGAATTGATACTAACATACATGAATTGCGTAAGTTTACAAAATAAATAGAATTAAAAAAACTAAATCCACAAATTAATATCTAAATTTTCAATCCATTCAAAGACTGCCTCTGTCACTTGTCTGCTACAGCTTGTTACAAAGTGTTTGGGGTCTGATGTTCATTGGCAGTCAGCTTGAGAAAGCCTCTCACCATCGATGGAAGTTTTCTGCGCAGATGCCATGGCCTGTACGAATCCTGCTAATTGTTTTTCCAAGCGAGTCGTGGTAATTCCACGCCGGCTGTTCTCGTGTTAGGTCTTGTGATGGTCTGATATACCTCATGGGAAATATTATTCCAAGTTTCTGACCACTTCCTGGTCTGCCATTATGATAGGTGACTGCCAGGATTTGAATCGGCTCATTCTAAGTGCAGGTATATCAAACTGGATTGCGAGCTAACGAATTTTAATCACAAAATTGTTAAGGCTTTCGTGGCCACTTGTTGACAAACTGCCTATTGGCTTCTGTCTCCGGTTCTTCGGCCGACGTTCATCTAATGATTTTTCTGACGTTTCGCCAGCACGAGTGGCTGGCATTGTCAAAGCTTAGGTTAGGTTAGGTTGGGTTAGGTTAGGTTAGCCTCCATTGCCGGTGGTGAACTGGAGCCGAGCTCGCGGCCGCAGACTATATGTACCTGGCGCGCCAACGTCCGAGGGCTTCTCCGCGGTCATTTCCGGTGCGGTTCTCCTCTTACTACCTGCGACGGTCGTTCGTTGCAGTACGGGAAGCCGGGATCCGTTTGCCTTAAGGCTTTCCTCTTTCTTGTTCAAACTGTTCGCGTGTTTTTGTATTTCTACAGCTTCTCTAAACAAGCGCGTGTGATAGTGCTTCTCTACAGCCAGAACTTCCGTGTCGGCGAATTTTATTACGTGGTCGGTCTCATTCAGTGCGTGCTCTGCCACGCCCGATTTCTCCACCTACCCCAACCTGCAATGTCGCTTATGCTCTTTGATCCTGGTGTTAATTGATCGTCCAGTCATTCCGACATAAACTTTTCCGCATGTGCATGGTATACGGTATATTCCCGACATTGCAAGTGGGTCTCTTTTCTCCTTCGCCGATCTAAGACACTCTTTGATCTTCCTTGTCGGTTTAAAAATCGTCTTTACGCCATGTTTGCGCAATACACGGCCGATTCTGTCCGTCACTCTGGGAATGTATGGCAGAAAGGCCGTAGCCGACATTTCTTTTTCTGGTTCCTTACTTCGCCGAGTGTTTGGCTCTGTTACACTTCTAATGTAATTTGTGGAGTATCCATTGCTCCTCAGAACAGTTTCCAGGTGTTGCATTTCTCGTTTGAGGTGTTGCGGCTCACATATTCGTCCTGCTCTCGTTACGAGCGTACTAATCATGCCTCTTTTCTGGCTCGGGTGGTGGTTTGACAGTTTGTGCAGGTATCGGTCCGTGTGTGTCGGTTTTCGATACACGCTGTGTCCCAGGTTTTCGCCGCCCTTTGTGACCAGCACATCTAGAAATGGCAGTTTCTTGTCTTTTCTACTTCCATGGTAAATGTTATGTTGGCATGGAGGCTGTTCAAGTGCCTTAGGAAGTCACCGAGCTGTTCTTCACCATGGCTCCACACCACGAAAGTATCATCGACGTACCTGTACCACACCTTAGGTTTGCAAGTCGCCGAGTCCAGTGCCTGTGCTTCGAATTGTTCCATGAAGAAGTTGGCCACCACAGCCTTCCAGCTGTTCGTAGAAATTGCCATTCCACGTGAAATAGCTCGTGGTGAGACATGGATGGAAGAGCTTTCTGATGTCCTGCGGGAACATGGAACCGATGTGCTCCAGAGCGTCACTGAGTGGCACTTTCGTAAATAACGAAACAACATCAAAGCTGACCAGTATGTCGTTTGGTGCAAGTTTCAGTTCCTTCAGCTTCTCAATGAAATTATCCTGAGTCCCTTATGTATGTGTCGGTCTTCCCCACGTGTGGCTGGAGCAGAGAGGCCAAGTGTTTTGCCAGTTTATACGTTGGTGAGCCAGGAGCGCTAACGATCGGTCTCAGTGGAACGTTGTTCTTATGGATCTTGGGTAATCCATACAGCCGAGGCGGTAGGGCTTCTGTGTTGCGCAGGTTCCTCTGTATGCCCGCCGGCAGAGAAGACGCCTTGATTAATCGATTCGTATTCCGAGTGATACGCTGCGTCGGATTTTAATCAATTCTCTTGTTCCTTGAGAACGTGCTGATGGTGCAATGTGCCACCCAGTGTAGAGGAAACCTGTTATTGTCCTCATTGCTGCATTTTGTTGAATACCGATTTTTTTCGCATGTGAACGATTAAACCACAGTGGCGCACAGTCATTGGCAGCAGAGTGGCCGAGTCCTAACGCAAAACAGTGTACTGTTGTAGCTCTTGCAATCCAGAGGTACCACACAGCTTCTGTTTGGTGTTATTGCGCGATAGCTTTGCTGTGGCGTTTTTTATGTGTTTCTTATGGGAAGGCTGTAACAAGAGTTACTACTAGATATTTGGGGAAGTCTTGGTGGTGGAAGACTTGACTACTACTGGCGTGGAAAAGAATAGTTATGAAATTAGTGGCCACCAAATGGGAAGGTCCTTCAGACTTGCAAACGATATCTGCAACAGAAAATGCATCTCAAAACACGTAAAACTGAGACACAGCAGTCACCAGTCCAGAGTGGCGTTATGAGATTGAAACACTCGTTTTAAACAGAAAGAGGCACACTGAAGAGGTCCAAAAGGAGGAACGAAAAGTAATCATGAAACTTTAAAAAAAAAAAGGTTCAAATGGCTCTGAGCACTATGGGGCTCAACTGCTGAGGTCATTAGTCCCATAGAATTTAGAACTAGTTAAACCTAACTAACCTAAGGACATCACAAACATCCATGCCCGAGGCAGGATTCGAACCTGCGACCGTAGCGGTCTTGCTGTTCCAGACTGCAGCGCCTTTAACCGCACGGCCACTTCGGCCGGCATGAAACTTTTAGCTCCAATTTATACCACGAAGGAACACACAGACTACAAGCAAATGAAGAATTTCAAAAGTACATCAAAATTTCCAGCTATGAAAAAACATAGGCTACCTTTCTATGGGAATGTTAATAGAATGGAACCAATCATATTAATAAGGTAGTTTGTGGAATCCTACGAAAGTCACCGTAAGGCCATAACTGAAATAGTGCAATGGATCGGTGCATTAAAAGAAGACCGTAAGGAACGAATTTGGTGCGCCAGGCAGAAAAATTTTAGACAGAAAATTCATGAATTTACATTTGTTCTAGCAGAAAATCCAAGAAAAGCGGTAGGTTTGGTCTGATAGAATGAAACTAATATGAACGCAAAAAAAAAGAAAACAAAATCCTGAAAATACTTTTTTGTGATACAGTGTGGCCCAGAAGTGAGTTTAAAAATATAATTGGCTTACATCGGCTTATTACTTCGCTGTAGCATAACTTACACCAAATTACAATGAAGAGAAATATATCATCTGAAAACTTTCGTCCAAAAATTTGGGAAATGTCAGTACACGTGCCACGCTGTCGATGTAATAACCACAACAGGAACAAAGTTTCACAATTTTGACACACGACATAAAATGGTAGTGAATTGTCAGTATTTCAGTTAGCACTAAGTCTACAGACTCTTTCCATATAAGAGCATAAAAAGGGTAGAGGGGGCGGGCCTGTTTAGCTCAGTTGTTTCAAGCTTTCTTCTGTAAATAAGTGTTAGTATTACATTTGTCTTTGTTGACGGTCCTTAGGAAAATACCTACTGTGATGCGGGAACTAAATAAAAGTGGTCCAGTGATAATATGCGAATAATATCCTGGAAGGGTGAAATAAATGAAAGATGTCTAATATGATGCGGAACCACACGAGCTGTTGCTGTTTGATTTTTTTTATTATTATTATTTAGTTCAAGGGTTGGCAAGTGCCTAAGCATCAGTGATAATAACAAAAAATAAAGTAACCTGCCCTATGGTCTATAAGCAGATTGACAGCTATTTGTAATTTTTCAATATCTGTAGGATCCGTTTCATATCGTTAGCTTTTTACATATTCTTCTTTGACTTTCACCACTTTTAACTGTCTGTAGATACCACCAGCCTTTCATAAAGAAGTGTGTGTCATGGTTTTCTTTAGGTTTTACATGTTAGTAAAGTGGGTTCGCACTCCTTACTTCCTTTCTAATCCAACTTATATGTAAATCCAACCTGACACCAAACGACAAAGAGGTAAATTAATAAAAAAGAACACGGGAGGCTGATGGTGTGCATCTCACTAAATGCACTTTTACTGCGGCACCCTTCTACTGTGATTAAAAGTCAGTCAGTATGGTTTTGCAGTGATTAACAACAAGTTAAGATAAGTTTCTACCAGTAATTTCAATGTGAATATAGTGGAAATAATTGTAGTTATCATCGGAATTAGTTCATTTTACGAACTCTACACGGACTGTTTGATACACCTATTAATTGGCCACGGGACAAACAAGTCAGATGTGGTGGAAATGATAGCTTTCCTTCACATGAGATAATGTAAATGACAGCTGCATTACATACACGAGGCTGCACGGTCTCTTACGGGAGGCGGGTCCGTGAATGCTTTCGGGACAATGGAGTCTCCCGCATTGTAGCCTAGAGAAATGCTCCTCAGCGTAACCGTCTTGCAAGCTGGACGAGGGTTCGTTACAGAACGTTCCAGGTGGTACGCACCGCGGACCACACCTCAGTGATTAACTGCGTAGTCACGCCCAGTGCAGGCTTGCTGGCTCTAAGCCAGGAAGACAGCTCCGAACCTGATGACCGTTTCACGCCTACGCCGCGGCTTGGTACCGCTGGATGCAAATATATAGCTCGCTGTTAAGTGGAAAATCACGCCCCAATGCGGCATCCTGGACCTAGAGAATATATGACAGCTTGCTGGTGGTGGAAATTACGGCCCCAGCAAACATACTTATGCCAGAGGTGTTTACCCAAATCGTGCGAAGAGGTGACATGCTTTCTAAAAATTCCACTATGGTAGGGGAAGAAACTAAAATTTGCTCATGCCTTCACAAAGTAACGCCAAGACTAGAGTTCTAATAGGGCACTTACTGGACGTAATACGTTCTGACGCCATGGTTGAATGAGGCGAGTTTTTGGCAAAATGATCTTGTTCAGACGCCAGAGTTAGAAAAAATGATAGAGTACAGAGTACATGGAACACGGCGGAGAGAGAATTCTGTTCTGGAGGACGGTCGAGAGAAGAATCGGCACCGTAGGTACATGGAGAGCAGTTTAGTTTCGTTCGTGATTTGAAGCGGCAACCAGGATGGTGAATAGTAGCGCTGCAGTGCTAGAATCTAATTGGAATCGGCGTCCTGTGAACCTCCAATTAATTCTGAATCATTTCACAAACGATCATAAATTTTTAATTTTTATTTGAATTCTTTCACGATCTGGGACTCAAAATTTTGCTACGCTGAATTTTAAAATACAGTTGTCTCTCTCGTTAACGTGTTCGGTGCATGTATTAATTCTGGTGCCTGCCTAACCTTTCTGTCTAACCCCTCCCAAATGCCATTGTTAACACAATTATTCTTGTCAAATCACATAAAGTATATTCTGTTGCATGTTTGGAAGTGACACCTAAGTCTTGGCCTTAGTCTGTGAAGCATGAGCAAATTTTAGTTTCTTCCCCTACCGCTGTCAAATTTTTCGAAAGGGTGTCACCTCTTCCGACGATTTGGGTAAACATCTCTGTCTTCACTATATTTGCTGTGGCCGTAATTTTCACCATAATCAACCTGTCATATATTTCCTAGCGCCAGGATGTCGCATTGGAGCGTGATTTTCCACTTGGCATTCCCCTAATGATTTTAGAAATTCTTATGGAATGTTACCTACCCCTTCTACCTTATGTGGTCTTAAGTCCTCCAAAGCTCTCTTATAATCTGACTCTAATACTGAATCACCTGCCTCTTCTAAATCGACTCCTGTTTCTTGTTCTACCACATCAGACGAATCTTCCCCCTCATAGAGCTCTTCAGGGTATTGTTTCCACCTATCCGCTCTCTCCTCCGCAATTAATAGTGAAATTCCCATTGCACTCTTAATGTTACAATCCTTGCTTTTAATTTCACCGAAGGTTATTTCAACTTTCCTGTATGCTTAGTCAGTCCCTCCAATAGTAATTTCCTTTCGTTATATTCACATTTTTCATGCAGCCATATCGTCTCAGCTTCCCTGCACATCGTATTTATTTCACTCCTCAGCGACTGGTATTACAGTATTTTTTAATTTCCCAAAACTTTTTTGTACTTCCTTCTTTCATCAATCAACTGAAGTATTTGTTCTGTTACCCACTGTTTCTTCGCAGTTATTTGTACCTATACATTTCTTTCCCATTTCTGTGACTGCCCTTTTTAGAGAAGTCCGATCCTCTTGAACTGTTCTGCCTTTTGAGCTATTCCTTACCGCTGTATCTACAGCCTTAGAGAACTTCAAGCGTATCTCGTCATTTCTTAATACTTCTGTATCCCACTTCCATGCGTATGGGTTCTTCCTGACTAGTGTCTTGAACTTCAGCCTACTCTTCATCACTTCTGTACTGCGATCTGAGTCTATATTTGCTCTTGGGTATGCCTTACAATCCAGTATCTGATTTCGGAATCTCTGTCTGACCATGATGTAATCTAACTGAAGTCTTTCCGTTTCACCCTGCCTTTTCCGAGTATACCTCCTCCTCTTGTAATTCTTGAGCAGATATTGACTATTGCTAGCTGAAATTTATTACAGAACTCCATTAGTCTTTCTCCTCTCCCAAGCCCATATTCTCCGGTAACGTTTTCTTCTACTCCATCTCCTATAACTGCATTCCACTTCCCCATGAGTATTACATTTCCATCTCCCCTTACGTACTGCAACCCTTTCTATTTCCTGCGACGTCGGCATGTATAGCTAACTATCGTTGTCGGTGTTGGTTTGCTGCCGATTCTGATAACAACAACCCTGTCACTGAACTGTTCACAGTAACACACTCTCTGCCCTACCTCCCTATTCACAGCAAATCCTACTCCCGTTATACCGTTTTCTGCCGCTGTTGATATTACCCTATACTCATCTGACCAGAAATCCTTGTTTTCTTTCCCTTTCACTTCACTGATCCCTACTGTATGTAGATTGAGCCTTTGCATATTTCTTTTCTGATTTTCTAGTTTCCCTACCACGTTCAAGGCTCTGACATTCCACGTCCCGACTGGTAAAACGTTATCCTTTCGTTGATTAGGCAATGTTTTTCTCATGGTCACCTCGTCCTTGGCAGTCCCGGAGATCCGAATGGAGTACTGTTCCGGAATCTTTTGCCAATGGAGACATCCTCAGGACACCTTTTCAATTACAGGCCACAAGTCCTCTTGATACATACATTATGTTCTTTGACACTATACGTATTAATGGTAATTGAGGTATTTACGTTCATTTTACCGGTGTAATGAGTGATGCTACTCTTCTTGGATATACAGCCAGATAGTTTAGTCGTCTTGGCGCAAAAAATGAAATGAGCGTATGCCATCGTTGGCCGGGAGACCCCTATCTGGGGAAGTTCGGCCGCCCAGTGCAAGTCTTATTTCAGTCGACGCCATATTGGGCGACTTGCGCGCCGATGATGAGGATGAAAGGATGATGAGGACAACGCAACACCCAGACACCCTGAGCGGAGAAAATCTCCAACACGGCCGGGAATCGAACCCGGGCCCGCTTGCATAGGAGGCAAGCACGTTACCAGCCAGCTATGCAGGCGGACATCTTGACGCAATATTTCAGCAGACAAACTGGACACCATATTAAGGTGAGTATTCTGATGCACAATGTCGCCAGAACTGCGTCTCCAACAGAATCGGTAGCTCGGTTTTATACCATGGAGAGCACACAATGCGTGAACTAATAGCTCACCACTGGAAAAAAATAAAGGAAAAAAAAAAGACAAAACTATATGTCACTAGCAAAACACTAATTAAAAGAAATTGCCGGTCGAAATTAAGACCTTTTTCGCTTAATATCAGATAAAATCGGATTCACGTCTTATTTACAGGGAAACCCTTATCTGTAGTATTGATATAATCGTATTATCGCTAGCGACGAAGAAAACTCAGTCATTCCCTGCCATACCTACAATTACTCGACCGATAATTCGCTAAGTACCTGAGGTGGCTGCGAAGCCTCAGCAGGGACTATGTAATTAACAAGGGGTCGACGAAGGCATGCCCAATGGACCGCCGCCTTTCAAACTGAATAATTAAAAACATTTATCAAACAGTAACTGCTCGTATGTCCTTCCTCCCACCCCCCTCCCCCCGCCCATCCCTATATAGTCTATCGTAGTAGACGTCTTTCATTAGCAGTTTCATAGGACGTTTATCCAGCAGTGGAAGACGATGATAATTAAGTATAATTTACTCAAAATATCAGAAAGAAAATTGTATAAATTAATTAGGCCATACCACGAGTTCATGAGTTTTTGTATTTAATGGAGTTGACGGCGACTGGATGGAATCCGAAAAACCGCTCAAGATGATGGTGGTGGTGGATTGAATAGTGACAACTCACATTTGCATGAATCGGTTACACTCCTCGGACTTGATTGTCCCACATACACTCTGAGTTCTTCTTCACACTGTGGCAGACTCCACAAACGAATCTCTCTTCATGACTTCTAGTAGTACCAGAAAAGAACAGTGGACAGTCTGATAGCCCGGGCTGCATACATCGTTGGTGTTACTGGGAGTAACGATCTTGCAAGTGACTACGCCCAGTGTCATTAATTTCTCAAGTGATAGATTCCTTCTCCTCGCGGAAGTCTGCGCTAAGGATCCAGTGCACTTCCAATTTCGTTTGCTCCGATAATGACACTGTGAATTACGACTTAGTGAGGCAGATCTCATCGGCAAAGGCCGTAAGTGGTGCCATCCTGGCGCTCATCACATGGCACTTGTATGAAAGACCAGTAAATTTTACAATTTCATTAAGTTCATTTAATTACGAGGGGCTTTCAATAAGCAATGGAAAACATTTATTCCTCGGCTAGTTTCAGTTAAACAAGTAGGATTTGCTGTCGGACGTTGTGGTACATTACCGCTTCAGCCCATGTAGTTTCTTGAAGTTCTGATAGGAAGTGCCACTACACGTAGCCTTCAAAACGGCGTCTGCAATGGAGTTGCGTCCCAGAGAGCTGTCATTGAGTTTCTTTTCGTGGAAAATCAGAACATCGCAGATATTCACAGGCGTTTGCGGACTCTCTACGGAGACAGAGTAGAGAACAAAAGCATGGTGAGCCGTTGGGCTACGCGTCTGCTATCATCGCACCACGATCGCTCAACTCTATCTGATCTGCTGTATGATGGCCGGCTGCGCACATCTGTGACTCTTGCGATATTGGAATGTGCAGACATTCTCATTTGAGGTGATTGCCGGATCATAATCAAACACCTCTCTGTTTAACTGTAGGTCTCCATGGGTAGTGCTGTCACACTCGTCGACCATTTGTGGTCGTATTATGTGCCCACTGGGTTCCTGGATGCCTAACATAAGACCATAAAGAGCTCCCATCTGTTTGGCCCAATGAAGGACGCATTTCACAGGTAGCAGTATGTGCATGAATGGAAGGTTAGTGAGGCAGCAACGGGTTGGTTCCAATGTCGACTTGCAGACATACAGTCCCTGGCAGTAAGGTGGAGTAAGGCAGTCATGTTGAAAAATAGTGTTTTGTAGCCGGAATTATGTGGTGAACTGGAACCTTCTTTAAGAACAAAACTGAAAACCTGTTGTACATGCTTCACGAGTTTTAGTTTAATGAAAAATATTGTGCAAAGCAATTATCGATATTTTCTCTAAAAAACTTCTGTGCTTTGGAAAATTATCAAAAAATTAACAGTGAAAAGATAACATATGAAGCTCATCTGTGAATTTATACCTGCTGTTGCCGCTTTGTGAAACCCATCAGCTGACATTTGGGAACAATAAATTGTGTTGTTGAAGATGATGCTTAACTGATGATGTTATTTCATCGGGTGAAAACACATCCGAATGCTTGTTAAGATCAGACAACTGTTCCATGTATGAAGGCTAATTGGAAAGCGCGAAATGGAAATCACAGCGGAAATCGGATGGAGCTCTGCACAGATGAGTTGGGCAGTGACTTTAGCGTACCTGTCGATCGCGTCACGTCACTCGTTTCAATGCTGATTCCAAAGTGAGTATGTAAAGATACCTATAAAACAGTGTCTCCCACCATATATGAGAGCCTGGCGGGTAATTTCGCCTGATATCATGCAGCCCACATAACATAGCTGTAATGCACTTCCTTCCCCATGACAATTCTCAGCCACACAGGGGCAATGAACATGCTCCTGCTGCTTTTTCGATGTGAAGTGTTTGATCACCCGCAACTGGCACCCCCTGAGTGTCATCTCCACTCTCAACAACCGCCAGCTATGAAGACAACATTTTGGCACAGACAAAGAGCTGTAGAGCACCCGCCATGGTAGCCTAGGTCACTAACGCGCTGATTTCTGGACTCGGGTAGGCGCGCCAGCCCCGGATCGAATCCACCCCGCAGATTAACGAGGAGCGTCGGTGTGCCGGCCAGCCTGGATGTGGCTATTAGGCGGTTTTCCATATTCTACTAGGTGAATACTGGGCTGGTCCCCACATTTTGCCTCAGTTGCACGACTCGCAGACATCTGAAAATGCTTCATCTACATCTACATCCATACTCCGCAAGCCACCTGACGGTGTGTGGCGGAGGGTACCTTGAGTACCTCTATCGGTTCTCCCTTCTATTCCAGTCTCGTATTGTTCGTGGAAAGAAGGATTGTCGGTATGCCTCTGTGTGGGCTCTAATCTCTCTGATTTTATCCTCATGCTCTCTTCGCGAGATATACGTAAACAGTCTACATCTACATCTACATCCATACTCTGCAAGCCACCTGACGGTGTGTGGCGGAGGGTACCTTGAGCACCCCGATCGGTTGTCCCTTCTATTCCAGTCTTGTAATGTTCATTAATTACACTCGACGCAGACAGTAGGGGTACACTCATTCCATCCCGGGGGATGGAGCAGAAAGGGCATCCGGCCACCCCTTTCCACTACCCTTGCCAAATCTGTTCCTAACAATGCCGACCTTGCGTCAGCGCGGGACATGGCACCAGTGAAAAAAAGAACGAAAGAAAGAAAGAGATGTAGAGCAGAGAAGAGAATTGGTGGAAAGCAGAGCAGGCTGCGTTCTATGATGAGGGTATTGGAAAGTGGGTACAACGCTTCTACAGTGTCTAACTCGGACCGGCGACTATGTAGAGAAGTAGCTGGAAGATGTCGCTAACTGTTGCAAATAAACCATTCTGGAGTTTCACAGTGGTTTCCATTTACCAGTAGTTCGGACTTTAAATTTCGAATAGTTCTCGTAAACCACGTGTAGCAAGCTACACGGTTGCCACATTAGATTATTATCAGACCAAGATCCATGGAGTTATTCTTTTCTTTTTTACCTAGTGCAGCCCCAGTGAATGATGAGTCAGAGTCGCTGAGCCGGCACTTAGAGAGGGCGGGTCAGCTAACGTGTCAGCAGAGCGGCGGTCACGTGTGTGCTCATGGCGTGGTGTGACCCCGGCGTGCCGTCCCAGAGGGCAGCTGACTCACGAGCTGCGCTACACGCAGCACGCCACGCGCTACACGCAGGCGTATCGCTCACGCTTGATTGCCACCTGGCGGTAGCTGCCACCCCCACCACTGTGTGACGTAACCTCTGGGGAGACTCAGGCGAACGCTAGCGGGGTGCCGCTACCTGTGATCACACGAGAGTTGCTACCGACCCTTAACAAGCGGATTAAAAAGAGATCGCAGGGGAAACAGTGACAGTTACTCATCCTGTCACCACAAAGACGCGCAACTGTAAGTTCTTGCAAAATCACTGGGTAATAATCAGCGAGATAAGCACGTTTCTGTGTATGTGGTTTTTAAGATAATTGCAAATCATGCGGGAATCGGGGGAATCCGCTGCCTCACGCCTCCCGTGCTTTACTTCAGGCGGCCTCATCCTTGCTGACATTTGGACTCTATTTTCTGCTGCATTATTTGCAATGAGTCTCCGTACGCTTGGAGAAATACAAGTAAAATACATCTGCATCTACATCTGCGTGATTACTCTGCTATTCTATAAAGTGCCTGGCAGAGGGTTCAATGAACCACCTTCATGCTGTCTCTCTACCGTTCCACTCTCGAACGGCGGGCGCGAAAAACGAGCCCTTAAATTTTTCTGTGCGAGCCCTGATTTATTTTATCGTGATGATCATTTCTCACTATGTATGTGGGTGCTAACAGAATGTTTTCGCAATCGGAGTAGAAAACTGGTGATTGAGAAGAACCGGTCGCAACGAAAACCGCCTTTTTAAATGATTGCGACTACTATTCACGTATCATTTCTGTGGCACTATCTCCCCTATTTCGCGATGATACAGAACGAGCAGCCCTTCTTTGTACTTTTTCGAAGTCATCCGTCAGTCCCATCTGATGCGGATCGCACACCGCACAGCAATACTCCAGAATAGGGCGGACAAGCGTTGTGTAACAGTCTCCTTAGTAGACCTGTTGCACCTTCTAAGTGTTCTGCCAATGAATCACAATCTTTGGTTGGCTCTACCCACAACATCATCTATGTGATCGTTCCAATTTAGGGTATTTGTAATTGTAATCCCTAAGTATTTAGCTCAATTTACAGCCTTCAGATTTGTGTGACCTACCGCGTAATCGAAATTTAGCTGATTTCTTTTAGTACTCATGTGAATAACTTCACGTTTCTTGTTATTCAGTGTCAACTGCCACTTTTCGCACCATGCAGCTATCTTATCTAAATCATTTTGCAATTCGTTTTGGTCATTTGATGACTTTACAAGACGGTAAATGACAGCATCATCTGCAAACAATCTAAGACGCCTACTGAGATTGTCTCCTATGTAGTTAATAAAGGTCAGGAACAATAGAGGGCCTGTAACACTTCCTGGGGGAACGCTGGATGTTATTTCTGTTTTACTAGATTGTCTCCTATGTAGTTAATAAAGATCAGGAACAATAGAGGGCCTGTAACACTTCCTGGGGGTCGGATATTATTTCTGTTTTACTCGACGTCTTTTCGTCTATTACTTCGAACTATGACCTTTCTGACAGGAAATCACGAATCCAGTCGAACAACTGAGACTATATTTCACAGGCTAACAGTTTGTTTAGAAGAAAAACAGAAGAAATAATTCTTCTGTTTGATATGTTTATCTTGTTTGCTAATCATTTCTGCTATTATCCAGCTTTCCTACGACGACAGTTGTCAGAGCATTCTGTAGCCCTCCTCCCCTTACCATTGTGTACGAAGTCGTACACAGCACTTACAACCGAGAGAATAACACCAATAATTAATGTATGACATAAACCGGGCTGACACAAATGGAAAGCGTTACGCCCTGAACGTCTTGACCAACGATATCAAAATGACGCTCCAGTATTTTTGTGCCTGGGGCTGTGGTGATGAAAATTTCGCCCTTTATCGAGCATCTTTTCAATACTATCGTTATAGTTAAAACATTCTCACGGATGTGTGTGCTGGCAGCTATGGTCGAGCGGTTGTAGGCGCTTCAGTCCGGAACCACGCCGCTGCTACGGTCGCAGGTTTGAATCCTGTGATGTCCTTAGGTTAGTAGTGTTTAAATAGTACTAAGTCTAGGGGACTGATGACCTTAGATGTTAAGTCCAATAGTGCTTAGAGCCATTTGAACCATTTTTGAATGGATGTGTGTATGTGTGTGTGAATTCCTGAAGGACCAAACTGCTGAGGTCAACGGTACCTACTACTTAAACAAACTTAAACTAACTCATGCTAAGAACAACACACACATCCATACCCGAGGGAGGACTCGAACCTCCGGCGGAAGTGGTCTCGAAATCCGTGACATGGTGCCTCAAACCGCACTGCCACTCCGCAAGGCTTCCCACGGACGTAAACTAGGGTCAGTATATAGTTGATATTTGGTGTGTGTCTAACGTTACTGGAAGAGTTCATGTGGAAACCGGAACACGACACACAGAAAGGACTCGCACGTACAGCTTCTCGTCATCTTCCGTGTTTTCAGAGAGGTAGGGTCGTTGGCATCATACCGACATGTTGCACGAACAGGTGGCTGTAGTACGATGCCGGCAGAATGAGTGATGAAGAGATTTATGCAGAGTGACTGTATTAAGAAGAGTATGCATCGGTCCTTCCATCATATGGCGGTTACTAATTAAATTAGCTGAAGATAATGGTTTGGTTTCAGCTTAACCTTGAGTGCCATTCATTCTTTAAATTTCTGTCCATTGCTGGCTACAGTAGGAACAAATTTTCTGTGATGTCTACTGCATAAAGCTTGCTTACTATATAAACAGCGGTTTAGTATCGTAGCGTTACTAATGCCATTAATAGCGTAAAGCAGCAGCTTTTTAGTCGACACGCTTAAACACGTTCGTTTACCGGACAAATAGCACGCGCTCGTCGCTGATGGTCCATAGCTACCCTAGCTCGACAACGGTGCATTTACGACCTACAGGTAGCTGGAAAATTATGCTCGATTCAACATTCCGTACCATGCGATAGCCTTATCAGGTTGTACTTCTGCACCGTATCTACAGCATCCGTGGTGACGATGCAAACTTTCAGGGATGATAGGGAAGGGTAAATGCATCAGCGTGAAGTAAGAGACTCTGGTATGGAAACGACTGAGTCGAAAGCTATGGGCAAAAATAGTTCTGATAGATCTTATACCGAACTATCAGTTTAATAAGTCACAGCTGCAAAATACTAAGGCGAATTCTTTACAGACGAATGGAAAAACTGTTAGAAGCCGACCTCGGGGAAGATCGGTTTGGATTCCGTATAAATGTTGGAACACGTGAGGCAATACTGACCCTACGACTTATCTTAGAAGAAAGATTAAGAAAACGCAAACCTACGTTTCTAGCATTTGTAGACTTAGAGAAAGCTTTTGACAATGTTGACTGAAATACTCTCTTTCAAATTCTGAAGGTGGCAGCGGTAAAATACAGGGAGCGAAAGGCTATTTACAATTTGTACAAAAAGCAGATGGCAGTTATAAGAGTCGACGGACATGAAAGGGAAGCAGTGGTTGGGAAGGGAGTGAGACAGGGTTGTAGCCTATCCCTGATGCTGTTCAATCTGTATATTGAGCAAGCAGTAAACGAAACAAAAGAGAAATTCGGAGTTGGTATTAAAATACATGGAGGAGAAATAAAAACTTTGAGGTTTGCTGACAACATTGTAATTCTGTCAGAGACAGCAAAGGACTTGGAAGAGCAGTTGACGGAATGGACAGTGTCTTGAAAGGAGGGTATAAGATGAACATCAACAAAAGCAAAACGAGGATAATGGAATGTAGTCTAATCAAGTCGGGTGATGGTGAGGGGATTAGATTATGAAATGAGACACTTAAAGTAGTAAAGGAGTTTTGCTACTTGGGGAGCAAAATAACTGATGATGGTCGAAGTAGAGAGGATATAAAATGTAGACTGGCGATGGCAAGGAAAGCGTTTCTGAAGAAGAAAAATTTGTTAACATCGAGTATAGATTTAAGCGTCAGGAAGTCATTTGTGAAAGTATTTGTATGGAGTGTAGCCATGTATGGAAGTGAAACATGGACGATAAATAGTTTGGACAAGAAGAGAATAGAAGCTTTCGAAATGTGGTGCTACAGAAGAATGCTGAAGATCAGATGGGTAGATCACATAACTAATGAGGAGGTATTGAATAGAATTGGGGAGAAGAGAAGTTTGTGGCACTACTTGACTAGAAGCAGGGATCGGTTGGTAGGACATGTTCTGAGGCATCAAGGGATCACCAATTTAGTACTGGAGGGCAGCGTGGAGGGTAAAAATCATAGAGGGAGACCAAGAGATGAATACACTAAGCAGATTGAGAAGGATGTAGGCTGCAGTAGGTACTGGGAGATGAAGAGGCTTGCGCAGGATAGAGTAGAATGGAGAGCTGTATCAAACCAGTCTCAGGAGTGAAGACCACAACAACAACAGATCTTATACTGGAATATGCGTGCCGATATTGCTGTTGCTAAGATTGTAGGATAGGCAACTTTCAGAGCTGATGGTATGGAGCAAGACAAGAAAAAAATGTCTAGCGAACATGAACTATAAAATGAATACCTTTAGAGTAGTGAGCACTTGTTCATCTTTGCTAATGAAATCCATCTCTTCTACTGTACAAGCGTTCGTACCTCTTAAGGTACGCATTTTAGAGCCAATGCTTCCTACATATCTTCTCTGGATTTCGTCTGTACTACCACCTCTGCAAATTACCCACTCTACAATTTTATCAACAACGGTACTGATACGCATATTCCACTGTCAGATTGGCTAGTAAAATTACTTATAAATAATCCCTGAGATTTTGAGAAGAATAGTAGTGTACAGAGCTACAACATTGGCAGGAAAGAGGACATTAGTTACTCATTATCAAAAATGTCAGTGGATGAGAAGAGAATGAAATATAAAATGCCTGACATTGCGAGGTGCCGCGGTGGAGAAGAGTTTATACCTCCTTAATTCAAACGAATTTTGCATCAGAACGAGACATAAACTCGATCCACTCCTTATCTACCAGCTATTTAATTATGCGCACATCGGTAACGGAAGAGAATGATGTTGGACCCTGCTACTTCGTAAAATAAGGAGTGCACACTCACAATAATTTAATAAAACTCTTAATCTACTCAGAAAAAAGAGAACTTTATCATAATAATAAAAGGAAATGGGATTCTGCATATATGTACGAAATGTTACGTGGATTAAATATTTCAATGAGATTTATTATACATCGGAACACAAATGCACATGATTATCGATACAAACAGTAGGTTAAAGGATAGGGTATACTGACATATTATGAGATACTAATGAATCAAATATTAATCTCCCGACTATAGCAGTATCGCAATTATTAGTGAGAGCTCAAATGGGATCAAATGGAGAAAATCCTGTACCAGTACTGAAATCTGCAGCACGTCGTCGGTAGACAGCGTCCTGATGATGTAGGCGCCGACTTCTGCCGTGCAGCAACTCTGTGTCAACCCCTGGCCGCGAAGGCTGTCCGAGAATTCTAAGTTCTTCCAAAAACGAGCGACCAAGTCGCAAGACCGTCCGGCCCGAGAAAGGGCAGATCCCAAAATGCAAGCAGCGAAGGCAGCATTCCTCAACTCCCTACTCTCCTCGAAAACCGCGAATAGACATTCAGTGGTGATTCCAAAATTCCCCCACACTCTCTCGGAACATCATTCGCGGCAATAGCGACCGCTCCCTCCATTTTACAGCAGGGTTTTATGACATCAACTAGCCTCAGTTTAAGTTGACCAATCATGTCTCTACTATCAGCTGAGGGCACTGAACTTGCCATTTGACTGATTACAAAAACAACCTGCCTAGACCACTGGCCATCCGGCGCCAGTCAGTCGCACCCAGCAGGGCACAGTCCACAAGTATTCTCCAGAATCATGGGGACAATGCAGTCGGTCGGTGCCAGGAATCTTCGTTCTGGACCCTCCGGTACGGTAAACACGTAAACTGCGGCGACACTCAGACGTCTCGCAGGTCGTTTCGCCCTGTATACAATAGGCGAAACTCGACCGACGGCAGTCGTTCCGCCAGCGCTTAAGCCTATTGTACGAACCCCTCAGAATTCAGGGAAGAGCAGCCCCCGACTGGAAATGTCGTGTGCTGCATGCTCCGATGCTTGCCTCGCACAGGCCAAACCCACAATGTATAGGAATAAAGTGAAAAGTGTTTTTGAGCTCTCAGTACAAATACTCTCATGACAATAACCTTATTCGGTCTGTTACTACCGTGTAATGACAAATAACATCGATAAAATCGATGAAAATGAGAGGCGGCATGCAAAAGAGGGCATGGAACCTCCCAACATATAATAAACGAAATTTGGAATCGAACTGCACTCTGCAAATACTGATCACTGGCATCTTGAGTAGTATAATAGAAAAATGACTTTCCTCTCTTGTTAACTGTGTACTTAATTCATAATATGACTAATGAAAAAATTAATAATTTCATGTTTATTAAATGTAACCTAAATAAGCCAATAAGTCTTCGGCCAGTGAACGTTCACACAAATAAATAATCATGTACACATAGGCTGTAAGCCGACTCGTTTCATACTATTCCCATAGCAAACTTGAAGCTGATTACTACTTATTTTATGTGGTTAAATAAAGAAACCTTAGTGTAGCTCGTTTAAATGTATTGCCATTACAACCAAAAATGAGCACAGAATTGCTGTTATTGTTTTTCCAGTGTCACGAGGGTAGTTGTACGTGCCGCTGTCAGTTTGTCTGAAACAAGGTGATCGTACGGCATTACAATGAGGCGACATATGCCATACGACACCGATATACACATGTACGTATGGCATGGTATAGAGTACACAAGGTATAAGAGAACAGTGCATTGGCGGAACTGTCGTTTGTACTCAGGCGATTCATATGAAAAGGTTTATGACGCGATTATGGCCGCACAATGAGAATGAACAGACTTTGAACGCTGAATGGTAGCTGGAGGTAGACACGTGGAACATTCCATTCCGGAAATCGGTGCGAAATACAGAATTCCGAAATCCGAGTGTCAGACATTACCTCTCACTGCAGACAACACAGCAGCCAATGGCCTTCACTTAACGACCGATAACAGCGGCGTTTGCGTGGATGCGTCAGTACTAACAGACCAGCAACAGTGCGTGAAATAACTGGCAAAACTAATGTGGGACGAACGGCGAACGTATCCGACAGAACAATGCGGCGAAATCTGGCGCTAATGGGCTGTGGCAACAGACGACCGGTGCGAGTGTCTTTGCCAAAAGCACGACGTCGCCTGCAGCTCCTGTCCTGGGTCGTGACCATATCGGTCGGACCCTAGACGATTAGAAAACCGTCGCCTGGTCAGATGAGTCCCGATTTCAGTTGGTAAGAGCTGATGGTAGGTTTAGAGTGTGGCGCAGACCCTACGAGGCCATTTTATCAAGTTGGCAACAACGCAGTTTGCAAGTTCATGGTGGATCCATAGTGGTTTGGGTTCAGTTTACATGGTGTGGACTGGATCCTCTGATCCAAGTGAACCGATCGTTGACTGGAAACAGTTATCTTCGCATACTTGGAGATCATTTGTAACCATTCATGGTCTTCATGTTCGCAAACAACGATGCCATGTCACTGTGCCACAGTTGTTCGCGATTGGTTCGGAGAACATTCGGGACAAAAAATGGTTCAAATTGCTCTGAGCAATGGGACTAAACATCTGAGGTCGTCAGTCCCCTAGAACTTAGAACTACTTAAACCTAACTAAAGGACATCACACACATCCATGCCCGAGGCAGGATTCGAACCTGCGACCGTAGCGGTAGCGCGGTTCCAGACTGAAGCGCCTAGAACCGCTCGGCCACTCCTACCGGCCATTCTGGACACTTCGAGCGAATCATTTGCCCACTCCCATCACCCGACATAATCTCACTGACCATTTATGGGACATAATCGAGAGGTGAGTTGGTGCACAAATTCCTGCCCAAGCAGCACTTTCGCAGCTATGGACGTCTGTAGAGACAACGTGATTCAGTATTTCTACAGGGGACTTCCAATGAGTTGTTGAGTCCGTGCCACCTCAAGCCGCTGCGCTTCGCACAGAAAAAGTAGGTCCGACTCGATATTATGGAATATGCCACCTTGGTGGCCACCTTGGTGGATTGGGTGGGAGACCCAGTCCGGGTTTTTTTCCGTCACCTGGTATTAGTGTTTTGTATTTGACGCCACTTCGGAGTTTATTATATCGATGAAGATGAGATGAAGAGATTAGGATAACACTCGTCCTTAATTTTGATCATGTTGAGCACCACAGTTGATACTAGTGTTAACGATAAATGGAGATCACCTCAGCTTTACTATTACGACTGGTTTCATTCGTTGAACATCTTCAGGCGGGTTGTGGGACGATTTAAACCATTCTAGGTGACATATTGTGAGTGAACTGACAATTTTTAAATATATAAACACCTCACAAACTGTGAAGCTGTTCAGTACACAGATCTGACTCTAAGTCAACTTTTAACGAACTTGTCCTGCGTAAGTTCCGACTGCTGATGTTCAAAAATAATCACAGTTTGGCAAGCTGCAAATAAATCCCATTCTAGACTGTGGCTAACACATGAAAAAAATCAGGCGTTTGATAACCATACGTAACTAAAAATATTAATGAAAGATGACATAGGACAGCTGGCCGTTGAGGCTGAGCGGTTCTAGGTGCTTCAGTCCTGAACCGCGCTGCTGCTACGGTCACAGGTTCGAATCCTGCCTCGGGCATGGATGTGTGTGATGTCCTTAGGTTAGTTAGGTTTAAGTAGTACTAAGTCTACGGGACTGATGACCTCAGACGTTAAGTCCCATAGTGCTCAGAGCCATTTGAACCATTTTTCGTTCCAACTTAGGTTATTTGTAATTGTAATCCCTATGAATTTAGTCGAATTTACAGCCTTCAGATTTGTGTGACTTATCGCGTAATCGAAATTTAGCGGATTTCTTTTAGTACTCATGTGAATAACTTCACACCTTTCTTTATTAAGGGTGAATTGACACTTTTAGCACCACATAGATATGTTATCTAAATCATTTTGCAATTCATTTTGGTCATCTGATGACTTTACAAGACGATAAATGACGGCATCATCTGCAGATAATCTAAGACGGCTACTCAGATTGTCTCCTATGTCGTTAATATAGATCAGGAACAATAGAGGGCCTGTAACACTTCCTCTGGGAACGACAGATATTACGTCTGTTTTACTCGATGACTTTCCATCTATTACTACGAAATGTGACCTGACAGGAAATCACGAATCCAGTCACACCATTGAGGCATTATACTATCGGCACGCAGTTTAATTAGAAGACGCGTGTGAGGAACGGTATCGAAAGCCTTATGGAAATCTGAAAATTTGGAATCAGTTAGACATCCCCTGTCCATAGCACTCATTACTTTATGAGTATAAAGAGCTAGTTGTGTTTTACAAGAACGATATTTTCTGAATCCTTGCTGGCTATGTGTGAATAAATCGTTTCCTTCGAGGTACTTCATAATGTTCGAATACAGTATATGTTCCAAAACCCTACTGCAAATCGACGTTAGTGATATGGGCCTGTAATTCAGCGGATTACTGCTATTTCCCTTTTTGGGTATTGGTGTAACTTGAACAACTGTCCAGTCTTTAGGTACGGAACTTTCTGTGAGCGAGTGGTTGTGTATCATCGCTAAATATAGAGCTATTGCATCTGTATAGTTGTATCAGAGACAGCAAAGGACTTGGAAGAGCAGTTGAACGGAACGGATAGTGTCTTGAAAGGAGGATATAAGATGAACATCAACAAAAGCAAAACGAGGATAATGGAATGTAGTCAAATTAAATCGGGTGATGCTGAGGGGATTAGATTAGGAAATGAGACACTTAAAGTAGTAAAGGAGTTTTGCTATTTAGGGAGTAAAATAACTGATGATGGTCGAAGTAGAGAGGATATAAAATGTAGATTTGCAATGGCAAGGAAAGCGTTTCAGAAGAAGAGAAATTTGTTAACATCGAGTATAGATTTAAGTGTCAGGAAGTCATTTCTGAAAGTGTTTGTATGGAGTGTAGCCATGTATGGAAGTGAAACATGGACAATAAATAGTTTGGACAAGAAGAGAATAGAAGCTTTCGAAATGTGGTGCTACAGAAGAATACTGATGGTTAGATGGGTAGATCACATAAGTAATGAGGAAGTATTGAATAGGATTGGCGAGAAGAGAAGTTTGTGGCACAACTTGACTAAAAGAAGGGATCGGTTGGTAGGACATGTTCTGAGGCATCAAGGGATCACAAATTTAGTATTGGAGGTCAGCTTGGAGGGTAAAAATCGTAGAGGGAGACCAAGAGATGAATACACTAAGCAGGTTCAGAAGGAAGTTGGTAGCGGTAGGTACTGGGAGATGAAGAAGCTTGCACAGGATAGAGTAGCATTAAGAGCTGCATCAAACCAGTCTCAGGACTGAAGACCACAACAACAACAACAGTTTTAAAGGAACCAGACTGGTATACCATCTGGACCGGAAGCCTTGCCTTGACACAAAGAGGACCACCGTAACTGATCCAAGCGTACAGTTTGCGCAAAAATCATTAAATGATTAGGAACAGGAATTGTCTATTTAAGGAGATGGATTACACTCAAATATTTAATACCTCTCATGATCTCACATAGGGGATAATAATTCTACAAGTGGTTTACATATCAAAAAGAACACCGGAGTGTTAACAGAAATCTTTAAGTAAGCACTTGAGATAGTATATTGGTTTGTGGGTGGCAGCAAAAGATTTTGGAAGACATCCCTCAAACCGACACCGGCCAAAGCTTACGTGGTCCAGCCGACCAAAAACAACTGCATTGATCATACTGCATTAAAGGAAATTTTAAATATAAGTGACTGAGTTTCACACGGTCTACCAGTGAAAAATTTATATTTTTATTTTTTGTAGCGAAAATAATATTAATGTTCTATTATTTAAGAAGTTAACGTTTCCTAATCACTACAAGAACCCTGGCATTAGAAACATGTAAACCCTGATCCCCTCGTGTAAGACCGCTTTTCCTCTCTCCACTCATTTTAGACAGCACAAGATAAGGTGATATTCGACCAAAGGGGAAGTAGGGCGAAGGAAAACTTCAATTACAGTAGCGTGGACTAAAAAAATTTTCAGACATCTTTCCACAAATAAATTCTGGTTGTTTCCAACGCTAACATTTCATAAAAGAAACAGAAGTTATTCTACTTTTATAGAAGCTCAGATCATAATATTAACTATGGACAGATACATCAGTCACTACTCAACTTGCCCTTCGTATAAAAATAACGCAGAGAATATAAAAAAGCCACACACACTCGCAAAAAATGAAAAAGAAAGAAACTACATTAAGTGTTAATGCACGTTCCACTTCAAAGCTGAAGCTAGAGTGCCTTTGAGACAATTCCTTCCCCGGTGATAAATATTCCGTATTCTCTTTCATCACAACTTTATTTGCATCACTCATCTTTGCGCGCCACCCTCACATGCCAGATGACATGTCGGGCGCAGAATAAAGGCCAGTCACGCATTGTGCGTCAGGGCTCGCAATCGCTAGGCGAATGTACACTCCCACTTTGTCCCTCTGCAACTGTGTGTCTGCATTCAGTACTTACCCTTCCTGAGCGCGATTACGTAAGGTACTGACGTTTAGGCAGCTTCCTTAGTGTCCGCAGACTTAAACTACAGCAAAAATTACTATACGACGAAGATACCGAGCGCACTGCATGTCACTGTTACTTCATTCATCATGTCATCCTTGTCGTTATACAGACATGAGTTCTATGGCGCCATTTTCAGATGTCAATGCAATCAGGGGCGGTGGTCGGTATACGTACTGGTACAGGATCTTATAACAGTACCTCCAGTAACAGTTAATTAGTTCAAAAATTATCACGTCGCGCACTCAAAGTATGATCTATTTATTGGGCAACTAAAGGGTCTTTAATGTGGCAGGTATTGCTACATCAATCGTCAATTGATTACAGTCACTGCAGAAAATTAACAATAGTATCACTTATCTTGTACTTGCAATCCAACGACGATCTCGCTCTGGCTTTGGCTCGTAATTAAAATTGTTGTCTAGGTAGCGTGACTTTCGCTGATGGTGCGGTAGGCACTCAGATGTTTATTACCCCGACTTGAAGAACTTACGAAGACAATCTTTCAGGATTAATTTGATGATTTATGTTTTTTCATTGCAATGTGCTTCATACTTTTTTAAAGAATGGTCGCTTGAAAATAATTCTTGACACTCACTTTTCACAAAAATTCACATTTATTAAACTTTTTGTACTTTCGGATGTTCAAAACATTACTTCATCATACAATTTCGCAGCCGTTACTGTTCTTAATAAAACTCACAACATCTTACATAGTCCACAACTCAGACTCATGTTTTCATTTGCAACACAAAGTCACGACTGTTCATATTCAACACAAAAACTTGACTACTCTCTACGCTTCCGCGCCAAAAGTCACAAACTAGCATCAAAGATAACGATAAGTACAAAGATATTCACAACAGATATTATATGGATTTCAACATCTCAAAATATCGACGTACATACGTATAAAAATGAAACCATATTTGAATAGAGTGAAAAATATGAGACATTACGTAGAAAAATATTTTCATTAATCTACGGTATTAAAAAATAGGGTTGGTGGGTGGTAATGGTTTCGTAAATAAAGAACCATTACAACCTGTAGTTTTAAGTTTACCTGGTGAGAAGTATCCGCTATGATGTCGAAACGTAGAAGTCTTTCGGAATTAGATGCGAACACAGTACCTGCAAGCCTGTTTTTCGTTTGCCCATTTCGGAACAACACGTTTCTGAAGAGCTCCAGACCTACTAAAGTGACTGTGTTGTATTGCCTTAATAATCTCTAATTTTTACAACCTAGTGATTTTCATATGTTGCCGAGGACAGTGAGCCTACAGCACTACCACCCTCAACATCCTCCCCCCCCCCCCCCCCACCACCACCACCACCACTAATTACCGTGTTCCAATGTGAACGTCAACCATGTAGAAATGTAGAAATGTCACGTTTGGTTCTCTGCGTTCCCTCCTTGTCTGTATAACAAAACACTAACAAGAAGAAGGGACAGAGAGATAGGAAACGTTAGGTCAGGGAATTACCGTCTTTGGTGTTGGAGTCGTTGAGGATGAAGTCTGTAGAGGAAGACAGAGATCGTAAAGCAAATAACTGAGGACTTAGGATGTAAGTGGTACTGTGAGATGAAGTGATTAGCGCAGCAGAGGAATTGGTGGTGGGCTGCATTAAACCAGTCAAAAAGTTTCGTTATAAATAGTTGCTTAATCTTTGACAGGTGTGTGGTTTTTCTCGGCTCCTACATTGCGTCTCTTAACAGTTGCCCAATCAGATCGAAAAAACTGTCACTACCTGCATGAGAATGCCCAGTGAATGTCCGTCTCGCAAAGAACCGTACCCCGAACGATACGGTAGCCTGACAGTCGTAAGACTCCGACTCGTCTGTGCAGCAATTTGCTGATGGCAGCAAGTGCTTACGGAAAGCCTGTCTGCGCCGTCTCTCATCGCAGCGATTCATTTCCTCGTCCGCGCGGCGTGAACCACACCGCGTGCTCAAAGAAGCCGCCAGCTCGGCACGTGGACAGCGTGAAAGCAGCTCGCAGTAAAAGCAGCAGTTGAGGTGGCGCGGGAGGGGCGGGGGTTGGGGGTGGCCTTTGAGCGGCCGCTCCGCCGAGCGGACAATTAGTGGCTCCGCTACCTGCCGTGGCTGCTCTTCCGCACCGCCGGCCGCGGAGCCGTGAGTTCGTGACGTAGCCGTGAGGTCGTGACGTAACACAGCGCAGCGCCTGTGCGCGGCCACGCACGGCCTTCAGCGCGTTTGCTTTGGCGTCCGATCGGCCGGCGCAGCCGCGACCCGCCGTTTCCCACCTCCTACCCACTCGTGGCACTAATCGTGTTTACGTCTGATACCACCGGAAATTGGTCGGCCGGAGCGGCTGAGCGGTTCTAGGCGCTACAGTCTCGAACCGCGCGACCACTACGGTCGCAGGTTCGAATCCTGCCTCGGGCATGGATGTGTGTGATGTCCTTAGGTTAGTTAGGTTTAAGTAGTTCTAAGTTCTAGGGAACTGATGACCTCACATATTAAGTCCCATTGTGCTCAGAGCCATTTTTTGAACTAAACGTGTTTACGTCTGCTACCACCGGGAGCTATTGCTCTTTCACCCTCAGGTCTGGTATTTGGTATTCTACGAAAGTAGCAGAGCACGCTTGTAGACAGTGGCAGAGGTTGGCAGCAATGGAGCAATGCATTTTCCATGCAGCGGAAGAGATCCCGTCTTTCCTTGGTCAGAGTGTATTGACCAGAACTTGATACGCGTTTTGCGTAAGTCGTGAAGATACGACACAAATGCAATTTTGTCATATGTTGACGTGATGGAGGCCGTGGCTGTTGTTTGAAGACAAATGTTGATGGTGTTAGGACAGCAACCAGGCACAAATTTACTTTCAGTTCCTTTATTCAAAAGGTACCGTTACCGGTTTCGAATCGTTGTCATTCATTCTCAAACGGTTTACACGCTTTCTTTATGACATGCGGTGTGTTTTTTACAGATTAACTGTCCTAACATATAAATAATACATAATTATAAACACGCCGCACACAGATGGTTGCGTTACAGATTTTCGTTGCATGTGACTTACGTGAAACGTCGGTTTGGAGTGGTTTTTTTTTTTTTTCATAACATTCGTCCAACAGATGTAAATGCATTCACACTGCATTCTTATTGTTGCACGCGTAAACTGTTCTCACTGAACACTTTAGATTTGTCACTGAGAAGATCTGTACCATGCACCACATGTTTTGATACATACAAAGAGCTTACAAACATATGAGTATCACAGATGCTATGATATATCGTAACATTTGACGATGATGTCCTATATTTGGAAAGGATCATATATTCATTTACGCAACTGTAATGCCTTTTACACTAGTACAGAGACATTGAATTTTTGAGTTGATATTGTTAAATAGCCATCTCCCAATCTGTACACCTTGGATGGCACAGCAGCACAGTCCCTTTGAATCCTGTCTTGTACCTCAGCACGATGGAGGTTAACCATCCAGACAAATGAGACATCCAGCTTGTTTATGACTCCAAATTTAGTTCAATAGTGTTGCATGTTAATGCAGTTCAGAATTAGAAGTTACAAGATTTGTGATGGAGCAATGCAGCGTAGTGTAGCACACCAATAGCACGTGCCAAGTGTAATCCAGCTGAACATACATCTGTGCACCAGATGACCAAATGGAGTACGAAGGTTTTGTTCTTTTTTTAAAATTGGTATTTTTTCTATTATATGCATTGGATGCAGATTTTTTCCTTAAACAGCATAATGCCTAATTATACTAACACATTTCCAAATTATGTTAAAATGTTGAGTACTATACTCGTGCCAATTCACGTGAAACATTTGATCTGTTCTTGTACCTTGATATAGGACTTAAAGATAATAGCAAATCAATCTTTCTAAATAAAATTACCCCATATGTTATTACTGCCGAGAACGTGTCACCGCGACTGGTTGTGATAGTTATACAGCATGTTAAAAAAGTTCCCATAATGACATTTCCAGAAACGAATACCTGTTGAGATATGGACCAATCTGTCCTCTCATTACCATCTGTCTGCTACGTAGAAGCAGACACTGTAGAAGCCACAGGTTACCACGCTTCTTGACGCATCCTTCAGCCTTTCTTCGCACTGAATCAACACTCTTTCAGATACACCTGGCATGAGCGTGTGCGTGCTATTCTGTCATTCTGCGCAACGGATTAATCTGATATGTACCCTTTACTCTGTGGCTCCTGCAAGATGCAATTTCCACCCTCAAACTACTACAGAAGTCAGACAGACGCTCCTAACGTTCTAAAGAGAAATGCCTGAAAACCTTTCAGCAATAAATATCCTCTGGAGTCGTCCGCTGTAAGGAAATAACACAAAAATTCACAAAATTTATTACATAACTAGTGGGATACTTGGTTAGTGGAGTAGTGCTAGTTAGTGAAAGAAAAACATGAAACTAAGTTATGAACTGAACAAGTTATTTCCGGGTTCTTTTCGGAATGTGAAGTTACCTCTTAAGGATAGGATTCGCTGATGAAATTTCTATACAAAGTTTAAGATTGTTATTGACTTGGCAGAATAGCTGAGAGCCGCGCCTACTCGGATAATTATCCGTTAGAATGTTGCTAGGTACGGTCGAGGCTGTCGCATGTGAAATGCAGTGAAGTGTACTGTTGTGGAGGAAATATGGAGCTCGCAAGAGCTGTAGCGCACAACACCGCAAGCTGCGATGACTGCTGTCTGCGCCGCTCGCTGCTGACAGATAATATAACTCTCGTTCTATCTGGATTGACCTTCGCCAATCAAACTCTCCCTATGCTTTGATGAAGTCATGGACTCCTATTCACCCCTAGTCTAACACCGGTCAGATAACCAGTCCACCGCTATGCCACTCAAAAATTCTCTCGCAGGTGTGTAACTATAACTCTGTCCGTTCACGCCGCACAATGGGACTCAATATAGAGTCGCACTTCGATTCGCTCTCGACAGAGATGCTCTCCCAGTGAAGTACTGAGGAGAGACTTGTTCCTCACTATTTGAGTACACGTACGAGCGCGCACGCTCTCGTTACGTGTTCTCGCTCCGAGAGCGACAACGGAACGGCCCCTCTCCACGCCAGACGTGAAGGGGTATATCTTTCGGTCTCCTCCATTACTCCTTCAGCTCAAGGCGTCAGGAATATTGCCTGCCAATCAGCTATGCTCTTCTAAAACTGGAGAATGACGTTTCGTTTAAGGTGACCAATCCGGGAATCTGTAGCATGAGCGTTTGGAGTTTGCTGTCTCCCTGTGATAACCTCTGAAACTGCGTGCTATGTTTTTAAAGAATGTGTAGGCTGGGCGCTCCCACACAATGTAGCGGAATTTGCTTTTAAGCTGAACACGGGGTCGTTCTGCCCTTCACTAGGGCAAACGCTGGCGTGCGGTTTGCCTCTCCCCAACTAAAAGCCCCTGAGACCGTCGTGTCTTGAATGTGTGTGTGTACGTCAGCCTCGAGTATTTCAATCTCGGTGCGCACTTGCGATTTACTAGTTATTTGCATATCGTTTACATGAATTCATACAACATTGACTTTATCTTATCGAGTTTGGATTCGAATGAAGCGTCTTGATGTGCAGAATATGATTGTGAGGGCAGAATATGTAAGCAATGAAGGTCAGGAGATCACAATGTCTTACACTGGGTCCAATCGGAATTTGTCATATGCATTGGTCGCGTGCTAACGTAACTTCTGCACCTGGGCTGAGCATACAACAACGCTTTTAAATATCCCATAGCCAGAAATCCAATGGATTTAGGCCCGGTAAACAGGGAGGCCATGCTTCAGCACCTCTTCGACCAATCCACCGCCCATGAAACGTTATTGTGAGCTAGTGTCGCGCGACGCGTAGAAAATGAGCTGTTGCCCCTTTCCTAAACCTCAGTCGCTTTATTTCTGTAAAGGTAACGCTCTCGAGCAGCACTGGTAGTTGAACGCGCAGAAGTAGGTTGATACATAATATGTGTTAATCTGTCCTTGCCCATACACCGACATAAGCGATCTGACGTCTCACATCTTTGACTGTTCACACGTGCATATTGTGATAATTTACTATGCCATCTGCCTTGACGGCCTGCACATTGAAAAGTATGCATTACTGGTCACAAGTAAAGAACTTTTCTTCCAGCTTAGAATTTCAACATTTGCTCTTCAGCTGCGTAACTCAGAGCTCTGATCAGCACTCACCTTGACTCTCCATGGGATATCCCTTGTCGCATTAGGCATCACGTGATCATCGGTTCGTACGTCATTCACCTTTGGCGCTACGTTAATCGCTACGAAGAATGTGTTATATGCTCCTTAATACTGATACCAACTCACCGTTTAGGATGAGAAAGCCGGCCGCGGTGGCCGAGCGGTTCTAGGCGCTACAGTCTGGAACCGCGCTGCTGCTGCGGTCGCAGGTTCGAATCCTGCCTCGGGCATGGATGTGTATGGTGTTCTTAGGTTAGTTAGGTTCAAGTAGTTCTAAGTTCTAGGGGACTGATGACCTCAGCAGTTAAGTCCCATAGTGGTCAGAGCCATTTGAACCATTTAGGATGAGAAAACATGTATCACTGACTTCGACTGGGAAAATGAATAAAACTCTTTACAACGTGACGACTTATTTCACACGATTACGACTGGTCCGCAAAAGAAATTTTACAGTACTGCACGACACAATATCGTCTACTTACCATCATCTGCCTTGTTCGCAGATGCGCGCCCGCTTCTAACAAACCCACATCCTGTGATGTCAATATCGGTATCTGCAATCTCATTTCGCGTTTCTTCAGCATAGCAGGAGACCTGTTCTTTTCCCTCAATCTACCCAGAAGCTACACTCCTGGAAATGGAAAAAAGAACACATTGACACCGGTGTGTCAGACCCACCATACTTGCTCCGGACACTGCGAGAGGGCTGTACAAGCAATGATCACACGCACGGCACAGCGGACACACCAGGAACCGCGGTGTTGGCCGTCGAATGGCGCTACCTGCGCAGCATTTGTGCACCGCCGCCGTCAGTGTCAGCCAGTTTGCCGTGGCATACGGAGCTCCATCGCAGTTTTTAACACCGGTAGCATGCCGCGACAGCATGGACGTGAACCGTATGTGCAGTTGACGGACTTTGAGCGAGGGCGTATAGTGGGCATGCGGGAGGCCGGGTGGACGTACCGCCGAATTGCCCAACACGTGGGGCGTGAGGTCTCCACAGTACATCGATGTTGTCGCCAGTGGTCGGCGGAAGGTGCACGTGCCCGTCGACCTGGGACCGGACCGCAGCGACGCACGGATGCACGCCAAGACCGTAGGATCCTACGCAGTGCCGTAGGGGACCGCACCGCCACTTCCCAGCAAATTAGGGACACTGTTGCTCCTGGGGTATCGGCGAGGACCATTCGCAACCGTCTCCATGAAGCTGGGCTACGGTCCCGCACACCGTTAGGCCGTCTTCCGCTCACGCCCCAACATCGTGCAGCCCGCCTCCAGTGGTGTCGCGACAGGCGTGAATGGAGGGACGAATGGAGACGTGTTGTCTTCAGCGATGAGAGTCGCTTCTGCCTTAGTGCCAATGATGGTCGTATGCGTGTTTGGCGCCGTGCAGGTGAGCGCCACAATCAGGACTGCATACGGCCGAGGCACACAGGGCCAACACCCGGCATCATGGTGTGGGGAGCGATCTCCTACACTGGCCGTACACCACTGGTGATCGTCGAGGGGACACTGAATAGTGCACGGTACATCCAAACCGTCATCGAACCCATCGTTCTACCATTCCTAGACCGGCAAGGGAACTTGCTGTTCAAACAGGACAATGCACGTCCGCATGTATCCCGTGCCACCCAACGTGCTCTAGAAGGTGTAAGTCAACTACCCTGGCCAGCAAGATCTCCGGATCTGTCCCCCATTGAGCATGTTTGGGACTGGATGAAGCGTCGTCTCACGCGGTCTGCACGTCCAGCACGAACGCTGGTCCAACTGAGGCGCCAGGTGGAAATGGCATGGCAAGCCGTTCCACAGGACTACATCCAGCATCTCTACGATCGTCTCCATGGGAGAATAGCAGCCTGCATTGCTGCGAAAGGTGGATATACACTGTACTAGTGCCGACATTGTGCATGCTCTGTTGCCTGTGTCGATGTGCCTGTGGTTCTGTCAGTGTGATCATATGATGTATCTGACCCCAGGAATGAGTCAATAAAGTTTCCCCTTCCTGGGACAATGAATTCACGGTGTTCTTATTTCAATTTCCAGGAGTGTATTTCCTTATAAGACGACGGAGTTCGCCTGTCAGAATTCGCTAATGAGTGGAAACTAGACGTGATGTTTACTTACAAGGCAAGTGTGTGAATACGTGCCCAATCCGCTGTCCATAATACTGTCTCTTAGAGAATCTCTCCTGAGACAGCTTCTTTGCTTTAGTCGACCTTTAGGTTTAATTAACCACGGATGTTACTCTATGCAAGATAAGAAGGATGAATCATACCGCAGCAAAATATAACACTTAGCTAGCACAGGTATGCTGGGGAGAACAGCAGTCATCAGCAATTAAAATTCTAGAGCAGCCAAATGTCGCATGTAACTTTTCTTTATTTTGAATGTTTCATTCTAGCAATCGAGCATCTTCATAAACCACGTAGCCGAGAGCCACATATTACAAATAGCGTCGCAGTCATACATAGCCCTCGGCTACGTTATTACTGAAGATGGTCGCTCTGGTCGAGTGAAATATATCAAAGGGAGGTTACATGCAACTTGTATTCGCTCTTGACTTTTAAAATGGTTGCCGCTATTAAAAACTCGAAAACTTTTTAGACAAAATTATTCTTATTTTTCGATTAGCAACAAATTATATGTCATCATTAGTGGTCACTGAATTCTACACAGTTAAGTTTTCGCAGAAATTACACACAGTAACATGAGAGACCTTACGAACCATAGATGTCCATTTGGTTATTATGTCCTGACTTACACAATAACAGTGACAAACGTTGAAAAGTGTATTGATTATTTTACATAAATATGACGAAGTTTTCAAAGTACGTCACGTAGGCACCGTAACATGTTTAGATAATTCAAATGCGCTCAGTCTTTCGGACCAGCACCCTTTGGCTTGATTGGAGTCTTGTGTCCCCTGCCCCACACCACCGGACTTTATACGAGTTGTACATATTCGCAAGATTCTCACTGTAGTTCAAAATTTTTAATAATATTCACTTCAAATATTTCTCTTTCATTAAACTGACGGTTTGTATGCTTTAATGACACTGAAGGATCCAATGCTACACTTCTATATAACGAAAATTTAAGACACTGTGCATCAAAACCTATTTCTGAATGTCCACCTGGCCACAGTCCACAAACTTGTGAGCATCTTAAAATGAAAAACTATGATTCAAAAAATTTTGTACTTAATTAGGACTTATGAACAAATAGTTGCGTGATTCAGAAAACCCGTTAAACCGATATTTTTATGAACAAATAGTTGCGTGATTCAGAAAACCCGTTAAACCGATATTACAGGTGTTCTGTTAAGACCAATTCTTAGACACAAAAGAACTACAGGATGATTCAGTTGTACTTACCGATAGGTTTCATGCACCGCGCAACGCCTTTTAAAACCATGGGCGAGATTGTCATACTCTCTCGCTCTCCACACACAAACTACTAGTTCTACAAAAAAAATGAACAGGACATTTTTAAAGGAAATTTGATCAGTTTCGTACTGGGATAGCTTTCCACTGAAGGCCATGGTTTTCTAGGTGTTCAAGAAAAATGTGTTTAAAGGTCACTTTTGTATAGGGTTCCTGATAAATTCGAAAATCACGGCTTCTAGCGAAAATGTATCCCAGCACAAAATTTATTTAAATTTCTAAGAAAAGTCATGTTCATTTTTTCTGTAGGACTAGTAGTTTTGTGCAGAGAACGAGAAAAAATGAAAAATCTCACGTGCGGTATTTGAAGGTGTTAAACAACATTAAACACATCTATTTCGTTGTGAATCCATATTCACAATTTAAAAAGGTAAATTAGCGTAGGTAGCTAGTTACAGTTGTGAGATATCTGTAGAAATACATTTTTATTTTCCATCAGCTGTATATGTCATATTTATCCTTAATCAGTTTCGGTTTTTAAACTAACAGAGGTTATAATTTTTCTTCCAGTGAACATGGTTTAATTAACCAAAACGGTCAAGAATAAATATTATGTATATACAGCTGATGGAAATCAAAAATGCATTTTACAATGATATCCATGTAAATTTTTCTGCACACGTTAGAATGCAATCGTGGAAAAGCTACTCTTCAGAGTATTAATTTTGCTGAGAAGAATTTACTTCTCATCTCTGCAACAAAGTAGTTTTTAAAGAGGTGTTCATCGCAAAGCAGAACTGTAATACTCAATCATATGTAATCATAGAAGCAACTTTTTTCCAATGAACTTTTATTCAGTTGACATTTTTGAAAATACTTACCGTACACATTTCCTTATTATTATGTCCTATGTAACGCTTACCTATAGTATGAAAAGATGGTTTTATTTATAACGGATTGTGAGGACGAGACAAAGGAGTGTATAGTATAATATACTGTTCAAGAATGCTGTAGTCACATACACAATCAGCTGAAAATCACTTAAAAGTGAAACTGGCCAATAGTGGTTAAATAAACGAGGATATATATTTCAACAATGTTCTGGTTGTGGAACACAACAACACAGAGTAACTGATTTGGTGTCAGATGCTGAGCTGATGACAAAGACTACACTTCTGTGTTGTGCACTGAAGACTGGACCTACATAAACTACCTACATTCATTACCAGAGAAGCAGTCCTACCGCGAAAAGTTTATCATAATGCAAGAATTATCTCGATCTTATTTCCGTACATCTCGGAAAATTCTCGTATCTGTTCAAGATCACTATAACAAGATCGTGGTGCTGCAATTGCTGCCTGCCGAATCCCAGAGTAGAATTTAGGCAGTAAGAGGCAACTGAATTGAAATTTTGTATACATTAATGACACTAACTGGACCTTGCCTTTTTCGGTAGCCTTAAGAGGGATGAGACCAGTTTTACCAAATCCGAGCTTAGTTCAGTACTCGGAAAAGTTTTTAGTTCATTAAGTATTCAAACGTTTACACTTGACATCGTGGAGTCTTTTCTTAACAAAGCTTTGCCAATAACTTCTTAAACACAGTCACCCTAATGAAGGCTGCATATTCTAAACGTTGGAAGTTTCTTTCACATCACAATACGGTCACACAATCAAAATAATATAACGGAAATGGATTGCAGTCACGAAGGCCTACCCTAGTACCTTGAGTTACGAGTTGTTCTCACAGTGAGACAGCACGATATAAAGGGGTGTTATCAGATGGAGAGGGGGCTCAACAAATGAGAATCCGGAGTAGCAAGAAATAAGACAAACATTTTGCAGTCTCGGCGCGGACTGGGTGAGAATTTGGAGTATTACCAGAAACTGGCGGTCGTTTGTGGATAGATGCAGAGAAAAGATGGCATATACAGTGCGAACTGGACATGCAGTACTGTCCGCTGTCACTGCAAACGTGGAAGGACTCGCAGTTACTGCAGGTGCGTGTGAGTTTGCTGCACAAGACCGTAGAAGTAAAGTATTCATGGTTGGACTTTCGAAGTCTAGTTCACGACTATATAGTCCCAATCTGGTGTTATTATTCGGCAGCTGTTTTGTGTTAGTTGAAATAGCCAAAGAATTAACTGAAAAGAAAATGGTCGAAGTACCGGGTTCGGCGAGGTTTTTCGTAGCGTATACTGAAGTGTTTGATTTGATTTTCTGAAATTCATACATACGCAAAGTTATCCCGAGACTGCCAAGAACGGTATAGAGAGACAGTTGTAGGTTAAACATAGATTTGCAGTCCAGTTATCGGAACTTATCTGAGCTACATAGCTACGTGAAGAAGAGTATTAGCAGAAAATGTTGACCTTTTGTCATGGCTAAATGCGTGATTGGCGATACTTATCAAAACCTGTTTCACTCGTATAGTATGACAGAGTGCTTATTTCCGTAATACATTCGATACAGTTCCGCACTGTCTTTTTTTGTTAACGTAATACGAGCTTACCGATCAGATTTTTGAATGGATTCAGCAGTCACTTGCAGATAGAAGTAAATGTATTGTTCTTAACAGAAAAAACAGCTATAAAAGTAATTTTCCCACTGGAGGATTATAGGGCCATACGTGTGTATAATTTATACCTGTCAGTGTTCTAGTGCGGACCATGGGAGGCTACTCAAGACGATACTGTGGGATACAGATAGGATGCAATACCAGAAGACTGTAGCGAAACGCAGGAATGTCTGCAAAGGATCGACGATTGGTGGAGGGATCGGCAGTTGACCCTTAACGATAGTAAATATAGCCTATAGCGCGTAAATGGAAGATGTGAGCTACTCTTCGATTATACTATTGGCGAGAAATGACTGGAAAGAGAAACTACCGCAAAATGTCTAATAGTAACCACCTGGAGCGAGCTGAAATGGATTGAACACATAAACAAATACACTGCGCAACGCAGTTAATGGATCTCTCTATCGAAATCTCGGCATTGTCTGCATTGCAATGCAGAAGTTTGAAATTAGGCTCAAAGGTGCCTACAACAGTCCTTTTGCAATGCAGCAAAATGGTGTTACCCCGCTACGTCATGTGCTCTGTGCTACGTCAGCACTGTTGGCTCCTATTTTCTATCTTCCTCCTTCTGTAAAGATGGAGTTCACAGTATGAGCAGCCCGATGGCGCGACATTGTCGCTTGGCGCCGGTGCGTGCTAGAAGGCGCGACGGCAGGTGGAACGGGCAGTGACAGTCGGGACGTATGTGGTCAGTTACGAGGTGACAGCGAACTTGGGCAGACAGCGAATTGCGCGGTGTGCCTGTACTGCCGGTCTCTGGACTCACTTGCCCAACCTATGGTGGTTTGGCGGAACAGCTCCGAGAACTGAGCGTGAAGGCTGTAATCGGAGGCGTACACTAGCCCTGGCTGAATTGATATCTTTTATCCGGTAGGGCGCTCTATCACGCTTCAGATATGTAAGTGGGTGACTCGCTTCACATTGGAAGTGTAAGATGTGTCGAAAGTTGTGTAACTTCCGTGAGGCACGACTGGTGCTAACATGTGACTTGATCTCTTGTAACCACACAGAGAGCAAGGGAAATTATGTTTTGTGATTTCGTAGACTCTCCCGGCGTAATAACTTCTGGTATTGTTCACGGGATTGCAGCCGGATCATGTCGTCGTCCAGACACAATATTTCGGCGGACCAGCTGGACGCCATCTTCAGGTGAGTTAACGCTCGTGCACTGCCTCGCCGGAACTGAATTCCAGCCACAACGACGGAAACCTTACACACCATGAACAGAACACCGCGCGTGCGCGAGATGACGGGCAGCGCCTCCTGGCGGCAAGTAGCCACGCTGCGCGCTGGTGGGAGAAGACGGCAGAAAACGATAAATCGCAACAGCACTAGTTGGAAGAATCCAATGATCGAAAAGAAGACCGTTGTCGTTTAACGTCGGACAAAATTGGATTCCACATCTTACTTAGAGGAAAACCTTTATCCCTGTTAATAATATTACTGGATAATCTAATTTCGATGGATTCTTTAAGGACACATCCCCAATAGCGAGAAGCAGGCAAGATCAATTGCGTCTTGTCATACATCATCCTGTGTCCTTCGTTAAGGCAATGTTCCGCCACTGCCGACTTCTCAGGCTGGAACAACCGTGTGTGCCGATGATGTTCCACGCACCGGTCCTGAATGGTTCGAATAGTTTGACCAATATACTTCTTTCCACAGTCACACGGAATTTCATAAACCCCGGGCCTCCTCAAGCCCAAAATATCTTTAACTGAGACTAGAAGGGCTCTAGTCTTGGCCACCGGCGTAAAAACACTTTTAATTTTATGTTTTCTTAAAATTGTTGAAATTTTGGATGATATACTTCCCGCAAAGGGTAAATAAGCAACAGCGTCAAAAGTATCCTCTATCGGCTCGCGTGACGGACCAAACTGAAGAGCACGGCATATCTGTTGTTCCGTATATCCATTCTGTTTAAAAACAATCTTCAAATGATCAAGTTCTTCTTTCAAATGTTCCTCGTCAGAAATGGCATAAGCTCTTTCCACCAGAGTCCGCAGAACTCCACTACGTTGTTGTGGTGGATGACAGCTGGTCGTATGAAGATAGCGGTCAGTATGAGTGGGTTTCCTATACACACTATGTCCAGAAGTCCCATCATCCTTTCTTTGAACTAAAACATCCAGAAATGGAAGTTTACCATCACTTTCAATTTCAAAAATGGCTCTGAGCACTATGGGACTCAACATCTTAGGTCATAAGTCCCCTAGAACTTAGAACTACTTAAACCTAACTAACCTAAGGACATCACACACACCCATGCCCGAGGCAGGATTCGAACCTGCGACCGTAGCGGTCCCGCGGTTCCGGACTGCAGCGCCAGAACCGCACGGCCACCGCGACCGGCACTTTCAATTTCCATAGTAAATTTAATACTTGAATGTAGACAGTTAAAACGATCTAAGAAGCGATTCAAAGCATCAACTCCATGTGGCGAAACCATAAAATGTCATCAACGTATCTCAAAAAACATTTTGGTTTAAGAAACGAAGTTTTGAGTGCCATGTCCTCAAAGTCTTCCATAAAAATACTGTGTCTGGACGACGACATGGTCCGGCTGCAAACCCGTGAAGAATATCAGAAATTATGTTTGTCAAGCCTTACGTTACTGTTTAGTGTATGCTTGTTCTGCAAAGTTTACTTCATGGAGTACTCAACATGAAGATGTGTTTGACGGAATCATCTTAATGCACCCATGTTATTTGCCTGCCGTTGATTCTTGAAGGTGGTGAATTTGAAAGCGTTGGTTGCAACGTAAGATTAAGACTGATTTGTAGAGCGCTGCACGTGACCATTTTCTTTGCACTCTTTCTAATGCGCTGATGTTAATTATTACTTTTCCACTTTGAGAACTGCTACATTTTTATGTCGGCTCTGGTATTCGTTCTGATGCATCAGGCTGTTCGAATCTAGTCAGTATCTACATTTTTTTTTTTTTTTTTTTTTTTTTTTGCTGTATCTTAAGATTGTCTCAACAAGGTATATCTTAATAAATTTACTTCAAAACTGTATCCCAACTCATGCTCAACCAGTCGCTCCGGCCCTTTACATTCACCTCTCTGTTACAGCTCGGCGCATAGCCTAGGGTAAAAATGGAAACGAGCGTGCGGTATTGGGGGCCGGGAGTCGCCCATTCGGGGAAGTTCGGCCGCTGAGGGCAAGTACTTACTGCATACGACGCCACATGGGGCGACTTGCGCGTCGGAGATGGGGATGAAATGATGATAACACATCAACACTTAGTCCCTGAGCGGAGAAAATGTCTTTCCCCAGCCGGGAATCGAACCCGGGCTCCGTGGCGTGACATTCCGCCGCACTGACCACTTTTTTTTGTTAATCCCATTTTGTTCGCTTATGTTCGTTGCATCTGCTCGGGGCGGACGTCTATGACATCCGTTTAAGTTCGTTGTTGATCGATTAACTCAGTTTTTTTTTTTATTACAGAGGGCTGCTAACCCTCTGACCGAACACGCTGAGCTACCATGCCGGCTATCACTCAGCTAACGGGACCGGACACAGCCTACGATACCAGTGAGCTGCGGGGCACTAATCAGTCCTATCTAAATATTGATAGAACTGTAATAAAAATATAAGATGTGGATTACCAAACTGTCAGCAGTTTACTTTATTCCCATACAGACCAAGGTATTCTAATCGGTCATCTCTGAAGTTTTAGTTACGCATATTTTACAGTCTAAGACAAAAAAAGAGTAATTAATCAAATGGAATTGTCCGAAGGGAAAGGAAATCAATAGATGTGATTTGCATGAACGACAAACAAATGATTAAAAATTCAGAAAAAATGGATGATTTATACAAGAGGAAGGGCTTCAGAGACTGAGCAAGTCAATAATGCACAGGTGTACCTCTGGGCCTTTGCAGGCAGGTATCGGGATTGGCACTGATCGACAGAGTTGTTGGATGCAACATTCTCTCCAATCAACTCAGGTTGTCAGAATTCCGAGATGGTTGGAGGCCCTTGGCCATAACGCTCGAGGCGTTCGCAACTTGGGGGCGATCAGGTGACCTTGCTGAGTGAGGTAGGGTTTGTCAAACACGAAGACAAGCAGCAGGAACTCTCACCGTATGCGGGTGGCCATTATTTTGCTGAAATGGAAGTCCTGGAAGGCTTGCCATGAAATGCAACAAAATGGGGCGTAGAAAGCCGCTGACGTAGATAGTGCTATAAGGATGCTGCGGTCGACAACCAAAAGGCCGGCTACGAAATGAAATGGCACCCCAGAGCAGAACTCGTGGTTACCGGGCCGTATGACAGGAGAGAGTTTATCAAGCCGTAAATGAAAATTTGTGGTAAGGTCTTATAGGACCAAACTGCTGAGGTCATCGGTCCCTAAGCTTACACACTACTTAATCTGACTTACGCTAAGGACAACACACACACCCACGCCCGAGGGAGGACTCGAACCGCCGAGGGATGCAAGCCTCGCGGACCGAGACAAGCACAGACCACTCGGCTATCATGCCGTATGACGGAAGAGAGTCAGGTTAATAACCCAGTGCTGTCCGGGCCGTGTCCAGATACGTCCTTGGCCTGAAGCCTCATTGACTGTTTAAGTGATGAGTCTTCGAACTGAGTCGCCATTACCAGCGAAGGCGAGTCTGTAAACGCCCTGAACAGCGGTGTGGCACGATTCTGTCGCCTGACATACGACCCGACAGCCAAGAGTGATGGTATGGGCTGCCATTTCTTTTCATTACGGGACCACTTTGAATGTCATCCACGGCCCCCTTACAGTACAGCGTTACGTCGACGACACTCAACACTCCATTTCGTTCCACTTCAAGGCAAGCCATCCAGAGCTTACGTTTCAGGAAGATAATGCCCGCCCACTATCACCTTTCCCCCATCCCCCCTTTGCTCACTTTCCTCCCTTTCCTACTCCTTCTTCTTCTTCTTCTTCTTCTTCTTCTTCTTCTCTCTCTCTCTCTCTCTCTCTCTCCCTCTCTCTCTCTCTCTCTCTCTCTCTCTCTCTCTCTCTCTCTCTCTCTCTCGTCCTCCGTCAACATTTTATTTTATCCGCCAGATCTCTACGACAGCACATTTTACCTGGCGGTAGGAGGCAAACTTCATCGTCGGTGGATACAGTTCGCTTAAGTTACACAAATGTGCTCAACCTCACTTTCAGTGTGAGAGACTGGGAAGATATTTACAACATAACTGAATTGGCGGAGGGACCGAAGTGGAAGGGGAGAGAGGAACAAGCCAGTTGAGGGAGCCACTTGATTAGACATCACTCGTATCGTGACAGGGCAGTGCGACAAAGCACTCTTTTCTGACCACCTAATGCTGCTTTCCGTTGTTTTAATGTTCTGATACTGGCTAACGATAAAAAATATTAAGAACAATAAGCAATCTCGCTGTTAAAGCTTGTAGCTTTCCGGGGGATAAATATAGCAATACACAAAGAAAAACATTTTCTGCAACCTTGTTTGAAAAGCGAAGGTAATTTAATCGGGAAGAGAGCATCTGCAAACATTGGAGATCGGGGGCGTCGTATTTCATACTGATGGGCTACAGATAACGGCAGAATTTCAACACATGTATGAAGAATAGCTGAGCATAACTGACGAGATAGTCATGAAATACAGGCTTGTTATGGGAAACACCACGCAGGTTGCAAGCAATACAGGGTTCCCACTCGGATGTTCTTGAAGTGATTTTAACCGGGAGACGCATTTAGTTCACTCAAGCTAGCGGTTACTGCGGTCCCCCTTATATAGTGCAGTAACGTCCCATTTGTGGCGAATAAAGTAAGGTGCATGACAGAAAGGGGATATTGTAAAGTAACGAGATGACGCAGGGCGAGGTACATGTGTGCTGCTAGCAAAGCTTCGCCCACTGCTCCGGCACATCCTATGAAGTGTTTTATTCCTCGAAGGAGCCAATACAAAATGGGTATGAGTTAAATACGACCGCCCTCACCCCTCCAACATCGAGAAGAATGAACAGAGAAACCGTTGGAAGAGATATGGTGCGAAATAGTGAGTCCTAAACTACGAATTACACTCCTGGAAATTGAAATAAGAACACCGTGAATTCATTGTCCCAGGAAGGGGAAACTTTATTGACACATTCCTGGGGTCAGATACATCACATGATCACACTGACAGAACCACAGGCACATAGACACAGGCAACAGAGCATGCACAATGTCGGCACTAGTACAGTGTATATCCACCTTTCGCAGCAATGCAGGCTGCTATTCTCCCATGGAGACGATCGTAGAGATGCTGGATGTAGTCCTGTGGAACGGCTTGCCATGCCATTTCCACCTGGCGCCTCAGTTGGACCAGCGTTCGTGCTGGACGTGCAGACCGCGTGAGACGACGCTTCATCCAGTCCCAAACATGCTCAATGGGGGACAGATCCGGAGATCTTGCTGGCCAGGGTAGTTGACTTACACCTTCTAGAGCACGTTGGGTGGCACGGAATACATGCGGACGTGCATTGTCCTGTTGGAACAGCAAGTTCCCTTGCCGGTCTAGGAATGGTAGAACGATGGGTTCGATGACGGTTTGGATGTACCGTGCACTATTCAGTGTCCCCTCGACGATCACCAGTGGTGTACGGCCAGTGTAGGAGATCGCTCCCCACACCATGATGCCGGGTGTTGGCCCTGTGTGCCTCGGTCGTATGCAGTCCTGATTGTGGCGCTCACCTGCACGGCGCCAAACACGCATACGACCATCATTGGCACCAAGGCAGAAGCGACTCTCATCGCTGAAGACGACACGTCTCCATTCGTCCCTCCATTCACGCCTGTCGCGACACCACTGAAGGCGGGCTGCACGATGTTGGGGCGTGAGCGGAAGACGGCCTAACGGTGTGCGGGACCGTAGCCCAGCTTCATGGAGACGGTTGCGAATGGTCCTCGCCGATACCCCAGGAGCAACAGTGTCCCTAATTTGCTGGGAAGTGGCGGTGCGGTCCCCTACGGCACTGCGTAGGATCCCACGGTCTTGGCTTGCATCCGTGCGTCGCTGTGGTCCGGTCCCAGGTCGACGGGCACGTGCACCTTCCGCCGACCACTGGCGACAACATCGATGTACTGTGGAGACCTCACGCCCCACGTGTTGAGCAATTCGGCGGTACGTCCACCTGGCCTCCCGCATGCCCACTATACGCCCTCGCTCAAAGTCCGTCAACTGCACATACGGTTCACGTCCACGCTGTCGCGGCATGCTACCAGTGTTAAAGACTGCGATGGAGCTCCGTATGCCACGGCAAACTGGCTGACACTGACGGCGGCGGTGCACAAATGCTGCGCAGCTAGCGCCATTCGACGGCCAACACCCCGGTTCCTGGTGTGTCCGCTGTGCCGTGCGTGTGATCATTGCTTGTACAGCCCTCTCGCAGTGTCCGGGGCAAGTATGGTGGGTCTGACACACCGGTGTCAATGTGTTCTTTTTTCCATTTCCAGGAGTGTATTAGCGCAGTGAACGGCCTAAAGTAAGAAGATGTTTCATGAGAAAGATTCCTACTGAAGAGAGATATATGTTCTATGAATGAATATGATGAGACAGTATTTTTCAGTAAGAGGAAGTGGCCTGATGGGGACTCCAGAACGATTGTTTGGTAACTGCGTCATTTCAAAGCACGGTGACGTTGCATGCTCCCCAAGATAGCCTGAGCTGACAGTGTCTGACTTTTTTTTTCTTGTGGGCTGTACCATCGATAAACTTAGAGCAAAAATACGAGAAAAAATCTGCAGGGATACGTGCATCAAATGGGAGCTCATCCATCGGGTTATATTCAAGAAATAAAAATGCTTGTGGCGTTCAATAACGGCATATTCTGTACTATACATTGACATAGATAAATATGTGTAAAGCAATTGTGTTCAGTCTCAATTCCAAAACTTCTCGTTCTTTGTATACCTCGTTAGAACCTTTCCTTGGACCAATCAGTTCAGTAATGCTAAGTTTATTAGAGATCTCCATTTTACTCCGTGGTAAATATTATATTTCTTAAGCAAAAGCGTTCTAGCCTAACAAACTTTTTCGGCCTATAGGAGAAACTGGAAATGTTGTTTAAAATCAAGTTAGGCTTTATCATTAATATTAGTCAGCTGGCAAAAGATTTTATTTTATAAATTTAATTGCTATACTTACAACTTTAAGAACATGCGATCAAATTTATTTTGCTTATACATCATAGGGAGATACGATCATTTTTTTCTGGAAAGGGGGAAGATAACGCTTATCGACGACGAAGTCATTAGGAAAAAAGCATGACCGCGCATGAGGAAGAATGGGCTAGTAAATTTGTAGCGTCCTTCTAGCAGTGTAAGAGAAACGTCAACCCCTATGCTTGGTCTAAGATTTGAGCCGCCCTATTCTCGAACGAGGATCCAGCATGTTACCACGGCACCACACCGCTCTGTGTTTTACTTTGCGTAATAATCTGGGTTTTGAGATTTCTATAAAGCATTGAGGAATAACACAGTATGTGAAAGCTAATAGTTGTTGGAAATACATAAGCATGTCGAAAACTGTGTTAAGACCGATTTAAGTCAGTAGTGTATACACGCCCTGAGACGTTTTACGTATTGCACCCAAGATTTTTGAGATCTGTAGACGACTGGCTGACAATCTAATTTGATACTCTGACTTATAATTTCGATGCAGGCGAATCTTGTACATATTTAAATGAGTTTCTTCTAACAACTACGTCTTTGCTTCTCCTTATGCCGTCGTCAGGGGTGCTACTTTTACCATTACTGTGCCGTTGTTAATGCCGAGCATACACCTTATGTCCCATCGTTCCTCTTCATTACTGTCCAAAAAAGTAAAATCGGTGGGGCGCGACTAACTGTATGCACTGGCGCTCACCACAAACACGGCAGATTTGTAGCCTTTTACCAGCGACACGCTTTTCGAGAGCGGAGCCGAATTTCTCGCAGCCCTACGCGGCTCCGCGCCGCCTAACGTACGGCGGGCCAAGATATACTGCCATCATTAAGGGCGGATCCCCTGGTTCCCGGGCCACATTATACCGGCCACCGCCGGCCCTTATGATTTACGCTGCAGTGAGATGAAGTGCGTCGCAGCCAGCTAGCTTCGCAGCCGTGTAGTAATTAATTGGCGCTGCGGCCTTTCAAAGAAATTTTGTCTTCGAACTTTTTTAGCCTTATACCGCTCCTCTGTCTATGAAAAACGCACTAAATACGTTCACAACTTACAAGCGAATCTAAGTGCATGTGTTATATTTTCCATCTTTACTATATCAACCGTAAGAACATGTAGTTTTTGTTATACATATGAAGTAAAGTCGTATGGTAAAGTATTATGGTATGAGTGATTGAGAGAACCCGAAGGGCAACTTCAGGCACCTGATTGGAAAGGTTTTCTCTATCCTTCGCGCCTGCAAGCATACATTCTAAGCAAAGAACGTGTGCGTAAGTGTATCTGTTAAGTGTAACTGACTATAACTGGTGTATGTGTAGTGTACTGTAGTGTCATGGGGAGAAGGGAGAGGTTAAACCCGATGCCGGCGTATACCCTACTCCTCCCAAAGAGCACCGCTGAGCTTAAGGTCCCCATGTGACGGACGGATCACCATCAGCAATGTTGTATGCCTTCACTTGGTAAGACATTGCGGAGATACTTGGAATTGAAAGCTAGTTGGTTTGTTTTGAAAGCTAGTGACCGGTTGTGGATGTTAGACAGCCAGTCGGGCAGCAACAGCCGGCCGAGACACACGCAGCAACTGGGAAGTAACAGATTCTGCGACTTTTACGAGTTCCTAACCAAGAGCTAACTTTACAATATCATCCGTGTACTTTAGTAGTTCAGTTTCTTCAGTTTCTGCGTGTTACTTTGATATCAAAAAGCCACAGTTCTAGCGTTGTCGTGTGCGTCGAAAAGTAAACCAATGTTGTGACATATTACAAGTCCCCACTCAGGGGCGAGTTATATAGTTTCAACTGAGTGCTTCGGTAGTTAGGTTTTTGAATCTCTGCATGTTAAACCAATTTATTATACACAGTTCCTGTATTTTCATTAACGTCTGCAATCGAGTTCTGCAGCACGTGCCGATTGTCCAATTATCTGGGTAGTTTAGTTTTCCACAGTCTTTAGTATGGATAGGGACTGTGATTGTTGCGTGCGGATGCAAACAGAGTTGGTGACACTTCGCTCTCAGCTCCAGGCTATGATGGCTTCGGTTGCACAGCTTGAAGTTGCAATGGAGGGGCACCACTGTTGAGGGCCTGCCGTGAGGATCCAACAGACTTCCAGCACGTCATAGTCCTCCGATCGGTCCTCACCAGTGGCCTGCCCAGTTACTGCTCGCACTGAGGTTGACCCCTCACCTGTTATCGAGTGGGAGGTCGCCCCAGGGCATAGCAGATGGCGAAAGACTTCCCAGGAGGCCACATGTAATGCCTCCCCAGTAAGTCTGACAAATAGGTTTCAGCTGCTGTCATTGGCTGACACTGTCGCTGGACCAGATGCCGCGCCCCCCGAGTCTTGTCACCTCAGTGTGTGTTGCACGCTGAATTAATGGAGAGCTACGAACGCGAACCGATAGTGAGGCACGAAGCATTACAGGGACTCAGAGATCGTTTAGTTTCCGCGAGCTACAATCTCATTAGAGGATCGTATAATAGTTACTGAATACGATGCGTTATTGTTGTGTCATTCTCTGCCACACTTTAGATTATTCTATGCATTACAGGAAGCCGTGCATAGAAAATATCACGTTTCTGTGATTGCTTGAACAAGTCTGATGCGTATTGTAAGTCCCATGTTACTTTTATCCGTTGTTTGACTAATTTGAAATAAAATACAGAGCATCAGTGCAGTATTGTTGTTACTCATTTCTGCTCTCCTCTGTAATTTATTTAGTTTTCGTACCTAATGTTGATGTAGAGTTTGTATGACGCCATCTTGAGAACGCCTGTTACTTAAGTCCCCATTTGTCTTTTCATTGATTAGGCCTATAGATATAAAATAGATCAGTCATATACAGTTCTTCCAGGTTATTCGTAAGAAATGTCCCGCTCCTTTGCATGCATAACTTCCATCTTGTGAAAGATAAGTTCAGGGTCTGGCGCCGGAATCGATACTTTCTATTTCAGATCATCATCATCATCTTTACCCATTCGTTTTGTAGTTCAGGATCTTCTGAGGAATTCTGTTACCTGCCAATCCCATTAGGTGTTGTTCCCAAACGTCACTACATGTTTGTATTTTTTCATTCATGCTGAAAATATTTAATTCTGTTCTAATATCTTTGTTTCTAATCGTATATCTTCTTGTGCAGCCCTTCGTCTTTCTTAGGAAGCCTGAAAGACCCAGGCAGTCACACAGGGGGGGATTATTAACAGTCGGGGTCTCCAACGTTAGGTGCGTTATGGGGCCCCTTAAGGACATGGCTGCCAAGAATGGAAAGAAAGTCAATGAGCACTCTGTGTGCATACCGGGTGGCGTCATTACAGACATGGAACGGGTCCTTCTGAATGCCATGAAGAGCACAGGGTGCAGCCAACTGCAGATGGTGGCTCACGTCGATACCAATGATGCGTTGTCACTTTGGATTAGAAGAGATCCTCTCTGGTTTCGAGTGGCTAACAGAAGTGGTAAAGGCTGCCAGTCTTGCTTGCAAGATGAAACCAGAGCTGACCATTTGCAGCATAGTCGACAGGATCGATTGCGGACCTCTGGTACAGAGCCCAGTGGAGAGTCTTAATCAGAGGCTCAGACGGTTGTAGGCTGCAGATTCCTCAACTTGCGCCATAGGGTGGTTGGGTTTCGGATTCCGCTGAGGAGGTCAGGAGTCCACTATACGCAGGAGGCGGCTACACTGGGGTTGTGTGGCGTGGACTGGGCAGTATGTTTAGGTTAGAGGGTCTCGCGAAAACACGGAAAGGGCTTCAGTCATAAAGGGTAGAGGCCAAACACAGGAAGAACGTAGATAAGGGAACGACTGGTATAACAGTTGTAAACCGTCGTAGCTCTGTTGGGAAAGTACCAAAGCTCCAAGCGCTAATAGAAAGCACTGATGCTCAAATCGTTATAGGCACTGAAAGCTGTCTAAAGCCGAAGATGAGCCCAGCCGAAATTTTTGCGAAGAATCTAACAGTGTTCCGAAAGGATAGACTAAACACGGTTGGCGGTGGCGTGTTTGTTGCTGTCAGAAGTAGTTTAACTTGTCGCGAAATTGAAGTAGATACTTCCTGTGCGTTAGTATGGGCAAAGGTCATCGTTGGCAAGCGGAATAAAATAATAATTGCATGCTTTTACAGCCCTCCCAATGCACATGATAGAATTGCTGAAAGTTTTAAAGAAAAGAGTTTGATTTCAAACACGTACCCGACTCACAATTATAATTGGTGGTGACTTTAATTTACCCTCGATATGTTGACGAAAATAAATGTTTAATTCCATAGGTACGCAGAAAACATCACCCGAAATTGTGCTAAACACATTCTCTGAAAAATGTTTCGAGCAGTTAGTTCATGAGCGCACGCGAATAGTAAACGGTTGTGAAAACACGCTGTTAGCAACAAATAATCCTGAGTTAATAACGAGCATCAAAACGGATATGGGGATTAGTGAACACAGGGGTGTCGTAGGGAGATAAACGAAAAATGTACCTATTCAAAAAGCAGATAAAAATTCATTTGAAGCCTTCCTGAGAGGCAATCTCCATTCCTTCCAAACTAATATAAGTGTAGACGACCTTTAGCATGAATTCAGACAAATAGTATCAGCAGCAATAGAGAGATTTGTACTAAATAAATTAACAAAAGACGGAGCTGGTCCTCCTCGGTACACAAAACGAGTCAGAACAGTGTTGCAGAAACAACGGAACAATCATGCCAAATTTCAACAGACGCAAAATCCCCAAGATTGGCGATCTTTTGCAGAAGCTCGAAATTTAACGTGGACTTCAATGCGAGATGCTTATGACAGTTTCCACAACGAAACTTTGTCTCGAAACCTGGCAGAAAACCCAAAGAGATTCGGGTCGTATGTGAAGTATATTAGCGGCAAGAAACAATCAATGCCTTCTCTGCACTATAGAAATGGAGACACTATCGAAGACAGTGCTTCCAAAGCAGAGTTACTAAACACAGCCTTCCGAAACGCCTTCACAAAAGAAAACAAAGTAAGTATTCCAGAATTCGAATCAAGAACAGTTGTCAACATGAGTACCGTAGAAGTAAATATCCTCGGAGTAGTGAAGCAACTCGAATCACTTAATAAAAGCAAGTCTCCTGGTCCAGACCGTGTATCAGTAAGGTTCCTTTCAGAGTACGCTGATGCAATAGCTCCATACTTAACAATCATATACAACCGTTCGCTCGACGAAAGATCCGTATCCAAAGACTGGAAAGCTGCACAGGTCACACCAATACCTAAGAAAGGTAAAGGAACAGCGACCGAGCCCTGTCTTATGCAGTTAGAAGGACATTCAGCATTAGAAGGCGTAAGAATTCCAGCGTAAGGTTCGCTCTAGTTCTCCCAACGGCTTCGTCAAAGAGCGCGTGGTAGAGGACAGAGGTTCAGTGTACTCCCATGCGCCGAATGGCGGAAGAATCAGCAGTGATCAACGGCATGAGGATGCAGAAGGCAACGGAAACCACTGCATTGAAGACACGTAACGTGTATCCAAAGGACACGTGGCCTGTATTTGAAAAGCGTGATGTTGGTATCCTCAATGGCAAAAGATTCCGGAATAGTCCCCCATTCAGACCTCCGGGAGAGGACTGCCAAGAGGGAGGTGACAATGTGAAAAATATTGAATAACCAACGAAAGGATAAAGTTCTACGAGTCGGGGCGTGGAATGTCATAGGGAAGCTAGGAAATTCGGACTGCAGAGGCTCAGTCTAGGTCTTGTGGGAGTCAGTAATCTGAAATGGAAAGAAGACAAGGATTTCTGGTCAGCTAAATATAGGGTATATAAACAGCAGCAGAAAATGATATCACGGGAGTAGGTTTCGTTATGAATAGGGAGCTCGTTCAGAGAGTGAGTTACTGCGAATAATTCAGTGATAGAACTGTCAAACTGCTGCTGCGTAGTTAGCATTTTATTTTCAAGATATTGAGATCATTTGTCATCTTATGAAAACAGTGACAGTTATAAAACAGTCCACTAATGACGTAATATGGACGTCACACCAATCTAGACGTACTTGAAAATGGTGATAAGGCCGAAAGAGTATGTCGTAAATAAAACTTACTTATTACAAGCAGCTGTTTGGTGCAACTAATCTAATAATCATGTCATTATCAGGCATACATTAGGCTGCTGCCCTAAAGGAGAAGATAAAAGTTCAGTGACAGGGTTGTTCTCATCAGATTCGACAGCAGACCAACACCGACAACAATAGTTCAGGTATTAATGCCTACGTCGCAAGCGGAAGATGAAGAGATCAAGCGTATAATGGTACTAGAGTGGTTTTCAGTACAAAAAGGGAGATGAAACTCTATTAGTCATGGGGGAATGGACTGCGGTTGCAGAGGAAGGAGCAGAAGAAAGAGTTATAGACAATTTGGGCTTGGTACTAGTAATGAGTGAGGAGAAAGACTAATTGAGTTCTACAGTAAATTTAAGCTTCTGATAACGAATACTCTGTTCAATAATAACAGGAGGAGGTGGTATACTTGAAAACACCGGTGGATACGGTAAGATTTAAGTCATATGACATCGTGGACGAGCAGAGTTTCCGAAATCAGATAGTGGATAGGAAGGCGTACTCAGGAACAGATACAGACTCGGATCGGAATTCAGTAATGATGAAGAGTAGGCTGAAGTTTAAGAGGCTTATCACGAAATGTCAGTTGGCAAGGAAGTGGGATAAGGATGTACAAAGGAATGAAGAGAGACGCTTGAAGGCCACAGATACTGCCTTAAGGATTATTTCGGAAGGCAGTTCAGTTGAAGAGGAATGGACATCTCTAAAAAGGTCCATCACGGAAACAAAAGCGTTGGTCAAAGAAGGTAACTGCGAAGGAACCATTAGTAATAGAAGAAATATTTCAGTTGGATGAAAGAAGGAAGTACAAAAATGTTTCGGGAAATTCAGGAACACTGAAATACAAGCCATTTAGCACTGAATAAATAGAAAATACAGGGAAGCTAAGATGGAATGGTTGCAGCAAAAATATGAAGAAATCGAAATCAACTTTCGGTGAAGTTAAAAGCAATAGTGGTAACCTTAAGAGTGCAATGAGAATTCCATTGTTAAATGTAGAGGAGGGAGCAGATAAAAGGAATGAGTACATTGATGGCCCCTATGAGGGTGAAGACCTGTCTGATAACTTGATGGAAAAAGAAACAGGATAGAACACATAGGGGTTCCAGCTATAGAATCAGAATTTAAAAGACATTACGAAGACTTAATATGAATAAGGCATAAGGGATAGATAACATCCCATCAGAATTTCTAAAGTCATTGGGGGGACTGACAACAAAACGACTGTTCACGTTGGTGTGTAGAATGTATGAGTCTGGCAATGTACCCTCTGACTATCACAAAAATATCATCCCCACAATTCCGAAGACTGCAGAAGCTGACAAGCGCGAGAGTTATCGCACAATCAGCTTAACAGCTGAAGCATCCAAGTTGCTAACGAGAATAATACACAGAAGAATGGAAAAGGATATTGCGGATGTGTTAGAAGACGATCAGTTTGGCTGTAGCAAAGGTAGAGGCAGCAGAGAGGCAATTCTGACGTTGAGGTTAATAATGGAAGCGAAGCTAAAGAAAAAACAAGACACGTTCGTAGGATTTGTCGACCTGGAAAAAGCTTTCGACACTGTGAAAAAATGCAGGATATTCGAAATTATGAGAAAAGTAAGGGTAATCTATAGGAAAGACGTGTAATGTACAGTATGGACAAGAGCCAAGAGAGAAAAAGAAGAGTAGAAAACCAAGACCGAAGTGCTCGGATTAAAATGGGTGTAAGACAGGGATGTGGTCTTTCGCCACTATCAATTTGTACATCGGAAAAGCAGTGACGGAAATAAAAGGAAGATTCAAAAGTCGGCTAAGAATTGACGATGAAAGGATATTAATGATATGATTCGCTAATGACATTGCTATCCTGAGTGAAAGTGAAGAAAAATTACAGGATCTGCTAAATGGAATGACCTGTCTAATGAACACAGAATATGATCTGAGAGTTAATATAAGAAAGACAAAAGCAAGGAGAAGTAGTTGGAATGAGAAGAGTGACAAACTTAACATCTGGACTGGTGATTACAAAGTAGATGAATTTAAGGAAATCTGCTGCCTACGCAGCAAAAGAACTAATGGCGGAGGGAAGAAAGAGGACATCAACAGCAGACAAGCACTGGTGAACGGAAATTCCTGGCCAAGAGAAGTCTACTAGTATCAAAGAAGGCCTTAATTTGGGGAAGAAGGTAGGTTTGGAGCACAGCATTGTATGGTAGTGAAACATGGACTGTGGGAAAACCAGAATAGAAGAGAATCGAAGCATTAGAGGTGTGGTACTAGAGGCAAATGTTGAGAATTAGGTGGGCTGATAAGATGAGGAACAAGGAGTTTATCCGTATAATCGGCGAGGAGAGAAAGGTATGGACATCTGTTAAGACCTCGGAGCATAATTTCGATGGTACTAGACTGAGGTGTAGAGGATGAAAACTGTAGAGGAGGACGGAGATTGGAACACATTCAGCACATAATTTAGGGTGAAGGTTGCAAGTGCTGCTCTGAGATAAAGAGGGTTTGCACAGGAAAGGAATTGTGACGGGCCGCATCAAACCAGTCAGAAGACTAATGAGTCACAGAGAGAAGAAGAGCAATGGAACCCAGAAATGTGTACCTGGTGCTGTACACATCCAAATATAGCCCGCCCGTGTGCCACACGACGAGGCTGTCATCGCCAGCCACCAGGCCACGGTTTTTAGATCGAAGGTATTGTAAAATGACTTTGTCACGAGCCACAAGAGCCTATAATGGTACTTGAATTACGTAACCATTACGGCACATCAACTCAGCATCTCGATACCAGCAATATTCTACCGTGTTTCTGTAAAGTAGTTAACATATTTCTGAGACAATATTCAGATTTTATTTTATTTGTGATACATCGATATGTTTATATTGCAATGACATTGTTCTTATGTGTATTCTTTCTTTTGTCACTATGATCTTTGACGTACTTGTAACTCTGATTTTTGGGCGCATAAGCGATTATTAGTTAGTAGTTAAAGAGTTGGACCTTGAAAAAGTCAAGTCTTGGACGTCATGTTGGAAAGACGTATATTGTAGTCAACTTATAAAATGTGAACTTTAACAGCAAGGAAGATGTTTTCAAGTATGTTATGTATTGTGAAGTATTGTTTTGTGTGTTACGTGCCATTGCAACAAAAGCAATAAAAAAGAAGTGTAACTTGAATTCGGAGTGCTGATTACTTTTTTTTACATCACCATTGTGCTAACTTCGAAAGGTTTAATCTTCAAGAATGGTTTGTGAAGCGCATCTACAAAACTTTTGAATTAGCAGAATAAAACCTAGGCCTTTTTGCATCCGAGCTTGGAATCATCACCACCTAGACTTTCGACGATTGAGACATGATTTTACTACGAGACCAGCGTGGGAAACACGAAAAGATGAGTGCCTAGTTTATTCATTATTACATGAAATGACTTTATTAACTGTGCTCTAATGACACCTGCCACATAATAATTTTGTTGTTGCCCGAAAATGCGGTATTTAGCAGCGTGAGCAACACCACAATTCGTTATTAAATTTTGACCTTTGTTGTGGTAGGGTTGTTAGAAGGGCATGAGTCACTCATACTAAAATTCTCAAATAATATGCCAGAACAACTTCGAAATAATGTCGGTGAAATTCGAGTTCTTCCCGCGGAAAAGAAGAATGGAGCAACAGCCGTGAAGCCTATGAAGTAAAATCCGTGCTAGTGGCCACCGCTCCTTTCACGCCCCACACCGAAAGTGAAGCCATTAAAGCGAGACTCCGGCAAAGTTAAGACCGTGTCGCGCTTCGCCGCGAGCGAAATTAAAGGGGATTTCCCGAGCTGCACGCCCGCCGCCTGGCGGCGCCCAGCCTAGTTAACGCATTTCCGGGGGAAGGCTACAGTTGCTCCGCTCCCCCTCCCCCCACCACACACTTCCTGCCTCCCGACACATCTCAGCTGCCGGCTGCCATTCAGGTTCCCGCGCCTAATTACATCCTCGCCCTTTGAAGTGCGTGCGGTCTTTTCACGGAGCCGTCCCTCCTGGCTGTGGGCAGAGGCGCCGCGTATTAGACCCATCAGGAGAGCGACAGCCATCTTCCACAAAGTGCTCACGCTTCCCGAGCAGCGGGAGCAGCAGCCGTTGTGGCGCCGACGCTGCTTTTTAAGTATTCCTGCTGATACTCCTTGCGTCCCCCACAACACTGGATAAAGTGCAGAGCGAACCACTGCTCCCAAGTACACAACAACAAAGTGTAGACGAGTGATGAAACAACAGCCAGAACGAAATGAGGAAATAAGTCGATGTACGATAATTAAGCGGCCGGCCGGTGTGGCCGAGCGGTTCTAGGCACTTCCGTTTGGAACCGCGCGACCGCTACGGTTGCAGGTTCGAATCCTGCCTCGGACATGGATGTGTGTGATGTCCTTAGGTTAGTCAAGTTTAAGTAGTTCTAAGTTCTAGGGGACTGATGACCTCAGATGTTAAGTCCCATAGTGCTCAGATCCATTTGAACCATTTTTGATAATTAAGCATACGGCACTTTGGTGATGGTAGTGTATGTTTCCTGCAAGAAAGGGATGAAGCAAACGAAGCACAAATTCTTACAAAACGAAACTCAAAACTAATAGAAAACTTTGTTTGTTTACAACTTAAATGCTTTAATGCTACCGTTTTAAAATAAGCGACTAAAAACGGATGGAAAGAAACTATTAAGGGGACCACAAGTACTTCCCCCACAGTATTTGATTCATATTGACAGGGTGTCTAGCGCGCGACTAGGACTTCAAGATACACAGAGGTGACAAAAGGCATCGGATAGCGATATTTTCATTTACAGATGGCGCTTGCATCGCGTTCGCAAGGTATAAAAGGCCAGTGCATTAACTGGTGGAGCTGTCATTTGTCCTCAGGTGATTCGTGTGAAACCCAGCTCGCGCTATTCGTCCACGAGACTCACAGGCCCATAGACACGGGTTTCCAGGTAGATGCCGTGTTTCTTCACTTCCGCAATGCGTTCGATACACTTCCGCACAGTCGTTTAATGAACAAAGGAACAGCATATGGACTATCAGACCAATTGTGTGATTGGATTGAAGAGTTCCTAGATAACAGAACGCAGCATGTCATTCTCAATGGAGAGAAGTCTTCCGAAGTAAGAGTGATTTCAGGTGTGCCGCAGGGGAGTGTCGTAGGACCGTTGCTATTCACAATATACATAAATGACCTTGTGGATAACATTTTAAGTTCACTGAGGCTTTTTGTGGATGATGCTGTGGTATATCGAGAGGTTGTAACAATGGGAAGTTGTACTAAAAAGCAGGAGGATATGCAACGAATTGACACATGGTGCATGGAATGGTAATTGAATCTCAATGTAGACAAGTGTAATGTGCTGCTAATACACACAAAGAAAGACCCTTTATCATTTAGCTACAATATAGCAGGTCAGCAACTGGAAGCAGTTAATACCATAAATTATCTGGGAGTAGGCATTAGGAGTGATTTAAAATGGAATGACCATATGAAGTTGATTGTCGGTAAAACAGATCCCAGACTGAGAGTCATTGGAAGAATCCTAAGGAAATGCAATCCGAAAACAGAGGAAGTAGGTTACAGTACACTTGTTCACCCACTGCTTGAATATTGCTCAGCAGTGTGGGATCCGTACCAGACAGGGTTGATAGAAGAGATAGAGAAGAGGACTCAAGCAGTACATTGCTCCCTCCTACGTATATCTCGCGAAGAGACCATGGGGATAAAATCAGAGAGATTAGAGGCCAGACAGAGGCATACCGACAATCTTTCTTTCCACGAACAAAACGAGACTGGAGTAGAAGGGAGAACCGATATACTCAGGGTACCCTCCGCCACACACCGTTGGTGGCTTGCGGAGTATGGACGTAGATGTAGATGTAGAAGGTGTCCGTCGTGGTTATGGCCGCACCACGGGAATTAACGAACTTTGAAAGCGTAATGGTAACTGGAGCTAGACGAATAGGACATTCCATGCTGGGAATCGTTGGGGAATTCAGTATTCCGAGATCCATTGTGTTAAGAATATGCCGAGAATACCAAATTTCAGGCATTAGCTCTCACTACGGACAACGCAGTGGCCGATGGCCTTATCTTAACGACTGAGAGCAGCGTGTTTGCATACATTTACCAGTGCCAACAGACAAGCAACAATGTAAGAGGTCCGAGCAGATGTAATTTCGATGTATTGCTCACGCGCTGCCTGCGATATGTAAGGTACAAGAGAATCTCAGACCAGAGAACAGTGCTGACTGCAGCAGGAATTATGTAGTAGCAGTAAGTTGTTACTTGCTAGCAGTCTGGTCTGGTGTATCGTGTTGGCTGGACCGGTCGCGGTGCAGCGATGCCGGAGCCTGAGCATAATTGTATAAGGTAAAAAAACAGCCTCGCGCATAAGTAGTATTGTTATCTCAAGTACCATGTAAATGTTTTAAAAAATGTCCTATTAATAATCTTTCTAAAAAAAAATAACTTTTAACAACCATTCATTTCAATTTAAAGAATTTACTAATTTCTCCAATCCATGATCATCCCGATTATTGCAAAAGAAAAATCAGTTGTTTTCCTTTCATAAATGACAAATCTATCGGGCAGCATTGCACAGGGCTGTGCCAGAAAAATTTATTGTAAGAGCAGATATATATATATATATGTGTTATCCGGCGACTTCATTGAGGTAAGAATTTTTCCTTTTTATTCAGAATGATCTTTCGGGGCCATGACGCAGCACTGCTGACGTCCAAAATTTACCAGGTTAAATTCACAGTCAATTATTGAAAAGTTATAAGTGAGCGACAATTTAATTGAGAGGTTAGTTACATTGTATTATTACCAAGTTACTGAATTTATTTTTTTGTTGGCAAGGTGCTCAGAGCCATTTGAACCATTTGAAATTTTGTGGGGAGGTTACACTTGGCAGTCAATAATTGAGTGTGAATTTAACCTGGTAAATTTTGGATGTCAGCTGTGCTGCGTCATGGCCCTGAAAGATCATTGTGAATAAAAAGGAAAAATTCTTACCTCAATGAAGTCGCCGGATAACGCACATATATATCTGCTCTTACAATAAATTTTTCTGGCACAGCCCTGTGCAATGCTGGCCGATAGATTTGTCATTTATGAAAGGAAACAACTGATTTTTCTTTTGCAGTAATCGGGATGATCATGGATTGGAGAAATTAGTAAATTCTTTAAATTGAAATGAATGGTTGTTAAAAGTTATTTTTTTATGAGAAAGATTATTATTAAGACATTTTTTAAAACATTTATATGGGACTTGAGATAGCAATACTAAATATGCGCGAGGCTGCTTTTTACCTTATACAATAATGCTCAGCCTCCGGCATCGCTGCACCACGACCAGGCCAGCCAACACGATACACCAGACTAGACTACTCGCTAGCAACAACTTAATGCTACAGCTACACAGTTCCTACTGCAGTCAACACTGCTCTCTGGTCTGAGATTCTCTTGTACCTTACATATCGCAGGCAGCGCGTGAGCAATACATCGAAGTTACATCTGCTCGGACCCCCTACAACAATATACGAATTAACCGCGGAAACCAAGGTGGGACGTACGACGAACGAATCCGTTAGTACAGTGCGGTGAAATCTGGCGTTAATGGGTCGTGGCAGCAGACGACCGACGCGAGTGCCTTTGCTAACAGCACGACACCGCCTGCAGCGCGTCACCTGGGTTCGTGATCGTATCGATTGGGCCGTAGCCGACTGGAAAACAGTGGCCTGGTCTCTGAGTCCCGACTTCAGTTGGTAAGAGCTAATAGGGTTCGAAGGTGACAAAGACCCAATGAAGCCACGGACGCAAGTTTTCAACAACGTACTGTGTAAGGTGATGGTGACTCCATAATGGTGTGGTCAGTGTTTGCAAGGAACGGACTGGGTCCTCTGGGCGTTCAGTTACTTGGAGACCATTTGCAGCCATTTATAGACGTAATGTTCCCAAGGAACGATGTTTTTTTTTTTTTTTATTGGATGACAATGCCCCATGTCACTGGTCCACATGTCTTCGCGATTACTTTGAAAAACGTTCTGGACGATTCGAGTGAATGATTTGGCTACCGTCCGCAGCTCGTGGTCGTGCGGTAGCGTCCTCGCTTCCCACGCCCGGGTTCCCAGGTTCGATTCCCGGCGGGGTCAGGGATTTTCTCTGCCTCGTGATGACTGGGTGTCGTGTGATGTCCTTAGGTTAGTTAGGTTTAAGTAGCTCCAAGTTCTAGGGGACTGATGACCATAGATGTTAAGTCCCATAGTGCTCAGAGCCATTTGAACCATTTTTTATTTGGCTACAGCGACCGCCCGACATGAATCCTATTGAACATTTATGGCACGTGACCAAGAGGTCAGTTCGCCCACACAATTCAGCGCCGACAACACTTCCGCAACTGTGGACGGCTATAGAGGCAGCGTGGCTCAGTAATTCTGTACGGGACTTCCAACAACTTAGTGAGTCTACGTCACGATGTGTTTCTTCACCATGAAGGAGGAATGACTCGATGTTGGTAGCTACCTCATCAGATTTGTCACCTCAGTGTATGAGACGCAATTCTCAATCGGTTTGGAGAAAATCGGGTTTTAAAATTTTACGCTTACTTGAACACTTTGCATGGTCACTAGTATTCAAGAAGTGGTAGCGGAGCGAATAGCCGCGAGGTCTCCGGATCTAACCTAACTGCAGTAGATCTTTTTGTTGTAGTCCCACCTAACTCTAGCAACAGAGTTATTGCGATTGAAAACATTATCAGTATTTAATAATTCGTTTATTATCTAGCTGGCCGCGGTGGTCTCGCGGTTCTAGGCGCGCAGTCCGGAACCGTGCGACTGCTACGATCGCAGGTTCGAATCCTGCCTCGGGCTTGGATGTGTGTGATGTCCTTAGGTTAGTTAGGTTTAAGTAGTTCTAAGTTCTAGGGGACTGATGACCACAGCTGTTAAGTCCCATAGTGCTCAGAGCCATTTGTTTATTATCTTCATTTCCATTATCCTGAAAATGCAAATGTACATCCTGAAGGAAGTGAGTTGTACTAAAACGACGGAGAAAAGAATGTTTGCCGGTACTAAAACGTTAAAAATGCTTTCCTTGGGTGATGTAACTTTACACTGTTTATTTTTCACTATTTTGCACAAATTTTCCGCGTTCTACTTATGAATTCATAACATAACATTAAAACTTGTCGTGACAGGAATATGCGTTTTACCTCATTCAGGAGAAGCAAGAAAACATGTATTAATACAAATTACACCTGACGATGGACCCACAGTGTCCGAAATGCATCGTGTAGTTAATAAAACACGAAAAAGTTGTGACTGAAGGCGTTGTTTAATTCACACCTCCAACGTTTTAAATAGTCACGTTTCAAGCTGCAAAATATGGATAAAATTACATTTTATTTATGTTGTTGCATCCAAATTTTGACAAGTATAATGTGCAACCTACGGGGCGATGCACGAATCAATATGATACTGGTCATAAAAACATGGAAAATAATAATTATTGCGACGTACAGAACATAAAATGAACGCATCGATTTTGCATGCGCGTGTTTTTTTTTTCAGTGTGTCTATTGCAAAATAAAATTGGCTTCCATCATAAACGGGTCTCTGTTATCACACAATTTCGTGGCCTATCATGTATACCTGTCGTTAGAATTGCTTGGGAATGAAAGAAAAGGACCGACGAGAAATTCGATCCAGAGACGTAGCGGTTGGTCGCTCGACTGCGACATCCTTGAATACAAGTGAGAGTAAAAAGTATAAAAGCACTCCTAAAATTTTCAAACTCGATATTTTCGAAAACGGTTCAAAGTTGCGTCTTGTTATTTACACATGTTGAGGTCCTGCGCTTCCTGTCAAATCGAGGGAGGGGCTTGGGGTCAGTATACGAGGCTTCGTGCCACCGTTCCCAACAGAATCGGTGCATACGCCCAGAACAGAGGGTGTGCAAGTCATACTGGTTCAAATGGCTCTGAGCACTATGGGACTCAACTGCTGAGGTCATCAGTCCCCTAGAACTTAGAACTACTTAAACCTAACTAACCTAAGGACATCACACACATCCATGCCCGAGGCAGGATTCGAACCTGCGACCGTAGCGGTCTTGCGGTTCCAGACTGCAGCGCCTTTAACCGCACGGCCACTTCGGCCGGCTCATACTGGTTCGTTAGCTCATAGTACCAAGTAACTTGTAAATTCGACTCGAGTCTATTATCACTGCAATACCTTCTCGACCCGTGACATTTCCTCCTGCATCTTCACTTTTTTCGTCAGACAGTGTGTTACGAGTCTGACACTTACAACTGGTGCTCACTTCCGGCGATCCCTCAAGTACTCCTCGTATTTGTTTCCTCTTGTAGTCTTTGTTGACACAAACACTTGCGTGGACGCACGCGACCTTCGCTAGCTGTGGAGCTTTGTGCCTCCTCGTGGTCGCTGCACGTTGTAAACGACAACTTGCACGTATCGAACAAACACGCAGCGCGTGGTTCCCGGAACTGGTGCGTGCGACACGCCACGTGGCGTGCCCCGACCTCGTCCCGCTAGACGAGCACGATCGACAGGCAGCGGCACGCGCCGGCTATCCGATGCGCACCAGAGCGTGGACACGACGCACAGCACCGCCTCGGGGCTATACTGTACGTTACTTGTTGCGGAGAACGCCAGTGTCTCATATACCACAAGCCCAGTCCAAAATTTTTACGAAACACGAGTGTGTTACACATGACAATAGTAAGCAAAGGAAACTTCGGTACAATATTAAATGGTTCAAATGGCTCTGAGCACTATTCGACTTAACTTCTGAGATCATCAGTTCCCTAGAACTTAGAACTACTTAAACCTAACTAACCTAAGGACATCACACACATCCATGCTCGAGGCAGGATTCGAACCTGCGACCGTAGCGGTCACGCGGTTCCAGACTGAAGCGCCTAGCAGCGCACGGCCACACCCTCCGGCACAATATTAAAAAATTAATATGAAACCACAGAGAACATTCTCTACGTAATTATCTTCATTGTTATGATACTCTTTAAACTCGATGCATGTTTGAAATAAATTTTTTTTGTATTCCACTAGAGCTCCAGTTTATTCCTTTTCGTGTAATTTTATTTATCTACTTGTAATTCCGAGCTTGGCTCTGTTTAATGCTAGGCAAATATAAAGTCAAGCTATATATATATATATATATATATATATATATATATATATATATATATATATGTGTGTGTGTGTGTGTGTGTGTAAAATATGTAATTTATTATATGCATGTGAAACGTCCCCTTAGAAAAATTTAAGAATGACTCTGCTGGAAAACCTCTTACGTTATTTGATTTTCAAACAGCTGAGCAAAACTGAATGTACTCAGACATTTCGCTCTTTACTTACTCTGATCAACACTAAACTGACACACAATACTTTTAGCGCAACGCAATCTGACTTTCAATAATCCCTACAAAAGAATGGCCCTGACTAGCAATAACCTAAACCTTTCATGAATCACTTACCTCACAAAAATCTTCGTTACTCGAACTACTGCAATACAGTGAGCGCCAATACTGCCAGCTAAATAACAGATTCTAACTACTGAAGGCACTAACTACTGATAGGCATAGTTAGCAAATGAAAGATTTTGATAGAGAACAAACAATGTACTTACCTTAATAGTGTTCAAAAGTCATAATACGTATATATATATCAGTTCATGATATCCAGTATTACCAATTTACTCTCTCTGATGGAAACACGTCCAGATCATCCGCTCTCAAAACTCCGCCATCTCTCTCCCCACATCCACCACTGCTGGCGGCTCACCTCCAACTGCGCAACACTACACGCTGTTAACATCCAACTGCCCAACACTACAATAGCAAATCAGCCACAGACTGCACACAGCACAGCCAGTGATTTTCATACAGAGCGCTAGGTGACGTTACCAACATTAATACCTAAACAGCCTACTTACACATGAATACTATTTACAATTAGGAGATATTTACCGTTAAGGCATTCTTTTGCTTTGTCATATTTATGAAGCAACTGTCATTTCATCGATCTTTTTTTCTGAGTCTGATGTAAAGATAATTTATGTGTGCAAATAGGTGGAGAAAATGAGTTGCTAGATAACGATCGAAAGTCATGGCGAAATTATTCTTTTATTTTGCACAGTGCTGCTAGTTTCGGCGAGATACCATTTTCAGTCTTAGCACGC